>NW_027273869.1:685000-1017500 GCF_046630095.1 Trachinotus anak
ACTGCACTGTTTATGCTGCAATGTTTAATGTGGGTATAACAGAGGATGTAATCCATCTCTATGAAGACATGTGGAAAATGTCTGTTATGAAAAGACAAAAGGATGTCTTTTGTATAGAGAGGATGTGCACAGGCTGTAATTGTAACTCAAACTGAAATTTCTTATTGGTTTTACTGACAGCTGTTTCACAGGCCAAACAAACTTCCAAGGTAAACCCTTTCGCTCTCCATGGAAATGATGAACCAGACATACAGTCAAAACCAGTTCCAGACAGTGGTGTGTGGGGCAATCTTTGATTCAGTTCCCTGGCTTCCTTCCGCTTCTGCACCACATCATGCAGCAGGCCTAGTGAACCGCTTCTGAAACGGTTCGGGCAGTGGCACTGCCCCATTCATTTCCATTGTCTGCTGACCACTTGACCCTGGTTTGGAAAAGGCATCGAGACATCCATCTGCCTCATAGCTGCAGCTGAGCAACATGTTTAGTGTCCTCAATGAACTTCGCACCCCCATCTCCTCCCCTATGGAGCTCTCTCCTGACCATCCACCAGGGATGTTGCTGTGGATTTAGCCAAGCAGACAAGCTGGTAATCCAGTAAATTCTAGTCCCTGTTTAAAGGCGTTCACTTTAACTGGTGGTCATGTTGTCTGGTGATTTGCTAAGCATATGCAAAACAATATCTCCATCAATAACATCTCCATCAACAGGTGGTCAACCAACACAGTTCCAGTGGAACCAGATCCCACAAAATGTGCACTCAATCTGGCAGAAAAGAAAAAAACTACATACATGTTGATTACAGATACCTACGTTATTTCCTGAAATAAGGCCTCAGTGCGTCATTTCTTCAGTGCCTCTGTCTCAGCCCCAGATGCAACCAGACAGAGTGTTTCTATTATTGATAAACTGCCTAGACAATGTAGCAACAGATAAATAAAGAACAATTATGTTGAGTATGAGTTGTGTATTCTGAATATAGCCAAGTCCCCTTAGAGTCAGTGTCCAATGATCGCAAACAGCTCCCAAGATGACATCATAATCCAAGAGGTCCATCTGCAATTATCCAATATAGTACAATGATACTGAATATCTCCTTGTTGTCAACAGTGTAATAATATTCATTATCACTTACCTTCCTCAGGTCTTTGTAATTCTGATGAAAAAATGGCAGTCATTTGTTAGCAATCTATTAAATATCCCCATTTGCCTGCTCTGCTGAAATGCTTCAGTGTAGTGTTGAGGTACACATTTATAATCTGTAATGAAATTACATGTAAATGGAAAATAACAATTTCAACAGCCCAAACTTTTGCTCTTCTCATTTTTCACAAGCTTCCCTGGACTGTGGTGTTTCTGCAGGTTTCATGAAAACAGCTTGCTCCACAAAATATCTGGCTTTTCCTCAGCTCAAATTTTATGTACCACTGTGGTGATAAATAAAACAAATTAACAAATAAACAATATAAATCCATAATTAATTTTCCATAATTATGTGTCATATTGTATTTAAAGGCCCACTAGTGTAGCTGAAACTAGTTTTCTATTTCTGTACATGTTCTTTATTTATTCATGGAATACCAATTGAGAGCAGACCAGTTGCAGAGTCCACCTGGTGAGTCAGGATGTTGCTTGGGGACACTTGAATGCCCAGACTAGACCACAATGTCTGCCAGTCTAGGAATAAACTTGTGGTACCAGCCCACCAACCCCAGTAACCTCTGAAGACTTTTCGAGTCTGGGTACCCTGTGATGGCATCAATCTTCTCTGGGTCCATGCCTATAACTGAGACTACATGCCCAAGGAAGGTGAGCTGAGTCTGTAGTAGATGGCATTTCTTGACATTGAGGGTTAAATGAGCCTGGTGTAGTTTCTGGAATACTGCCTGATGTTGCTCCTGAGTTGTAGCAAAGATGATGATATTGTCTATTTAGACTAAGCTAACCTTGCCCTTGAAATCCCCCAGAACACTTTCCATCACCTACTGGAAGGTGGCACCAGCATTCTGCAAGCCAAAAGGCATGACCTTAAACTGGAAAAGGTGAGTAATCATGGCAGTCTTCTGTTTGCTCTCCTCATCCATAGCCACCTGCCAGTACCCACTCTGAAGAGAGCTGAAGTACTGAGCCCCTTACAAGGACTCCAAGATTTCATGCACCAGTGGCATTGGATAACCATCATTGTGTGTTTTGGCTCCTTTGTAGTCCACAAAGAATCAGAATCAGAATCAGAATCAGTTTTATTGCCAAGTATGTTTTCACATACAAGGATTTTTTTCTGGTGATTGGTGCAATTGAGGATCAATTCAATTCAATTCAATTCAATTTTATTTGTATAGCGCCAAATCATAATATACATTATCTCAAGGCACTTTACAGGGTAAGGTCAAGACCTTACATTGTTACAGAAAAAAACCCAACAGTTCCCACAACGAGCAAGCGCTTGGCGACAGGGGGGAGGAAAAACTCCCTTTTAACAGGAAGAAACCTCCAACAGAACCGGGCTCAGGGTGGGCGGCCGTCTGCCTCGACCGGTTGGGTTTAGGAGAAGATAGAAAGAGGGGGAGGGGGAGGAGAGGGGAGAGAAGAGAGAGAGAGAGACCAGGAACAGCTGTGTCGGTAATGGTGTTATCAATAATAATGACAGGTAACAGTGGTTAATAGTAAAGACGAGTAGTGGTGGATCTGGATCCTGCTGCTCCCGAGGCAGAGAGACCTGCAGAATGAGGACAGAGAGAGGGAGAGAGAGGAGAAGCACAAACTACGGGAGAGAAAAAATACAAAGTTAATGGCATGAAGTCATCGAGAGAGAGAGAGGGAGAGAGACAGAAATAGAGAGAGAGCGCCCAGTGCATCATGGGAATCCCCCAGCAGTCTAGCTCTATAGCAGCATAACTAAGGGATGGGTCAGGACATACCCGAGCCAGCCCTAACTATAAGCTTTACTAAACAGGACAGTTTTAAGTCTGATCTTAAAGGTAGAGAGGGGGTCTGCCTCCCGAACCCACACTGGGAGCTGGTTCCACAGGAGAGGAGCCTGATAGCTGAAGGCTCCCCCCCCCATTCTACTCTTACAAACTCTGGGAACCACAAGTTGACCTGCATTTAGAGAGCGAAGTGTCCTATTGGGAAAATAAGGAACTATAAGCTCTCCAAGGTACGATGGTGCCTGACCATTAATGGCTTTGTAGGTGAGGAGGAGGATTTTAAATTTGATTCTGGATTTTACAGGGAGCCAATGCAGAGAAGCTAACACAGGAGAGATGTGATCTCATTTCCTAGTTCCTGTCAGTACTCGTGCTGCCGCATTCTGGATCAATTGGAGGCTTTTTACTGAATTTTTGGGACATCCTGACAATAAAGAGTTACAGTAGTCCAGTCTTGAGGTAACAAATGCATGAACTAGTTTTTCAGCTTCCTTTAGACATAGAATGGGTCTGATTTTAGCAATATTACGCAGGTGGAAGAAGGCTGTCCTAGAGACTTGCTTTATATGTGAAGTAAAGGACAAGTCCTGGTCAAAAATGACACCAAGGTTTCTGACTGTAGCACTGGAGGCCAAGGTAATGTCATCCAGAGATCTCTGAGGTGTTTTGGGCCAATTACAATAACTTCAGTTTTGACTGAATTTAAGAGTAAGAAATTACTGGTCATCCAGATTTTTATGTCCTTAAGACACACCTGAAGCTTGGCTACCTGGTTAGTCTCACCTGGCTTCATGGATAAGTACAGCTGGGTGTCATCTGCGTAACAATGGAAATTCATCTGGTGCCTCCTAATAATGTTTCCCAGAGGGAGCATATATAGACTGAAGAGCATTGGTCCTAGCACCGAACCTTGTGGAACTCCATGACTGACTTTAGTGTTGATAGAAGAGTCATTATTAACATGAACAAACTGGAGTCTATCTGACAGATATGACTTAAACCAGCTTAGTGTGGTTCCTTTGATGCCGACCATATGTTCTAGTCTCTGTAATAAAATCTTATGATCAATGGTGTCAAATACGGCACTAAGATCTAGTAGGACAAGTATAGAGACAAGTCCATTGTCTGAAGCTATGAGGAGATCATTGGTAACCTTAACCAGAGCTGTTTCTGTGCTATGATGGACTCTAAAACCTGACTGAAAATCTTCAAACAAACCATTCCTGTACAAATAATCACATAACTGGTTTGCAACGACCTTCTCAAGGATTTTGGAAATAAAGGGGAGGTTGGATATAGGTCTATAATTGGCTAAAACATCAGGATCAAGAGTAGGCTTTTTAAGTAGAGGTTTAATTACTGCAACTTTAAAAGCCTGCGGTACATAACCAGTTGATAAAGATAAGTTAATCAGACTTAATATAGAGGTGTCGATTAAAGGAAAAACTTCTTTGAACAACCTTGTTGGAACGGGGTCAAGAAGACAAGTCGATGGTTTAGATGACGAAACTGTTGAAGTGAGCTCAGGGAGATGTACAGGAGAGAAACAGTCAAAATATAAGCCAGTTACAGTGGACTCTGAGGCTGCTGAACTGGACAGTACATCTGAGCCAGCTGTTGCTGATCAGGGGGATCAGCAACAGTGGGGCTCTCTAGCCTTGTTGATAAGGCTAATAGCAGATGGGAAGAAGCTATTTTTGTGGCGAGAGGTTTTGGTCTTGAAGGACCGCAGCCTCCTGCCAGAGGGGAGTGTCACAAAGAGTTTGTGTCCAGGGTGGGAGGAGTCAGCTACAATCTTCCTTGCATGCCTCAGAGTCCTTGAGGCGTACAGGTCCTGGAGGGATGGAAGATTGCAGCCAATCACCTTCTCCGCAGAGTGGATGATACGCTGCAGTCTGTTATTGTCCCTCTCCGTGGCAGCAGCGTACCAGATGGTGATGGAGGAGGTGAGGATGGACTCAATGATGGAGGTGTAGAAGTTCACCATCATAGTCCTTGGCAGGTTGAACTTCTTCAACTGCCTCAGGAAATACATCCTCTGCTGAGCTTTTTTGATGAGGGAGCTGATGTTCAGCTCCCATTTGAGATCCTGTGTGATGGTGGTTCCCAAGAAGCGGAAATGCTCCACGGTAGCCACGGGGGAGTCACACAGGGTGATGGGGGTGGGTGGGGCTGGGCTCTTCCTGAAGTCCACTATCATTTCCACTGTCTTCAGAGCGTTAAGCTCTAGGTTGTTCTGCCTGCACCAGGTCACCAGACGGTCAGTCTCCCACCTGTAGGCAGACTCATCGCCATCAGAGATGAGTCCAATGAGAGTGGTGTCGTCTGCAAACTTCAGGAGCTTGACAGACGGTGTCAAGATGGCTGGAGGTGCAGGTGTTGGTGTACAGGGAGAAGAGCAGAGGAGAAAGAACGCAGCCTTGCGGGGATCCAGTGCTGATGGTCTGGGAGTCAGACACATGCTTTCCTAGCTTCACGTGCTGCCTCCTGTCAGACAGGAAGTCGGTGATCCACCTGCAGGTGGAGTCAGGCACGCTCAGCTGGGAGAGCTTGTCCTGCAGCAGAGCCGGGATGATGGTGTTGAAGGCAGAGCTGAAGTCCACAAACAGGATCCTGGCATAGGTCCCTGAGGAGTCCAGGTGCTGGAGGATGAAGTGGAGAGCCATGTTGACGGCGTCATCCACAGACCTGTTGGCTCTGTAGGCGAACTGCAGGGGGTCCAGGAGTGGGTCAGTGATGGATTTGAGGTGGGACAGGACAAGGCGCTCAAATGATTTCATGACCACAGAGGTCAGGGCAACGGGTCTGTAGTCATTTAGTCCTGTGGGCCTTCGTTGTGTCCTGTCCTTTCTTGGGATCAAAAACCACTAGAGAGGCCCAGGCCAAAGCAGATCGCTCTATGACACCATTAGTGAGCATTTTTTAGGCTGTTCTTCAATGACTGTTTGCTTTTGTGGCGACACTCTGCAAGCTCTCCTTTGCACTGGTGGCTCATCAGTAGTCAAGATTTTTTGCTTTATGACATTGGTGACACCAGTGAACTCCATCCAAACTGAAGGCTACTTCTACAGCTGTGGCCTGACCACTACCAGTTGAGTTTCCAAGAGAGGCCTTTTGATACTGTAGTCTTCTGTTCCAGCCATTTTCAAGGTGATTGTCAGCTAAGACTTCAATAACAACTTATATTCTTTTCCTCCTAGCATATCTCCTCGGGTGTGTATCTCCTCGGGTGTGTTAACATATACTTAATACATCAAAAGTGGAATTTTGCAAATGCTAAAAAAGTATACTGACATTGAATTTATAGTGTACTACAAATTTATTCTGAAATCAAAAGAAATTTACTCAAAATATACTATATATATTAACAGTGCATTTTAACATAATTTTAGTACAATCAAAATATAATTGAATTGCACTGGAAATATGGGAAAAGTATACTAAGGTATATTTTCTAAAAACATGCTATTACACTTTGATTGTACTAAAATGATGTTAAAATGCACTGATAGTATATACAGTTGTGTTCAAAATAATAGCAGTCCCACATCACTAGCAAGATAAATCACTGTTTTTGTTAGAATTTCAACTTCTACACTGCAAGTAAGTTTCTAGAAGGTTCAGTAAAGGTATAGAAAACTAACAGACCCAACAGACATGACGTGCATGCTGCTGATTCTGTGAAACTGAATCATTTACTGAAAGGGGCGTGTTCAAAAAAATAGCAGTGCCGAGTTCAATTAGTGAGGTCATTGATTTTGTGAAAAAAATAGGTGTTAAACAGGTGGCCCTTATTTAAGGATCAAGGCAACTGATGCTGCATATGCTGGCTGTGCATTTGTCCTTGAAAAACTGTGTAAAACAGAGTAAAATGGGTCGTTCAAGACACTGTTCAGAAGAAGAGCGTTCTTTGATTAAGAAATTAATAAAAGAGGGGAAAACCTATAAAGAAGTGCAGAAAATGATAGGCTGTTCAGCTAAAATGATATCAAACGCTTTAAAATGGCAGCCAAAACCAGAAAGGCGAGGAAGAAAAAGAAAAACGACTATTCGAATGGATCGGAGAATAACCAAAATGGCAAAGGCTCAGCCAATGATCAGCTCCAGGAGGATCAAAGAAGAGCTAAGATGGCCTGTGAGTACTGTAACAATCAGACAACGTCTATGTGAAGCCAAGCTACCAGCAAGAAGCCCACGCAAAGTCCCATTGTTAAAAAAAATACATGTGCTGAAGCGGTTACAATTTGCCAAAGAACACACTGACTGGCCTAAAAAGAAATGGCGTAATATTTTGTGGACTGATGAGAGTAAGATTGTTCTTTTTGGGTCTAAGGGCCACAGACAGTTTGTCAGACGTCCTGCAAACACTGAATTCAAGCCACAGTACACAGTGAAGACGGTGAAGCATGGTGGTGCAAGCATCATGATATGGGGATGTTTCTCATACTATGGTGTTGGTCCTAAATGAAAAAATGCCCTTGAAATGGGTGTTTCAACAAGACAATGACCCCAAACACACCAGCAAGCGAGCAAAATCATGGTTCCAGACCAACAGAATTCAAGTAATGGAGTGGCCAGCACAATCCCCAGACCTTAATCCCATACAAAACTTGTGGGCTGACATAAAAAATGCTGTTCATGAGGCAAAACCAAGAAATGCAGAGGAATTGTGGAACATAGTACAATTGTCCTGGGCTGCAATACCTGTTGACCGGTGCCAGAAGTTGGTCGACTCCATATACCACAGATGTGAAGCAGTTATCAGAAACCGTGGTTATGCAACTAAATATTAGTTTATGATTCTCAGGAAAGTTGAATCTTCAAGCATTTCTTAGTTTGCATAGTACATTTTTGAGTATGTAAAGAAAGATGTCAACACTGCTATTTTTTTTAACATTATATTTCTTGACTTTCTGTAAAATATTATCAAATTTAATTACTTTTTCCAATTTTCTTGCTTTGAAATAGAATGTGCAGTGTCCCCAATGCATTTGTGTTCATTAAAATACAATTTATTTGAAGAATTTTGAGGTTTACTCACCTTTTTAAACACACTGCTATTATTATGAACATAACTGTATATATATATATAATATATTTTAACATTAGTGTGCTATTTTGGTAGGTGAAAGTACAGAAAAAAAAGAAAATACTGAAAAAGTATACATTTAATGTATTTAAGCATGGCTTTAGTGCAACTTTCAGTATATTAAGTACAACTTAAGTGGTTTCATTTTAACACAACTCAAAGTATACTATTTTAAACACATAAAAAGTGAAATAAAGTATATAATATATGCTTTTAAAAAGACTTACTTAAGTATATTTTTTTCAGTTGAGGATCTACCCTATTGCTTCACTCTCTTGCCCACTGGCCAAAATAAACTCTTGGATCTCACTCAAACCCAGTGTCTCACCTGTCTTTTTAATGTTGTTCCACAGGGTTCTTCTCATTAAGGAGTATGTGCACCCTGAATCAAGAGCCACATCCCCCTTTGACCCTCTGCCTCTATGGAGTTGCTCTAGTCCTTTTCTGTGAAAGACCCCACCTTGACAACCCAGTCCACAGTAGATACAATGCCACAATGCACAACGCAATCTCTTACTCTGACATACCTGGTCTCCAGTTCAAGCAGAGCGCACATTGATCATACCCTCAAGCACTGAGTGGGTGATTGAACATTTGAGCGAAATTGCCCCTCAATCTCAGATTGGTAGTCTGTGTAGAGTAACATCCCCCTCCGCTGTATGACAGCTCACGGGCACTAGCCTTGCAGGTGTGTAGAAACTGGGTGGCCTCCAAAAGGAACATCTTTTGTTAAGGCCCTTCTTCAGTGTTTCCCCTCACACTTATCCCTTTGCTCCAAACGAGCCACCAAGGACTGATCGAACCCCTGCAGTTTAGTATTGATATACTCCTTAGTGATTGCATCTACTGCAGCTCCCCTGGCCTCAACTTACACTGGCACTGTACTGGTCGGCCTGGAGGGTCTAACAGCTGAAAAGAGTGGGCAAGTTGGATTTGCTAAATTATGTTGTCAGGTTAAATCCACACACACACACACACACACACACACACACACACACACACACACACACAAAGAGAGAGAGAGAGAGAGAGAGAAGGTTTTAGGCTAATTTAGGAGCGCAATTTTTAATAACACCACAACCAGGGAATGCAGGTAAGTTTCAAAGAATGTAAATATGTTGCAATAATTATTTTTTTCCTCAAGCCCACCCTCCCCAAAAAAACAAAAAAACACACACACAACACAGAAAACAAAAATCTTGCAACTTCAGTAAGTTTTCTCCAACATGCAAGTTGTAAGGAAAGGACAAAAAAATGCATCAGTCCAATTAATCCATTTTACCATGTACTGTGGAATTTTGATCCTTTCCTGCCACTTTGTAGAAATGAGGTTGGTTCAACTGTTTCCAGGGCAGCTCGCCATCAAAGGTGGGTGATGATGATTCCAGTCATCAAAGGCCATTCTAAAAAAAAACCAAACAAAAAAAATTGACCTTTACTTCAGTTCTGGAAATACAGAAACACAAGCACATCAGCAATAATGTGGCTGCGCACTGCAGGCTCTCTGCATCTACTGAATGTGGCTTTGTAATTTGCACAATACATAAATGTCTGCTTCATACATTACCGATTTCCTCATTAGCTAGGTGAAGCACTTTTACACACAAGATGCTTTTCAGTTTACCTTGCAAACTCTGATATAAATATCGTATTTGCATTATTCATTGTTCATCACTCTTGCACACTCATACATCCATGTCACTACTTTAACACATCTTTTACACTGCTTTTGCTCACCTGGAAATACAGAAACACAAGCACATCAGCATAATGTGGCTGCACCATGGATGTATTATAATACATCCATGGGCTGCACACTGCAGGCTCTCTGGGTCTACTGAACATGCCCTCACACAAAGGAGCCCCTATGATGCCCTAGGATGCTCCAAAATGCCTGTGTGAGTTTTCCTCATTGTAACCAGACATGAACCCACTAAAATATTAAAGTTGCTATTGCACATAAACATATGTCTCTTGTCCATCAATATGCCAACATTACTGTGGGTCCCACATATAGAAAAAAGGTCACAAGAAAAGTTATCATTTCCAGTTTCTACAACACGTCATGAGTCTCATTAAAAAATGTTTAATCAGAGTGAAGCCATGCTAGCCGGAGCAATTTGAAGTTGTTCCACAGCATGGTGCATATATAACTCACTGCTGGGTGAACAAAGATTAGCAGAGGATATGTCAAAAGGAGAAAAATAGTGCATTTGGCTCTGCTCACATGTTGAGAGGGGGAAAAAAGTGGCTCCTGCTAACCAGGCAGCACAAAGTGAGAGGGCAAGAGGAAGTCCCCTGGCTTAAGCAGATATTTATGAATATTGTGACGACCCTGCCTCTTTTGGCTGCTGGACTGGCTGCTTGTCTTTGTGTGTTTTGTGTTGCAGGTGCCCAGTAGGTGTGGCTGGGTTATTGACTACTACACCTGGGCCCAGTGTTCTCAGTACTATAAGTACTCACTCTGACCTGTGCCATGGGGGAGAGAGGAAGGGGAAACGCTGCTCCTGGTGGTCCACACTTGCTTGTGTTTTTGTTTAGTTTTTTTCCCCAACCAACACTTGATCTCTTATTGCTTCACTCATACACACCCCATAACCATTCGATATTTTATTTACTTTTTGATTGGAGTTTATTAATTAATGGTATGATTTAACTCTTTGTGTCACTTCCCATTATTTGTCTTGGGTTTTGAGCCGGCTATGACAGTATGCACTGTCTTGGATTGGCTAACACAGTGCAGGTCATTAACCATGAGCTACATCTGCCACCCCTGCATTGGACCTGATGCTGTAACACCACAAATCATCACCCCACTGCCACTGACCCAGCAGTTTACGATGGAATCCCACCGAAGGCTTCAGTGTATAGCTCCACACAAAATCCAACTGGAGCATCATAGTCTGGATTTGATTGTCTGTTTGGCTCCTTTACATGCAGATTGGCCATCATTATTAGAGGTGAGTTTTACCAAACAATAGTTGTAGGCTATAATCTTTTGTTTAGTGTGGTTGGCCTTGCTAGAGCTGTGCATTAACGCACTCAATTAGCGCTGTTCATTGAACATGCTCAATTTTGTTGAATGAATTTAATGAATATGTCAGTTTGCAACTAATGAATGTGAACATTAGAGTTGTTCACTGTGGTGAGAGCTCACATACCAGAGGGTGGCGGTAATTCACCAAAAAGCTGTCAGCCAATTGTCAAAAAACATTAGAAGAACTGCGTTTTCTGGGGGCATCTGAGTATGGCATCTGGCATGTGTCCAGTGAGAGTGCTAGCAATACAAACAATACCAGTTCACATTAAAATTTGACGGACTGTTGTGGGCGACAGTTGTTCTGTGTTCCTGCTAATTCTGTTCTGTAGGTAGTCAAGGGGATCCCGTTCTGTCCATGTTGCATGCCCTGGGACGACCTGCCTGTGCTGGAGCTGGTCTTTCCTAGTCCCTGGCTCCTCCTCCTGTTTTTGTGCTCAGTCTGCCAATCACTGGGTTTCTGTCCGATTGCAAAGCCTGATAAAAGCCCCATTGTGCAGACGCCAGGTGCAGCTGTGATTTAATCTGAGAAATCCACCTCTGTGCCTCCAGGTTCTGTGTCAACTCAGTATTTTGTGAATTGTTAACTTGTTTTAGGATTGTTAACTCGATGTGTTGTAACTAACACTGGCTCGATTGAGGCTTATCATCCTTGATACAGGGATTTCTTTTTGTGGGCAATAGGTTTAGTTGTTTTATTTTCACACTCCTTGTTTCATGCACCACAAGACATTTTTGTTAGAGACCATGGGAAAGATCAGATCATCTACATCAAATATCACAGGCATCCTTCTGTGTTTTAGTTATGGACTAACAAGCCAAAAGCCTGGTTGTTCAGTGGCCATTTATTTTATTTGTGTATCCAAATGGCTCTGTTTGATTAGGACCAATTTATTTAAAATCCCATTCTCCCATACCATTCTCTGTGCGATCTGCCTGCAGCTACAGTACTGTGTTTAGCGGCACTGAAATGGGCTATATCCTGTGGCCACTTAATTCTGTGCATGTGCAACCTGCCCAGCTTTACCAATCTGTGGCATCACCATGTTAAAGGGGAATGATATTGCTGTGGGAAAAGCAACTCCTGTCCTCGTAGTGCTTGATGCTACACCTACACTGTCATATCATGGATTGTTTCCATCACACGTAAATTACATGGCATTTGGTATGTGCAATGCACCGGTTACTTTCTGATAAACTGATAAGCTGATATACACTGGACTGGCTGGAGTGACCAACTGTAATGCTTACCTGGATGTCATGAGTGTGTACTCTGCTTCCTGGGCCAAAAATGTACGAAGCCTTGAAATGTTTGCTCGGTTGGCTTTTAAGGACTTATAAACAAACCAGTGCAGATTCTCGCAGAAAAAAATCTCACATTTTTATGCAAATTGTGTCTGCTGATTCTGAAAAAACAAGTCCAAATATCAGCCACATCTGCAACTAATTTGAAAAAACACATTGAGCTAGAGGATCTAACCAGTCTTTTGAAATATCTGCAAATGAACAATGATCACAAGAAATCAGTAGACCATGAGGCAACTGCTGTAAAGTTCCTCCACCTAATTCAAACTCACAGCATATACACATAAACCATATATTCACATTAGTTTTTCTTGGCTTTTAAAAGTAATCTCTGCCTGTGACTCTATAGTAGTATATAGCAATTCACTTGGTTTGTGAAGTGGCAATGACAGGGGGCTGAGGATGGATGGGAAGGAGGTTCAGAATGCCCAGTGTGGGTACTTACACACTGCACTACATCTCCTTTCTGAGTTAGTTCTTCAACATGACTTTTTAGAGTTTTAAAAGATAATTTTTAATCTAACCAGATACCCAGGTACTAATGTGATTTTTAGTAATGCTGAAACAGATGATTTTTTTATTTAGGATCTGGTGAAAAGCATGTTATTAGTCTTATCTGGATTTAGTAAAAGCATACGTTTAATCAGGGTAATTTGAATATCCAAAAAAATCTCACTTCAAAATTTGTCAGGAGGGGTTCTGATAGGGAAATTACTGCGTTGTTGGTATAATAATGAATGGAGCTATACAAATCAATGAACAAAGGTCATTTATGAACAATGCGAACAGGACAGGAACTAGTTTTGAGCCTTGTGGCACCCCTTTTTAACTTCAAGGAAATCAGATTGATAACCCTTTGCAATATTGCTTGAGTTCTGCAAGTAAGATAATTGTGAAACCAGTCACATGCATTTCTGTCAAAACTACTTGATCTGACTTTGTCCAAAAGAAGAGTATGGTCCACTGTATCAAACGCTTTAGACAAATCAAGGAACAGGACTAAACAACACTCCTTTCTATCCAGAGAACAGATCATTTACTACCTTACATGTTGCTGTCACAGTGCCATGTCTTGGTCTGAAACCACAGTGATCATACTCTTGAAAGACCTCAGTGGGATACTTAACCTCCCCACCATGCAACAAAAAGGAGGGAGAAAACCTTGTTGGTAACTGTTTCTGCAATCCTAGAATAAAAACAGTTGCTTGGAGGTGGCTATCCCAACTAAAAAAACAAACATTTACAATATATTTTAACAATCCCATTCATTTTTTCCACCAAACCACTGGTTTGGGTATGGTAAGGCAAGCAGAGATTTGCCCGGTTTTTCACACATTTAGTTGACATGAATATTGAATGCACTTACATGATTGACAAACTCTTGTCCATTATTCACTTTCTATATCACCATTCCTCTCACCATACAATTAATTAGAAATTATTTAAATAAAGAGGTTTAGTTAGTAAAGAAGTGGGTTTCACACAAGAATGGGACTGACAAAACAACATAACATATTTAGTACTATAATATAGTTTTATGTGTCCATTAAGTGAATAACAACTTTTGTCTCATCTCATGTCTCTAAATGGACGGTGCCTCTATGTACCTAAAGAAAATATACCTATTTGAATTTTGACACATTTTTCATTTCATTGCAGCGTTCCTCTTTTCCTAGAAAGTGACAAAACATAGCCACAAATCCATTCTGAAGTCACGGTGTACACAAAATTCCATTCATAAAATGTGGTCATAAATTCTAAAATAGTCCCATGTCTCCACTGCCACTTCTATTGGTCCCCAATGACCCCAAAAAGGTGAGGATCAATATTGTTGTTGTTCATATCAAGTCCCAGTTTGTTTACCCTGGGGGGAAAAAATCTAAAAAATCTAAAAAACTTGGAAGCCAAATGGATGCTGGGAGGCTTAAATAGCCAAGGAAAACAATTCTCATGTCTCTCAGTTTTGACCATTCATAAATGCGTTGTGGATATCTGTAATGTGAATTCGTCAGTATAATAAATTAAGTAAATTAAAAAGGTTTGCCATAACCAATTAATCGGGTCTAGAGCAGTCACACTGCTAGCATGGCTAGTAAAAGATGCGCAGCTGGTAAAATTTTTATTTCTTAAGTCAGCTGTATTTTTAAAGTAGATTCATATGTTTAAAATGTTCGCTGTATGACTATTGAACATTGCTGTGTGTATGTTGGACAAAAGTCCTGCTTGTTCATTGCAGCTTTATTTTCTGCGATGAGGATAAAGTCAAATAAATAAGTAAATAATACATAACGCTATATACAAACAAACTAAGCCACGATCTGAAAAGCGGAACTTTGTGCAGTTTGTCAAACTCACGGCTCTATTAAAAGTGACGGACTTCCTACCAGTTCTTGATAGCGTAAAGGATACATTAGAGGACACCAATAATGACGTCTGCCTGACTAGGTTAATATTAAGCTTTACTAAGGACCCACTGATATATTTATGTGAAATTTAGAAAAACGTGTATACTAGAAGATAAAATCAGAAAACAGGAAGTGAAAGCAACTAACCAATCAGCTCCACGGAAAATGTAGCATGCGCAAAAGCGCCTGTGATGGCAGTATGGTGTCTGAAGGTGAACGTTAGCTCGAGCGTCAGTACAATAATTAAACTTCATTTTTCATTTAACTTGGGTTAAATACGTTTGACAAGCGGTTCCACAGTGTTTAACCTATCCCTCACTGATTGCAGACTCAGGTAAGACACTGTTTACTACTTTTAAAAAGAACTGAATAGTTGGCATGTTGCCATTCATTGTGTTTTTACATGGGGGTTTTCATCTGGTTGTAGGGACATCAAAACCCTTAAGTCTGCTAACAACTAGCTTTAATATGACGATAAAAACACAAAAAGCGTAGCCAGTAACATGAGCACAAAATGTTAGTCGGTGTGATAACTGAAAAATAGATGGACAAACATTCATCAGACTGACAACATGGTCGCTTTTCCACTGTAAAGCCTGATGTAGCATGACAGCTACTGCTTCCAAATATACTTTCTGCCAAATGTTGGAAAGTCTTTGACCATCATAATGGTTGGAAATTATGAAAAGTAGTTTATCACAATGTAGAAATCTAAAATAATTGAAACTAGCGTGTGGAATTGTGTGATATT
The DNA here is from genome assembly GCF_046630095.1 of Trachinotus anak. Lineage (NCBI taxonomy): Eukaryota > Metazoa > Chordata > Actinopteri > Carangiformes > Carangidae > Trachinotus > Trachinotus anak. The sequence continues at coordinate 700,512 of NW_027273869.1, forward strand.
TTCATGCGTTTTATTTTATAGATGAAATAATAGTTATTTAATATTTTGCTCATATGTAAGCTCATATGTATAAAAATCCTTTATACATATGAGCTTACATTTGAGCAAAATTTATTTTTATTGTACTATGTAAACTGACAAAACTGTTTTCATGTTCTCATCGTCCATATGCATGGCTCCATTTCCCATCATAGCCTGCAGGCTGCCATCTTTGTTTTGATTGATGTAATGATGTTTGTGATGTCATTTTAGATATTCAAAAAGGAATTCTGACCAGTCGAAATGTATTTGTAGACATATTAAATTGTCAGTCTTCTTAGTAGTTAAAATGCAATAGTATATGTCTTGAAGTATAAATAAGTAAGTTATCACATCGTAATTTTGAGTAGTCAAAATGCACTTTTTAGATATCCTTTGTGTAATGATGGATATTGAATTGAAACCTATTAAATGTTAAAGTTGCTTGCAATAGACATTCAGGTATGGTTCTGAATTAACAGCATCACTTCAACGTTCTGCTTCCCCAGCATAGTGTCGTTTGAAGGGAAAATCCACTGACTTTTAAAAAAGACACAAAACAACTACAAACAAAACACATCATGGCAACTCAGTCATATTCAACTTACTATTATGTTTGACAAAAAAACATTCAGATTGTGAATATAAATGGATTAATTGGCCAATTGTTTGTCCATTTACAAGCATACAGTATGTATTATCCATGCAGCTACCAAATGGCCTCTCAGTAACAAAGCCTGAATCAAAGATTAGCCAAGTCAATGTTATCAGCTTATTTTATCTTTTGATCGATATATTGTATGGACACACTGCATGTTGATAGGTAAGTAACTAGAAATTGCAGTACAGAAAAAATCAGATAGTCAAAGGTTTGAGGTCATTTAAACATAGTGTCTCAATGCATAGTTTGTCTATCTGAAAGCATTGATAAGTGTACTATTACTCTGTCCCACTCACTACATTTGTTTGATTTTCTTTGATAATGTAATGCATATAACCGAAACTGAAAGCTCACCTGATCAAGTTTAACAGCATATGCCAAAACTGTGATGAACTATGATGAATATATAATTGATTATGTAGCCAATGTGTTCCATGCTCAGTCAATGTCCCTCATGTAATATGGAATTTACGTTCTACCTGACTTCTGTGAATCAAGTCTTCTCTCGGCTTTGCTCAACAGTCATGGCCGGTCTGTCCAGCTATGCCATACGCATGGCCAGACTGAGTGCACAGATCTTTGGGGAAGTTGTGCGTCCGACAGACTCTAGATCTATGAAGGTGGTCCAGCTGTTCCAGGAACCTCCCATGGCCAAGAGAAAGGAAGTGTATGACTGGTACCCACAGCACAAGATTTACTATGCCATGACACAGAAGCTCAGGTTCATGGGACTGTTCAGGTACTGTAGAAACTGCTCACCTATCCCCTAATATTGATGCATGTTGTGACTTGTGGCAAAAGTTTAAGCTTGATCTTTGACAGTGTTTACTTTAAATTAAATTAAATTAATTAATTAAGTTTTTAGTACTTAATGTATTTTTCACTCATTTGAGCTGCTCAACACCATATTACTTATAATTGTACATTTGCACTTAAAAGTATACTTTTAAGTGCATGATAGTTTATGGCTGCCAATGTTTAAAGTAAAATCATTCAGTCAAAATAATATGAAGCAAAATTGAAACCAACCCAGTAAATTCAGTACAAGGTTTTTTTGAGAGCTGTTAAGCATCTGTCACACACTGACACTCAATAAGTACTGCAAATATTTTGCATTATAAACCCACCCGGACTGGGAAGTATTATGCTCTTAGAGCAGGAAGTGTTGAGATTAATTGGTAACAGCAATTGGAAAAATGCCATAGTTGAATTGATTGGTAAGGGAAAATGGTATTTTGGTTCAAAAGAGAAAATCTGACTATTACTGTGGATGTAAGCTTTAGTAAGCATGGTGAAGGTTTTAATAAACTGTTTTGTTTTCTCTTCCTTCACAGAGATGAGCATGAAGACTTCAAAGACGAGATGCGTCGCTTGAGGAAACTAAGAGGAAAAGGGAAGCCAAAGAAAGGAGAGGGGAAGAGAGCGGGCAAGAAGAAATGAGCTGGAACATTTTTGCTGGTTCATCTTGTCACAGGACTTGTTTTTTTCCTTTTAATGGAGGCAGGAAGCAATGGGTTGTGTACACTATCACTGTGGGCACCCTGCTTATCCTGAAACAATTGCATTGGTCTTGTCACAACTGTCCAGTTGCTTTTGAAACATTCTCATCTATGTCTGTTGTACTCAATGGAATTCCATTCTTTTAATGTTGAACATGTCTGATTTAAGTTGTAAGGGTTGAACCAGTATTTAGAAATAAATAGCAAGTCAAATACTATTGAATACTAAGAAAACAAGCTGATCACAGTCATCTGAGCACACATAAAACACTGACAGGCCTGTCATTAAGATTCATGGATTAAACAACAAATTTTGGTCTATTGCAGATTTACTGTACTTCGTGTACAACTTTGGAGTTTTACGCTGGTGCTAGCTTAACTGTCAAAGGAATGGCTGTAATGGCTGAAAATGATGTAAAGAAACAGACATCTTTCTTGTTTTCAAAATAAAATCAACGTGGAATGTATAGTGTTCCAAGTGCTTTAAGCCTGCTATTAAAAAATGCTGCAATAAAATCACAACACAGTACATGTTATATATTGAATGAGTTATATATTTAATATGTGATCACTGGTTCCAGTAAATATTGGGTGCAGCTAATGCTAGGCCAGATATTTTGGCATTTTAGCCATAAAATGATTACTGGTGAGGCACTTTGGCAACAGTAAGGTTGCAGAAATTTGCACTGAGTCACTGCTTATGGTACAGGACAGGAAAATAAATCAATAAATGCAGAAAAAAAGGCTGTTGGTAGTCCAAACTGACTATTGACAGTCAGGATGACCAACTGCCTTGAATCCCAGAACCCCAGACCCACTGCATGTCAATGACATGCAGTGGGTCATTGTTGGCTCAACAAGAAATTTGACAGAAAATGTATTTTGTTTAAACACAAAAGTACAACAATAACGTAGACAGGTCGCATACTATCACTTAATTTGGAGGCCCTGTCTTATGCAAGGATGATCAAAATAATAATTTTGAGAATATCTGTTAGAAGGGGCAGGATGAAATTATAGTGAAAGACCAAGCTCCCCCTTCAGGAAGGTTGTAGTGGTTCTCAAGTCACCTGAAAGCTTGTGTGATCTTGAGTATTGGTAACTGATTTTTCAAGAATAGGGTTGACAAATATTAGTGATGTCCAGGGTGACAGATATATGTTTCTTTCAAATTAAGTAATATTGTTAGCTATACATGGAAAATTCTGTATTCTACTCAATATATGTTGTGGTGTATTTTGGACATATACTTTCTTAGGTCCCTAGGAAACTATAGTTAGTTGATGTCTGAGTCAGAAATTGTGACATGGGGACATATAATTGAGTTCACTGGGTTCTTCTTTACGTTTTGTACTGTATTAGCAGTATTTTGCATTTGTGTAAACACATTTGAACAGACATACTGAGAACCAGAATGCAAGATAAAGTTGTTGCCATATTCAAGCTCCTTTTCAATATGGGCCGTTAAAATTAAGCAAAACAATTTTAACCTTGGGTAATGAGTTTTACATTTCCGTCACCCACTGGAAATTGTAGAGGGGGTACACTATAATGATAACATCGTGCCAATTTAGTAGTAGTTCAGTGCCATCCATCTCAGTCTAGATTAGTTAAATCGTCCTGCGTCTCTGTCTCCCCCTCCTGTCCTAAACACCATCCTGCGTTTCCCTCTATTATTTTCCACTCAGTTTCTTGCAGTTTAAAATGGCGGCGTTGAGCAGCGCCGAGTCCCCACCGCCCGTCTTTAACGGAGACACCGCGGAGCGGGAGCCGGGCAGGGAGCGGGGCCTGGAGGAGCTCGGTGCCAGGCTGGACACCTCTTGCACATCGGGGATTCCCGGAGGTCCGCAGGATGAGGAGGTAAGCGCTGCGGCGGCGGGATAGCGTGTCTAGGCTAAGCAGGGGACACGGGCTCCGAGTGGAGGTAATTGGATGAAAATCTTCAGGAAACACCGGCTGTAACATGGATCGTGGGGGCTGCAGTGCAGGGGGCAAGATGATGGACTAGATGTGAACGATCCATTTGAGTGCTCGACTTTCACATCCCTCGGCATCCAGTGAACAGAAAAATGCGACAGACTAATGTGAGCGGGAGGGGAAGATTTTATTCGGCGGAGCCTGTTTATTTCGGGCCTGCTTTATCCATTCGCTCCTGGCTTCATTTTCCAGGCTCGCTTCAGCTGCAGCCTGGTGCGCCAACAGAGCACACACACCGCTGTTGACACAACAAAGACACGCAGCTACGCTGCTTTTCTAATGCATTCTTGTACATTCTAATGTGTCCAACGTTGAATTTTCACCAATCTATAGAGGTTCCTTGATGTAAAGGGGTGATGATGACAGGGGAGGTGGAAGCTAAATCATGTCGTGTCTGTGTTTTTTCAGCTGCAAAAGAGATACACAGGTTATTTTAATTTATATTACAGGCTTTACAATCACCGCCCCCACCTCCACACTCACAGGCTAAACCATCAGCCAGGCTGTGTCCTCATCATTTAATGCACAGTGACTATGTAGCCTAGCCTGGAAATCTGTCTTCAGTCTGCAGATCAGAGGCCTCACTGTTTGACCATGACAGCAGGCAAAATCACATTAGCAGGACACTGCCAGTCAGATCAAGCAGCATTTTTAAAGTAGGCCTATAGAATATATAATGCTATTACTAAAATTAGATGTTCTACTACTACATTAAAACAGACATGTTTTCTTTTCCGTACCTTAAACGACAGATGTGTCATTGTGTGACCTGTCCCTCTCAGACTTATGTGGGCTCTGGCTGCATTTAATTTAAAAATACAAATATCCAGTTAGGAGTTTTCTTGTTAACATGCCAGTCTGACTATGGCATAGCAGTTTTGGGCAATTGTCTATCATCATTACTAGCAATCACTGATAGACATTCCGATCATCTCTGGTCTTTATCTGTCATCACTCATTCAAATCGTCAGTAAGGCCTATCTCACAGCTGCTGCTGTCATTACACTGTATTTTGGCTCATTTTATCAGGCAGTAAATTTGTCTCCAGCAACAACTTGTTTCTCCTGAATGGAGATCTACCTACCTCCTCTGTGTGTGTGTGTGTGTGTGTGTGTGTGTGTCTTATTACACACACAAGAAGCTGTAACTTTGCTGCGTATATCAAAACAAAGTCAGTAATAAATAAAATGCACAATTAAGGATACTTTTAAGTCAATTTTAAAAATTTACTCAACATACAGAGATGTAAGTTTGTCTGGCACATCAAGATAGCTGAGCAGGCAAAAGAGCAAGGATTACATGTGGCGCAAGGACCTGGTAGACACACACACACACACACACACACTGAAAGTGGGTATATGTTGAATGGAGGTACATGGTTTGCTTAGTGCACTGGTCAGGATTAGCAGTTGGAAAAGTGAGTTCAAATGTGTTGCTTTAAATTATGGTACAAGAGTTGCCAATATTAATTTGATTCTTCTTAAAACTCTGCAGCGGAAAAAAACCCAATACACATTTGTGTTTTAAATTGGCCGTAGTTGATGTGATCGCCAATTTTTTTGTCTGTTTTCAGGAACATGAGAGAGCATCACTGTTCTGATAATAGAAGTTCTGATGTACTTCAAACACAATTAAAAGACACTCCAGTGATTTTTAATATTGCATTTCCATAAAGTTGGGGGACTCACAACAAACAGATTAAAAAATAAGAAATAGTACACAACTGTGCTGCTGAGCCTGAGTGGTCCTGACTCTTAGCTTCTAGTATGGGCCAAGCTCAAACAGTAGATCCTACATTTCCAGAAACGCAACAAATACCACTTATTTTTACTAGCATCAGTTTGACTTATTCTGTAATAAATTTAAAGTCTAACCATGATGAGTGCTACTGAATGACAGGAGAAACATTAAAAATGAAAACTGTAGTATCTTGTTTACAAGAGTATTCAGACCGTTTGCTGTGGCACTCCAAACTTTGGTCAGGTGCATCCCTTTGCTGTAGAGCTTGACTGGAGTCCACCTGTGGGAAATGAAATTGATTGACCATTGAACATTTAAAAAGGCAAACGTGTGTGTGTGTGTGTGTGTGTGTGTGTGTGTGTGTGTGTGTGTGTGTGTGCGTGTGCGTGTGTGTGTGTGTGTGTATATATATATCGCCCCACAATTCACATTGCATATCAGGACAAAAGCCAAGGCTGTTGTCAAAAACAGTGTAGGGAGATTCCTAACTGAGTGAAAATTACTTTTGCCACAACAATGACCTTGCCACAACAATATGTAAAATGACGGATGGTTTTACCACAGCAGACCCACATAAATGTAGAAACAGAGCATCTATTTTATGCTTGTGCAACGATCCAAAACTTAGGGAAATCCTTGTATGATTGGCCGAGCTTCAAATCCATGAACATATAATTCTTCTCTTCCAAATCCAGTTGTCTTCATGAAGAGCAAGCATATTATCTTCATCTTCATCATAACAATCTATACATAAATGTTGTTTCCCACTGCACAAAAAAATAAATTTTCTCTGCTTAACAAATGTGTAAAAAAGTCTAAGCTCTGTATAGCCACAAAAACCATGGGTACTTCATTTTCGTGGTGAGACTGTGTGCACCTTAGGCATTCCTTTGACCATGCATACATATGTTTTTTTTTTTTCTTTTAAAGAAGAAACCAAAGATACAATAAAGTGAAAATGCAAAATAAAGAAAAGATTAACACAAAACAAAATGGCCAACTTCACAGAGCTTGCATTCATTATTATCAGTTTTGGTGTTTACACAGCAAAAACAATTTGATAATTCATAAACGGAAATAATTGTGTTGTGTGCTCAATGTTTCCTTTAGCATTGTTTAATATAATATCCTCATTATTTATTGTGAGGCATTCTATAAACTGTTTTAATATTTACTAATCACAATTTTGGATGCCTGTCTTGTAGCCTAACTAAAATGTTTAAAACATAAATAATTGCAGCCGACAATTTACTGCAGAGTCATTTGACCCGGGAGTGAATGCCATTTATACCCTTTTCCATTGCTGACAAAAGTCTGACATTAGCGGGTCTTAGCAAGACCAATGCAAAAGGGTTCTCTCTCTCTCTCTCTCTCTCTCTCTCTCTCTCTCTCTCTCTCTCTCTCTCTCTCTCTCTCTCTCTCTCTCTCTCTCTCTCTCTCTCTCTCTCTCACACACACACACAAACGCAATGCACCCGTCTGTCATAGTCGGACTGGCCCTTGGAGAAATCCCGCCATGTCAGTGGGCAGTGAAAAAATCCATGAAGTTTCTTCCATCTCTGTCTGTCTCTTTGTGTGCCTATTATTCTGGGTGTGCATGAGAGCGTGCTGTGTGTGCTGGTAATGACTCAGACACAACGTGAAGCAATGGAGCTGTATACTCAATGGTCACTTTATTAGATACACCTTGTTAGTACTGGGTTGGACCCCCTTTTACCACCAGAACTGCCTTAATTCTTCCTGGCATAGATTCAACAAGGTGCTGGGAACATTACTCAGAGATTGTGGTCCGTATTGACATGATAACATGCAGTTGGTGCAGATTTGTTGGCTGCACATCAATGATACAAATCTCCCATTCCACCACACCCCCAAAGGTGCTCTATTGGATTGAGATCTGGTGACTGTGGAGGCCATTTGTGTACAGTGAACTCATTTTCATGTTCAAGAAACCAGTTTGAGATGATTTGAGCTTTGTGACATGGCACGTTATCCTGCTGGAAGTAGCCATCAGAAGATGGTACACTGTGGTCACATAGGGATGGACATGGTCAGCAATAATACTCAGGTAGGCTGTGGCATTTAAACAATGCTCAGTTGTACTAAGGGGCCCAAAGTGTGCCAAGAAAATATACCCTTCACTATTACACCAACACCACCAGCCTGAATCATTGATACAAGGCAGGATGGATCCATGCTCTCATGTTGATGACACCAAATTCTGACCCTACCATATGAATGTTGCAGCAGAAGTCAAGACTCATCAGACCAGGCAACGTTTTTCCAATCTTCTGATTTTGGTGAGCCCGTGTGAACTGTAGCCTTAGTTTCCTGTTCTTAGCTGACAGGAGTGGCACCCAGTGTGGTCTTCTGCTGCTGTAGCCCATCTGCTTCAAGGTTCAAAGTGTTGTGTGTTCAGAGAGGTCCTTCTGCATACCTTGGTTGTAACGAATGGTTATTTGAGTGACTGTTACCTTCCTATCAGCTCGAGGCAGTCTGGCCATTCTCCTCTGACCGCTGACATCAACAAGGCATTTTCTCCCAGAGAACTGCTGCTCACAGGATATTTTCTCTTTCTGGACCATTCTCTGTAAACCCTAGAGATGGTTGTGCGGGAAAATCCCAGTAGATCAGCAATTTCTGAAATATTCAGACCAGCCTGTTTGAACTTTAGTAGGTCGATTTGACCATGTCTACATGCCTAAATGCATTGAGCCATGTGATTGGCTGATAAGATATTTGCATTAACGAGCAGTTGAACAGGTATACCTAATAAAGTGGCTAGTGAGTGTATATTGTTTTGACATTTTTTTGTCAGAAAGTACTTTGCAGTTAAAACAATTATAGTGAAGCATTTTGTACATGGTATTATTTAATGATTAATTTAAGAAAGCCATCACACTGGTCATAATTGAGGGAAGGATAAATATGGAGAAGTCCTTGAAGATAACCCACTGCGGAGTGCACACCTCCTGAGACTGGGGTGATGGCTCTCCTTTCAGCACCACAGTGATCTTAAGCATACAGCCAAGACAATGCTGGAGTGGCTTTGGGACAAGTCTCTGATTGTCCATAAGTGGCTCAGCCAAAACTCAGACTTAAACCCCATAGAACATATGTGGAGAGACCCAGGGATGGCAATTAAGATGCTCCTCATCCAGTCTGACAGAGCTTAAGGGGATCTGCCAGTACATCACCATTGGTAATTTTTCAAAGAATTGCTTAAACTTGATTTGCTTTCCTTCATTGGCTTCAGTTCATTTAAGTTGGATATAAAATCTTGAAACTCTCTGCAGATGAGTAACCCTCTATTATACATTGAATCTGAATATATAGCCCCTTTCCAAGTTAAAGGCCCAGGAACTTAAGTCCAGAGAGGTTTGAATTCAGAACACTTATTTTCATTATGGAATATTTTCTTGTTTAAGCATAATTTTCCAGAATCCGAGGTCACCTCTTCAGATGTCTTGTGATCACATGTGGCCCAGACCACCTCTGAATGTGAATGCGCCCTGAATGTGTCTCGGGGGCATTCACACCTGTCCACTTGTGATCAGATCCCTGAGACTGATGTTAATACCAATTCTGAATGAGGCCTAATACAGTGCATCCGGAAAGTACTCACAGCGTTTCACTCAAAATTCAAAATTCTACACACAATACCCCATAATGATAAAATGAAAAAAAGTTTGCTTTAAATTTTCGCAAATATATAAAAAAAAAAAACCAAAAAACTAAAAAAAATCACATGTACATAAGTATTTACAGCCTTTGCCATGACACTCAAAATTAAACCCGGGTGCATCCTGTTTCCACTGATCATCCTTCAGATGTTTCTACAACTTGATTGGAGTCCACCTGTGGTAAATTGTCAGTAGACCTCTGAGACAGTATTGTATCAAGGCACAGATCTTGGGAAAGGTACAGAAAGATTTTTGCAGCATCGAAGGTTCCAAACAGCACAGTGGTAAGTGGAAGAAGTTTGGAACCACCAGGACTCTTCCTAGAGCTGGCCGCCCGGCCAATCTGAACGATCGGGGCAGAAGGGCCTTAGTCAGGGAGGTGACCAAGAACCTGATGGTCACTCTGACAGTGCTCCAGCATTGCTCTGTGGAGAGAAGAACCTTCCAGAAGGACAACCATTTCTGCAGCACTCCACCAATCAGGCCTGTATGGTAGAGTGGCCTGACGGAAGCAACTCCTCAGTAAAAGGCACAGGTCTGATGAAACAAAGATTGAACTCGTTGGCCTGAATGCCAAGCATCATGTCTGGGGGAAACCAGGCACCGCTCATCACCTGGCCAATACCATCCCTACAGTGTAGCATGGTGGTGGCAGGAACTCAAAACTCCATGGACTTTGTAAACACGGTTTGAGGACTGAAACTATAGTGTCCCATCATGTGACCTGAGTGTTTTTTTTTTTTTTTTTTACATGCATACCAACTATAGAGGTGGTGGATACTGAAGGGCAACGTCTGCAACATAACAACACTCTTCATAATAGAACCAACCTTAACCCAGACCAGATATGCAAAATGCTGGATTTATGCCTGAACACTACCTATTCCAACTATTTGTTTTACAGACAAATGCATCGCTGTGCTATGGGGTCATCCGTATCGCTCGTTGTAAGCAACCTTTCCGTGGAAGAAGTTGAAAGCAGGGCCTTGAACTCTTTCAAAGGAACAGCACCAAGCCACTGATTTAGATATGTTGATGAAACATGGATCAAAATTAAAACCAAGGAAGTGCAAGTTTTCACAGAACACATTAACCCAATGGACTAGTTCAGATGAGAGGATGTTAGAAACAACAGCTTGCCTTTTTTGGACTTTGTCATATACACTGAAGTGGACAGGAGCATACAGACTAGAGTATACAGGGAACCCACACACACAGACCAGTACCTACTCTTTGACTCCTACCACCCACCCACTGGATCACAAAGTAGGAATAAGAATCCTGCAATACTGAGATGTTAATGTGCCAACAAGTGCCAAGGCCCAAGAGAAGGAGCACAAACACCTGAAGGATGCACTTAAAACTTGTGGATACCGCAACTGAACCTTTGTGAAAACAGCTGCAAGATCTAGAAAAACACCACCACTGCAGTTGATAAAGAATAAATGGAATAAAGAATAAAATCATCATCAAGTATCTAAGAAACCCATATTTACAAAGCATTTTATCTTTTCACTAAGAGTTCTCCTAAGTCGCACCAAGTATTTCTAACTAAAAGTTGTCTCCTAAATCCTGTTCACAAAGCTGCTGAGACCAACTTTTACTAAGGAAAAGCGAAAACTTATAAGCTAAGAGAGGGGCTCTGTTGCTATGGCTGATATCTATTCCCACAGATGAGCTTGCTTGCAAGAACCACAGCAATTGGTTAATGAAAGACCGATCTGTGCTGGTGAAAACGCTTGTGCAACATCCCGCAGTAATAATAAAAAACACTGAGAAATGAATTAATACAAATTAAGTAATAATGGATTACATGTTGTTTACTAAAGTAGTGGATTCTCCAATATCTATGTAGCGTCTATAGGTGTGTCTAGACCTGGGAGAATTTAATTTTACTATAAAAACTTACATGCAATTCATGGAAAGTTTAAAAAAAAAAAAAAAAAAAAAAAAAAGAAAACAACCAAAAACAAAACAGCCTATTAGCCTCCTACTGTACCTGTTTGAGTATAGCTATGGTCCCAATTGTGGGTTGAGGTAGTGTGTGATATCCACTGTCCCACACTATGTGACATATATGATGACTATGAAACCTTTCAAACAACTGCCTCAGACCACTCTCCATTAAGATCCACAGTTCATGTGTAGATCTTGGCCACTTTGCAACAATATCTAGAATTGTACATGTATCATCGAATACAACCTATGGTATTTTTTTTTTTCTGTCTATGGCACCTATCACACTGGGTAGACCAGCAACTGCCATGAAGCTGAACACCTAAAGGGAATTGTATGAATTGATTGAATATGATGTGGGTTCTACAGAGCGCAGTTATTTTTTGGTGAATAGTTTGGCTTATAGACAGCAGGGAGCTCTCCAAGTTGTCAGCATTGCAAAGTTGTATTTCCCCTGTTGCCAAGTTGTGCAACCCCTTTATGATTCTTTATGATTTGATCTTTGTGAGTCTCAATCAGAATCAGAATCAGAATCAGGTTTATTGCCAAGTATGTTTTCACGTACAAGGAATTTGTTCTAGTGATTGGTGCAGAGCGCACCAAAACACCGAGGCAGCCATCTGCGGCGCCATTTAAAAAGGAGGAATGGGGAAAAAACAAGTGGAGAGGAGAGGAGAAAAAAATAACAGAACCCAAACTATACTCCTGGGGGGGGGGGGGGGGGGGTACAGGTACAGTGTGGCCGCTGCCATTTAGGCGCAGCTATCGGACCCCGCCCGCCGCGCTGGATGGGAGGAAGCGGCGAAGGCGTGGGATGGGGTTGGGTTGTGAGTTGCATATGTACATGTAAGAGGTGTCCGTGAATGTGTGTGTGTGCATAGGCCTGGGGAGTCGCTTCGTCTAGTTCACAATCAGTGCCTCAGTTCGCAGGGTGTCATCGCGATAACACAGCAAGTTGCCATGGAGACATCCTTGATCGGTTCCTGGACGGAGTCAACAATCCACAGGTGTCCGTGGAGGAGGGGGGGGGGTAGGAGTAGAAGCGTCTCACTGCAGCGATCTCGTGGGGGAGTTGTTCCAGCACCGGTCTTGGCCAAGGCTGGTGCTGCGGGGGCCGGAACGCAGATTAGATTATGATTGTTTGGGTTAGGGCGAGCAGTCGTATTTCAATAGACACGGCTTACTCTGTTAGTCCATTCTGGTCATCTCCATCCATTCTCCTTTCCAAAGCTGAAAGCTTCTCCAAGATGTGACCCATGTTGCGATTTATGACCACAGTCTGAGCATTAACAGCTCCTTCCAAGGTGGTTCCCAAGTTGCGGTTCACAATCACAGTCTGAGTGCTTACAGCTTTACTCACTCCATCAATTATGTCGGGCAGCGTGGGGATTTGGACTGCTGTCACCGTCTTCCGAATTTTCCGATACACCAGGGCAATGCCTAATCCAATCAGCAGAAAGCCTGATATCACAGTTCCGAATATATAGAGATCTTCGATGTCCTCAACGGAAAGACTCGCCAGGCACACGACCCTCCAGTCCTCCCAGGAGTCCCTCATGTAGCCAGCGGGGTACGTTCCGCCAGGGCAGACAGGTTCCCCCGAACCCGGGCTTCTCGTCGAGAAGATCCTGTCAATTGCGTTGAGAGACCAGTTGACCAATTCCATGATTTTAGATTACTTCTAACTTCTCCCAGACTTGGGTGCTACTTTTAGTGCTAAGTGGCTTTGTGAATTACTGTTAGTCAAAAAAAAGGAGTCCTAACATTGGGACTGACACGCCCATTTATTATTGGCAGGAGTTGTTATGAGCTACTTTTCGCTGTAAGATGCTTTGTGAATATGGGCCCAGAATTAATTTTTTTTTTTTTTTTTTTTTTTTTGAGAATTGAGATGATACATTTTTAAGGAAAACTGACACTTTTTATCTAGGTTTATGACATGTTACTTTTCCATCTCTCCTACGCATGTTAGATACTTTTCTTTCTGCTAACTCACAGTTCGATCCCCTAGCTCCTCCAGTCCATGTGTCAAAATGTCCTTGGACAACACTGAACCCAAATTGCCCCTGATGGCTGTTCCATCAGTTTATGTGAATGGTAGAAGCGCTCTTTGTGTAGATGTAAAAGCTGTATGACTGTGTGTGAATGGGTGAATGTGGCTCACATTGTGAAGTGCTTTGAGTGGTCAATAAGACCAAAAAAGCGCAATATAAACAGTCCATTTACCATTTAGTTATTGGTGGACTGTGTATTGAGTTTAGTGTCAGTTCAGCTCAGCTGCGACCCACATCATTATCCTGTATGACTGTCATGTTTCACCTAAAAATTCACTTTTTGAAATCTTTCTTCATCATCTGCATCTGAAGACATCAAAAACAAACATTGGCATCTTGGTGAGCTCAGTTATGAAATCTCGGCTGCTACTGACAGGCACATTTTACACAGGCACTGCACTAGTCCAACCATAAATGGAGGAATCTGTCTGTCCATCTGTCTGTATTTTGATCTTCTTGATGACCGCTTATGTGATTGACTTCAAACTGGGCAGGTGTATTTTCTGAAGACGCAAGGAAGTGCACTCCATTTGTTGTAAACCGCACTTAATGTTACCATGTTTTCTTTTGAATTTTGAGTTTTTAATTAATTAGCTTAATTGATCAATAAAAATGAATTGATGTAATGAGCCCAGTCAGGCTAATATCAGAAAAAGTGACTTCTCAATTCAGTAGTTCTCTGATCTCAAGGAACACATCAGGATAGTGACTGGGTTTAAATAAATAATTATTCAGGGTAAATGCAAGGTTTGATAATCACCAAGATGAAAAGTGGCGCAAAAGAACATTGTTAATCAATGGCTGATAAAATAAATTATAATGAATTTAGCAATGGTGGGAGAAAAATAGGCTATTTACTATACAGCTAAACTGCTAGTTATACTATGAGGTCTACAAATGAAATTTGATGATTAAGATATTTTTTTGACATTAACCCAGTCATGAGCAGAAGAGTTTAATTTTATCTACTATGAGCTGTGCTGTGGCTAGAGATTTTCCTGGTTGGAACTGTGGTAGTTGGTGTTGGAACCCTGGAACTTCCTCATGAAGGACTCTGGGGTGGTTTCCCTGGAGTTGATGTGTAGTTACTGGGCGACTGGCTCTACCAGTTCTCTCAACTGTTGAGCACTTGGCAGTTTGCCAGCAGGCTTTCTCCATTGGCACTGCTGTTCAGTTCCCTATAGGCAGTCGGGGGCAGATCATGTCTTGCGTGTTAAAGCGAAATAAGCTCTAATTATGGTACTTAACTATTGCAAGATAATTCATGATCTTAATTAAAACGTTACAAAAATGTTCTGAGGCACTTCTGCTCTTCTGATTCAGTTAGTTTTGACATAGCTTGTAAAACTAAAAGATTGCTTGTGTAGACAAAGGAAAAGTTACTGAGAGCAAGTGGCAAAAGAAAGAACAAACACCTTGTGGACAAAAAAAGAGCTATTTCAGGGGCAGTATTCCATCTTCTCACAGAGAAGTGAGTAATTTTTTTACAGAACTTCTGGATTGCATAATTTGGAGTTTATTAACAAAAATTACTCCTGCCTTCCACCATGACCCATAAAGCTTTAAACAACATATAAACTTAATGGAGCTAATAATGACAGAAAGGACAGTCCAAATTTAGATTTCATGTTGGTATATTGCAAAACCTTAAACCTAATACAATTGATTAATTGCTCAAATAACATAATAAATGTTGTCTAACACTAATAGTAAATAAATGTGAATGACACAGCAATCCTTTGATTATAAAAGTAATGATAAAGACACTTGTGAATGTTTTAATCTCTGTTACCATATATGAAGGATGCTGGCTCTCTGGTCACAAGGAAGATGGTGTCTTAAACTTTAGATTTTATATTTTGGTCATTCTATAGGGTAGAAATTTGGGGATTGAACTAAATCACTTAAAAACTTTTATTGTCCGTCAAAACTGTCCATCATTTTGACATCATTTTTCAGGAGTGTTGTGGAGAGATGCATGCGCTGTAAGATGCAGGTCATCACCAGTCACCTTCTCCACAACATACTGGCAGGTCAGAGAAGTGGCAGTTGATCTTGACAGGGACTTAAATATTAATTGATTACATTAGGAGCTGTTGGACATTCTGAATTTCCCCAAGGGATTAATAAAGTATTGGTCTGTCTGTCTAGTCCCTGAGATTTTTGTGACTGATCACACTGTGCACCATAAAAAATACTTATCACAAAATAATGGCAGTTAAGCAAGACTTGCAGTGAAGGGATTTGAAAGTCAGCCACAAGTCAGTTTACAACAATCTGCCACTTTTTAAGATTTATGGTGAACTAAGATAAGCAGTTAGACTTACATACACACAGCTTTTATTTTATTATGATAGTAATTTTGCGGGGTATGTAACACTCAGAAATATTTATTCACTTTCCCAATCATTGTGAATGGGGGGAAAAAGTATTTTTTTTTTGTATTGTGTATCATGTGATGAACCTGGGAGTTGCATTACAACATGCAGCTAAAATGCCAAACTAGCTTCTCAGCCAAGTACTGTTCCTGGCTGTGGCGTCGTCCGTGATCACCTCTGTATGTTCACAAGTCATATTTAAAACAATGTAGATTTCCATGTCTCTTGGCCATGTCATCATGAGATTTTATGACCAAGTCTGATGATGTGACCACTTCGACAGCACAAAAGTACAATGTAGTCAGATTGGAAGTATAAACTGAGACTCTTCTGGCCATCAACAGTGCCCTGTTTCACTATCTGAGGAACAACAAGCCACATGAGATTCATTCTCTAGACATCAGTCTTAGTTTTTCAGTTACTGAGAGATATGAACTTCTTAACATTGTTTGGTGTGTGTCCCCACAGATATGGAATATCAAACAGATGATAAAGTTGACACAAGAACACTTAGAGGCTCTACTGGACAAATTTGGAGGAGAACACAATCCTCCCTCCATATATCTAGAGGTAAGAGAACTTTGGTTTAAGTAATTATAACTTTGCATAGAAGAAATCTTGTAAATGTAATTTGAGGCTTTGAAACTGCTGAGTGAAGGCTCTCTGGTATCTTGTCCCCATCAGGCCTATGAGGAGTACACCAGTAAACTAGATGCCCTGCAGCAGAGGGAGCAGCAGCTGCTGGAAGCCATGGGGAACGGTACAGACTTCTCCTGCTCTCCTTCTCCCATGCCAGCCCTTCTGGAGGTCAAGATGGGAGGTTGTGGGGTTGGAGGAGGGGCTCAGGCCTTTCCCTCAGCTCCCAACACCTTGGCTGTCCTGCAGACCCCCGTTGACACCAGCCGAGCCAACCCTCGCTCCCCACAGAAACCTATCGTTAGGGTCTTCCTGCCCAACAAACAGAGAACAGTGGTATGTCTGACGTCTTCTCATAGGATACATATGTATTGAAAATGATTTGAAGGTTTGAGATTTTGATTGGCCAAGATTATATGAAATTTGCAATACACATAAGTAAAGTATTGCTCCTCAAGTAAACACTAAAGTTTCCTTGGAAATTAGGCAGGATACAGAAATATATGCCTCAGTATGCTATGACATCAGATATGTTGGGAGCATTAACTCCTTTAACTTGGTTTTACCAGCTGGGTGAGACCAGTGTCTTTCACCCTTTGTTTGCACTAAATAAGCACATCAGCAAACTGAAAACGTGTATTGCTTACAGTTTCCAAAATGCCTCATTTAGAGTGAAAACAATAGCTCACTGAAAAGTGATGTCATATTTAACACCTCCCTAAGGTGTGCTGGTAATTGGGCCATTACATTGTAAACAAATTCTCTACAAAAGAGAGTTTTTCATTGTGGATCAGATGAAAACAAAGAACTAACAGTTGTAACGTTTACGATTAGTGGTGCAGTAAGTTTGGATTCTTCTTGGAGTTCGGACTCTGCACATGGTGTCATTAGTTTCATTGTCTATTTAAAGGACATTTTAGTTTCAGGTTGTTTTGTGTCTGTAGGTTGATGAACAGTGCAGGGTCTGTTGAATTTGGTTGAATCCCTTTCACTTTGATGAGATCCACAGTGGGAAGCTGCAGATAAAAACTCTGCTCCCAGACCTGAAACCATGTTAGTTCAGTGAGTGTCCTTGTGTTGTGTTCAGGTCCCAGCCCGCTGTGGTATGACTGTGAGAGACTCATTGAAGAAAGCTCTGATGATGCGAGGCCTCATTCCAGAGTGCTGTGCTGTGTACAGGATACAGGATGGGTAAGTCTGTCACTGATGTGCTGCAGAGGGCACTAACTAATAGTGCGTACACTGATACATGATGCATTCTCTTGCTGTATCTTGCTGTAACAATGTTTGTTACATAACATACTATATTTGCACTTGCATAATAGATTGGTATTTTTTTATGATAATACAGAATTTACAGTTTAGTCCTGAAATTAATTTACACAAATTACAATTAATCTCTCAACTATAATACTTTCCACCAGTTCAGATATTTCTGCTTGTCTGTTTCTGACCGTTTTTATATTTAAATTATTGCACTTGTGCACATGCTGTGGTTTGTGTGATGAGCCCTGCACATTTTGGTAGACAATATCAAGTGAACAAATACAATAAGCTTTATGACTATGAAGTTTAGACCTGTTTCCTAAATGGTGAATCACAGTCTGAGAGTCCTTTGGGTGTTTTTTTTTTTTTTTTTTTTTTTTTTTTTTGCAAACTTCCAGCTGGCCACTTAGCTATAAAGCCCAAATTGAAGGGTATGCTGCAGTTGCTTATGAAAATCTACATACAAGAGTGTGGCCAGAGTTCTTGGTCACTTCTCTTACCAGAGCCCTTCTCCCTGGATTGCTCATTTTGGCTGGACGGCCAGCTCAATGAAGAGTCCCGGTTGTTCCAGACTTTTTCCTTTTAAGAATTATGGAGGTCACTGTGCTCTTGGGAACTTTCAGAGCAGCAGAAATATTTTTGTAGCCTTTCCCAGATCTGTGCCTCGGCTCAATCCTGTCTCTGAGCTCTACAGACAGTTCCTTCCTTCTTGTAGCTCTTTGCTCTTTGAAATGCATCGTCACCTGTGAGACCTTATATATAGACATATAGACAGGTGTGTGCCTTTCCAAATCATGTCCAGTCAGCTGAATTTACCACAGTTGGACTCAAAGATGATCAAGAGAAATGGCAGGCACCTGAGCTATACATTTGCAAAAATTTCTAAGATTCATTCTTTCCTGAGCCATTATGGGGTATTAAGTGTAGATTGAAAGAGGAAAAACTAGTTGTTATGTCATAATCATACTATGTAAATCAGTGGAACATTATTTTCCTATTTCAGAGAGAAGAAGCCTATTGGTTGGGACACAGACATCTCCTGGCTGACAGGAGAAGAGTTACACGTAGAAGTATTGGAGAATGTGCCACTCACCACACACAACTTTGTAAGTACAGTGATACAAAATCTCACATCATGGCTTACATGACAGACAGTAAATATTATATGCTGATTATATTACTCAGCCTTACCTTGGCCTGTGTGTTTGTGTGTGTCTGTTTGATTGACAGGTGAGGAAGACCTTCTTCACACTGGCTTTCTGTGACTTCTGCAGAAAGCTGCTGTTCCAGGGTTTCCGCTGTCAGACCTGTGGATACAAGTTCCACCAGCGTTGCAGCACTGAGGTTCCTCTCATGTGTGTCAACTATGACCAGTTAGAGTAAGTCACACACAGAGGGAGACCAATCATGTTGTAACCAGTCTGGGGCTGAACCTATTCTATAATATATAGAAGAAGAATTTCTGATATGATCTTGGACTTTTATAGCAGTGCTTGTATTGGACCCTTACCAGTACTTATTACTCAGTATTGGTACTTTGTAATTATTAAAGGCACATGATGTAGTTATTGTACATATCGAGTAAAATAGGCCTATTTCCTGGTTTAATAACCACAATATGCAGCTGTGTAAGCTACAATATGTTAAACCATGTTAACTCAGTTAGAAAGGTGCTTTTATGTGTTTTTCAGTGGATGGGTTCATTTGCTGGTTTAAAATACTGGAGCATATTGGATAGTGATGTTTTTTCTGTTGTGAGCTTTACACATCATCACTAGCCTAAACTGCCTTAAAACATCTTGGCTGACTGCACAGATGCCAGTTAGTGAAACATGTTTACCAGATAACATTTTGTAGTTTGGCTAACTCAAGAAATGAATATAAACTTGTAAATGTAGTATGGAGAAGCCTGCTAAAGGGGTTGATACTGACTTTGATCTTATGGATTGGCAGCTAGATGTAGGAAGGGTGTAGTTAAAGGACATTTTGTTTTAAATGGTCATTTAAATGGCTTACCTTTGGCTTAAACACTGAATATACTGTATACTTGCCATAGTATGAAATTTGTTAGTCCATTCCTCTGACCAAGCTCTGTGCTGTCCCTGTGCCAGTCACATGACTTTATTTTTTTTGTTAATCATGTGTTTCATGATTCAATTCTAAATAAGTTAAGCTTCAGCACTGAGTTGGTAATGACTGAATAATTAATAAGTAACCTTGATGATGGTTCTTCTGCAGCTTGTTGCTAGTGTCCAAGTTCTTTGAGCATCACCCATTCACCCAGGAGGAGGTCTCCTCAGAGGGAACCACCCCTGTGTCTGAGGTCTGTCCGTCACTCCCCCCATCTGACTCCACCGGGTGAGTCCTCCACCTTCACACTCCTCAGTGGAATAAGAGGAGTCCTTCTGCTAAAGTGCTTCTCTGGTCTTTTTCTAGCAACACAACATGGAGGGTGCCAAGAGTTGGCAGCTTTTCCTTCCAAACACCCATTAGAGTTGATGTTTTTGGATTTTTTTCTGTTAATTCAGCAAACAGTAAATGTGCATAGAGATGTACAGAGATGTGTTTCATTCCAAAGTCCTTTTTTTTAAAAACTACTTTTGACTAACACATTTAATTTCCAGGTCTATATGTCACACTACTGTGTCCCCGTCCAAGTCCATACCCATCCCACCCAGCTTCAGGCCCAATGAGGAGGACCACCGCAACCAGTTTGGCCAGCGAGACCGTTCATCCTCTGCCCCCAACGTCCATATTAACACCATTGAGCCTGTCAACATTGATGTGAGTCTGTCCTCCCTGGAATGACTGAGTAATATGTGCTTCTAAGCCATTAACTATGATTGGCCACCATGCAGGTTTCACTCCAGCCAAACAGCAGATGATTTCACCGATTTCCACTCTTTAACCAGAGATGAGGAGCTAACCAACAAAAAACTGCAGTCATGTTTGGCTGTGGTCAACACTTGGAGGGGAGCAGGCAATGCGTTACTCCTTGCCATGACCCTCTCCAAAGCCAGACCCAACTCAGCACAGCTCCAAGAGGATTACTCTAGGAAATTTGAAATGGCTGATAAGCCAGTCATCATCATGGGCCAAAAAAATTGTTGTGGCCTCTGAATACCCATTCCCTTCTAATTGTGCCATTTATTATGTCCTCTAATAAGTCCAAAGCTGCCATTTGCACATGGTTTTATGTCCACTAATTTAATTGCATACACGTGGACGTGTCACTGTGTACAATAAGACCCATAGTTATTTTCACGTGCCTGACAGACTCATAAACCAAATCCAAATGTTAGTAGTTTCCCTGCATCACTTTTGTGTCACCAGTTGACTCAGTTCACTCTTGATATATCTGACCATGAGCATGAAAGATGGCGTACACAATGTGTTTGTGTGTATGCAGCATTTATACATGAGGCCTCAGGGGCCATAGCAGACCCATTAACTGCAGGAGGTGCCCATATAGTGTAACTATACACATTACAGTTTACATGACTGTCATGACTCAAGGCAGCTAATGTAACAGCTATCATTCACATTGCCTTTTTGACTCACACTAATGACTTTGTGTTATTTTTAATATCTCTGACTAATACATTGTGTAAAAAAATAAATGAATCAAATTAATTCATTATACCACCTATAGTTTAGAATTAGGTTACTATGCTGGGTTCAACTGAATGAGAAGAACCTGTTAGTTCTCTTATTGCCTTTAAAACTGACTTCACATTCAGTGTGAATAGCAAAAACAACCTCAGTTCTTGTATTGGTTCTGAAAACATGACTGCACTTCCAGCTACTAGAACTTCTGTAATAGCAGTTCTTTAAAAAAAAGTGCTGCTACAGTAAAGTATGTGTGTGAGTGTATTAATTATAACAGTGTTAATTATTATTTATTTTCTTTCTTCCTTTTCTTTCTTCCTTCATTTCAGGACTTGATTCGAGATCAGGGCTTACCAAGGTCAGATGGAGGTAAGGATCTCAATAGCAGACTTCAGGCTCATTCTGTAGCTTTTTTCCCACCATCCTCTGTCTGCGTGCTCTTGGTCTTTTGTGTGTGTGTGTGGAGTTCAGACCCAAGGAGTTGAGTCAGTTCTGTTTAGTCCTGCAGCCACTGACTGAGAGCAGTAGCTCAGGACACATGTTATTTCAAATCTGTGGGTCAGTTTTTGGAAGAATGACATCTTCTTTTTCTTCTTCCAGTCTTAGAGTTGCTCTGCCAGATCAGGAGGAACAGACATAGCTAACAAATCTTTTTAACTTCGTTATAAAAGTTTAGTGGAAATAAAATCATCAAGAAGTTAAATCAGAGGTATGCTGTGGTCTTCCTGGTGTAAAGAGCCAGCTGATTCCCCTGCTTCCAGTCTTTGTGCAAAGCTTAACTTACTGTTACTCGTTACTGCTTAACTGTCACACACAGGCAGGAGATGGATATCCATCTGAACATTCACTCTAAAAAAGAAAATTTCCCAAAATGTTCAGACTGAAATTTATTATAGATAAATATAAAATTGGCTGTGTGAAAACAGAGGTAAGCTAATGTGCTAACTGTAGTGTGGTAGGAGGGCTCTCTGTTCAGGAGCTCAGCTGTATCCTTGGTCAGTAGTTCGAGGTGAGAGGGGCAGGGTGAGTAGCAGTGATGGTCTGTCTGTCTCTCTTTGCCCTGCAGCCCCCCTGACCCACCCCGCCCGCTGCTTGAGGAAGCACCGAACACGGACCTCAAGCCCCCTCCTATACTCCTACCCCAATGACATAGTGTTTGATTTTGAGCCCGAGCCTGTTTTCCGAGGTAGTTAGGCCTCCGTGTGTTCCTGTGTCTTTCAACCTGCAACCCCTCAACCCATCCCACCACCCCTTCCACCAACCTCCCCACACACCAATCCTGACCCCCCACACCTGTGTCACTTCCACAACATCCACCGTGTGTACCTCTCTTTCTTTTCCCCTTTTATATCCTCACATGCTGTCTCTGCCACACACCTGATAGTGCACAGATTACACACAGATCTCACCACTACTCTGATGTGACACTTTTTTATTCTATGGATGGTGGATTGACTGAAATGATGCTTTGTTCAGTTATTTGTTAACTCTTGTGAGGATGTAATCAAACATTTTTAAGATCAATTTCATGATAGCAAGGGTGTAGGTTTGGTCTCAGTATTAGTAGGGATAAAATTACCCCGCCACCCTTCCAAAGAAAAAAGACAACACTTGTCAGCCAAATGTTTATTACGATGTAAGATCTGTATTTACACGACTTCTACAAGACTTTAGGAACTTGGTTGTTAATACTAACAGTATTTTTGCATCCATCATCAGCATTTTTATACTCCGTAGGCCTACTAGTGTTGCAGTTCCCCTCTCTCCATTGTTTTCACACAACTAGCTCCTAGCTAAACTGGCACCTTGACCAGCTACAACAGAAAAATGCTGCTAATCCAGCGATGTGTCAGTAATCACTATCTAATAATGTAAGGCTGGTGACCAGGTTAGGAATTTCGTCATTTTAGGGACAAGGCCATTTGGCCTTTGTCGTCACAAAAAATTTTAGGGCACAAAGGCCAATGAGTGATTTGATGCCTACAAGTAAATAACTTGACTTCCTGATAAGAAAAAAACAAGAAAATAACTCAAATGACATGAAAATATAGACGTAAATGATTCTCTTTTTAAAATTAAAAAAAAAAAAGACATATTTTAAGATGCAGTTTGTTATCAAGTATCAATTAAGATACATCATGTTGTCATGTAGGTTATTAATTGACCAGAAACTGTAAATATGTAAATCTATTTCAGAGAAACTTATTATTTCAGCAGATAAAGGTCTTTTAAGTGTCAAAATCACATAAATCATGTTGCACAGTAAAGTTCAAATTTTTAAGTCAATGGCATCAGGGCAAGCAAGTCAGTTAAAGCTAAACATGTTAGAGCGATACTGAAGAGGAAATTATATCTCTCCTTACATATGATCTCAGAATAGTTTTCTGTACTTTAAAGGATCTGATGCCAGTTTGCAATAATTATATAATTTACCACCCTCTTGTGGTGGTAGTAGGCTAGTGTCTCTAGAGACTAGATGAAACACAGCTGTTAAAGTTTCTGTCATTTTTGGGGGTGTGAGAGGAAATCAGCCATTCTGGGATCATTTATGATATTGCAGCATTATACCCACATACAGACGTGTTAAAACTAAACTTGCCCATTAAGAGTAGCAAGTAAACTTTTCCAAGATCTCAAGTAAGTTTGAGAAAGAATATTGCTACAGGATTAGCAAGGTTCCTTTCAGGAATAGCTCAGTAGCCTATGTAGGTTGTGTGCGTAGCAGGAGAGATAGAGAGTGGTGATGAAACCAGAGTGGAGCATGGGCACAAAAACCATGGTGGCCATAGGATGTACAATGATTTTCCAGACATCACTGCCTGATGAAATGATGCCTCTGGGTGGGAACATCAGAATTATCTAATAACTTCACTCCAAACATAGTGTGAATGAAATCACTCAAATATTGATAGGGACATTACTGTCCTCCCAGAATACTGGTCGGGACATGTCCCAACCATCCATATGCAAACCTACATCCTCTGATGATAGCACAATAGTAAAAATCCAAGTAATCCAAGAGGCAGCACATGATGATTCCAGGCTTAAACCACTATCAAAATGCATTAAAATGAAAATTCAATCACAGTGTGACTGCTTAAATTTACATGTACAGACAACATAATCGGCACATTAAAGTCCAGCCCTGTGTTTGTGGCTTGCATAGTTTTTTAACAAGATATGTTTATACCAAACATAATCCCAAAGACTTCTACATTACTTGTCTCAGATAAAATATTGCAAACTTGCAAAGTCATATTTTTTATATAATAACAGTCTTAATATTACTCTGTAATATTCAAAGAAAAATAGTGCTGTATTTATTTAACAGCTGAATAATTATGGTACTGCTTCTGAACAAGCATGTTAATGTTGTTTTATGATTTAAAAAAATGTCTAACAGGATTTGATATTGGACTGACAACCATTGTACCCATTATACTCTTTAATTGTGCTTTTTTGATAGTCTATAAAATGAATAATGGTTCATCCCTAACTCAGCCCTAACTCACTTGTAATATTTACATTTTGTTCTGTATTTTTCACCTTTTCATGGTTATGAACCTGATCATGTAAGTTGTAAATATAAAGTCATTTATATGGAGTACAAAACTTTTCAGATTCAAAATGTTGATTTTTGGAAGGCGTATATTTCCGTTCTTGATGGAACAAGGCTGCAAGTTTGCCTGTGCTTTCAATCTTTTTGACAAGCACATCCCAGACAAATTTCTGTAACATACTCTTTTTTTCCCCCCATATTTATTGTTATAATATAAATAGCATAAATAGGCAACAGTTTAAAATCAGTGGACTTCCTCTGAGACATCATAATATCCTTTGTAATTCTGATGGAAGTAGTAAGTGATGGATCTGTGATGTCTAGATTATTAAACTATTAACTGCCATCCAACAAAGCACCCCCCTCACCAGTCCTCTGTGCATGTGACCAAACACACACAACTGATATAGACGCCTCAGTCCCTGTCCTTGCCAAACCTTTTATTTCTTTATTCTTCTGCGTCATCTCATCGTCTTTCAACCAGTGTTTCTCATTCTCTCTTTTTTTTATTGTTTCTCTTCTATTCAACCATGATCCCACTCCAGGCTCTACCACAGGGCTGTCGGCCACACCTCCTGCTTCTTTACCTGGCTCTCTGACCAGTGTCAAGGTTCCTCAGAAGTCACCATGCCAACAGAGGGAGCGCAAGTCATCATCGTCGTCTGAGGACCGCAATAAGATGGTGAGTTTTCAGCAGTTGTGTGTGTGTGTGTGTGTGTGTGTGTGTGTGTGTGTGTGTGTGTGTGTGTGTGTGTGTTAATGCTGACTATGTGCCTTTTAAAACAGAAAACCCTAGGGAGAAGGGACTCCAGTGATGACTGGGAAATCCCTGAGGGTCAGATCACTCTGGGTCAGAGAATAGGCTCAGGATCTTTTGGAACTGTTTTCAAGGGAAAGTGGCATGGTAAGAACAACAGCACACCCTATTTTCACACCACAAGCAGCTAGTACGGAACCTGTTTAAATCCTTGCCCATCAAATGACCACTCTGTGAATAAGCGAGAGAATTTAGTAGTGGGAGTTTTTTTTAAATTAAAAACACATGAATGAGTCATACCACCATAAACGCACACACTTTATTTTAATCCAATCCCACATACACAATCCTCTGGCCAGAAGTACTCTCTAGAACACCTAATGTGGTTAATTAATCCACCCTTGAAAATAGCCCCCAATAGATACTATGTCATCCTATTTGAGTAATGTATCATAAAATAATTAGTTTTAAGATTTACATCTTTAGTAGAACCAATGGGCTTTGAGCTGAGAGTCACAGACAGGGTAGGGGAGTCAGAAAGTATTGAGAGATGGACTAACACATTGTTGGTTTTGCTCTTTTATTGCATTTGTTGACTCTAAAAAAATACCAAATGTAACCATAGGTTCAGCCAAATCAACCAGGCCATTTGAATTTTGGCAGTATTTGCCTGAATATAATACAATGGTTTCTCCGTCTAGACATTGCAGAAGTCAGGTTGATTTACATTCACAGATTCAACATAAATGTAATAACTGTAACTTGATAAATTAAGTTTTTCACATTTGTTGACAGTGCCAAAAGCGTCCCTATTTAGATCACTGTAAACAAGACCAGGTGAAAACCTAGTATTTAAATGATCACTTAGAGTTGTAATAGACAGAATATCTTTCTTTTTGTATCTCTTACACAGCCTCCTTTTGGGATCCACAATAGTTTAGCCTTTATTTACCTCAATTTACTTTACTCCAAAACGTAACAGACTTTTATTAGAGCCAGGTCTTTGTTTCTAGCTCCCTCTGTTTGATGTTTTGAATTGGTCAGTTGTATTTTAGTACAAAGCCTCATTTTCAGTCACTCCTGTTTGCCATGTTAAAGTTAGTACATTACGTATTAATACAAACTCAACACTTCCTGCAATCTTTTCGATTCAAAAGCCCTCTAGTGTTTCAGTGGAAAGAAAACCTTTATTTCTCAGCAGGGTTTTTATTGCTGTGCTGCAGTAAGCATATTTTCTCATTTCTATTTGCTGACATTTCAGTTGTTTACATTCTATTTAGATCTGCTAGTTCCTTTAGCAGTTAGCGATAACTTCTCTAACTCCCTCTCCCCTGCTCTCTCTTGTTCAATGTGTCTTATTTTTAGTTTTTCCTCTGCCTCCTTTACCTGCTTTGTTAGACTTCCCGTAACAAGAGGTGTAGCCCTATGCCGCTGGTCGGCTTCCATACACAGTCATTATAGACTGATTGACTCACTGGTTCACTCACACATTCACACACTCCACATTACAACGCTGGCCCTGTTGTTGCTGTCCAGACAAAAATAGGTTTATCTTCTTGTATTCAGTCAAGTACAGTATGTGGGCACCCTGTTGGTAGTCAAAACTCAGAACTCTCTGGTCAGAGCCTGACCACAGTCCCATCATGTCCTCATACCCATGTGCAATGTGTGCAGCTTTTTACAGTAGTGAAACATAACATGGTTTCCATGGATCCTAAAAGGCCTTTTCTCTCCTCTCAGGTGATGTGGCAGTGAAGATGTTGAATGTCACTGCTCCCACACCACAACAGCTTCAGGCCTTCAAGAATGAAGTGGGAGTCCTCAGGTAACTTCTGCCACCTGTTCTTTAATCAGAAAAACCTATGTGCTTTTCACCTTTTACACTGCACTTTAAATTGATATCATATTACCAGAGTATCCTCCTTCAACAAAGCTATGCAAAACATCTGCAGTTCTGTATATTTATCAACCTGTGTGTGTTTCCACCAAGGAAAACACGTCATGTGAACATTCTGCTGTTCATGGGCTACACCACCAAGCCTCAACTGGCTATAGTGACCCAGTGGTGTGAAGGCTCCAGTCTGTACCACCACCTGCACATCATCGAGACCAAGTTTGAGATGATCAAGCTGATCGACATCGCCCGGCAGACTGCTCAGGGCATGGAGTGAGTTCCCCCTCAAATGCAAAAGCAGTCAGATTTCACTGTATGTGTAGTCATCTAATAACTATTCTTTTCCTCCTCAGTTACCTGCATGCCAAATCAATCATCCATAGAGATCTGAAGAGCAACAGTATCCTTTTAAAGCATTTTACTAAGCCAGTTAATGTTTAGGCTAAGGTTTTTCTGTTTTTCAAAATAAATTCAAATCTGTTGCTGATGTTGCTGATATATCTCGCTGACAAACAGGACTAAAAATATAACCTCCATCCTTAGAAAATGGTACTACTACATGGTAAAGAGACAAGTGTTTCCATGACCTCCTCTCCTCCCAGATATTTTCCTCCACGAGGATCTGACAGTGAAGATCGGTGACTTTGGCCTGGCCACAGTCAAGTCCCGCTGGAGTGGCTCCCACCAATTTGAACAGCTGTCTGGCTCGATACTGTGGATGGTCAGTGACTCTTCGCTAATTATAATTAATTTATTATGAAATTATAAAAGGCAGTAATAATATAATATTTGTAATAATAGTAGGCTACATTTGGAAACAAACATACTTTTTTGACAATTCAGATGCAGAGAATACATGTTTTTGTAATCATAAACCTATTTAAAATGGGCATGTTTTCACTGTGCTCCGGCCAGCAGCTAGAACTCGTTTTCTTTGGGTCATGTGACAGTCCATGTAACTTATGCTCTGTCAGGCTCCAGAGGTGATCCGGCTGCAGGACAAGAATCCCTACAGCTTCCAGTCAGACGTCTATGCCTTTGGCATTGTGCTGTACGAGCTCATGTCAGGAGCACTGCCCTACTCCAACATAAACAACAGAGACCAGGTGAGACCCAAACAGATCTGCCCCCACCAATGAAGATTTCTTTTTGAATTTGTGTTTTGAAATGGATCCATCAAGTATTATCATTTGAGATAAAGCATCCTCTAACCTAAGTTATAATCATTAAAGAAAAAGGTCAATAGAGAGTGAGATGTTTGGATTGATATCAATCTCATGTCTGTGTGTTCAGCTGGTTTTAATGGTTTTCTAAGAAACAATTTGAGTAAAGACACTCTATGAAATTGCTGTTGATTCATAAGTACATGCTAATCTACAAGCTGGTGGTTTCATTTAGTCTTTTTACCAAACAACATAAACAATAAACAAGTAGTGGAAGTTAATCTCCCTACACAGGCTAAGTAAATAGGATCGGGAAATAAGGAAAGCATGTGGCACCTATAGAGCTGTGGGTTACTGATGAACTATCAGCATCAAAGAAACAAGATTGGTTTATTGGCCCTTAAATTTCTACAATATTATTGTAATTGTAAACCTTACAAGACAACCACAGAACATCAGGCTGTTACCTGTGTCTCAGGAACAGTGGTGAGCAGGGGACTGTTCCAGTTCAGTTCCTCTTCATCCTGTATACTGTGGACTTTAAATACAACTCTGAGTCTTTCCACAGAAATACTTGGATGACACAGTTATTGTGGTGTGTATCGGTAATGAGCAGGAAGGAGAGTGCAGGGATCTGATGATGGCCTTCATTGAATGGAGCGACAAGAACTCCCTCCTCCTGAACACGGCCATGGAGATGGACACTGAGCTGATGCACTTATAAATACCTAGGGGTGCACCTGGACAGTAAACTGGACTACTCCCTGAACATGGATGCCATCTACTGGAAGGGGCAGAGTTGGCTCTTTTTCCTCAGGAAACTCAGGTCCTTTGACGTTTGCAGTGAAATGCTGCACATGTTTTATCACTCAGTGGTGGCGAGTGTCATCTTCTATGCTGTGGTCTGCTGGGGCAGCAGCATGTCAGACAAGAACACAACGAGATTGGACAAGCTGGTTAAAAAAGCTGTGCCTGTGCTTGGCAGGAGTCTGCACTCACTCAGTACTGTTGTGGAGAGACACATGCACTGTAAGATGCATGCCATCTTGGACAATACCAACCAACCTCTCCACAACATTCTTCCAGGCAAGAGAAGCAGCTATAGCTGCAGCCAACGTCTCATCTCACTGCACTGCATGTCTGAGCGGTTCAGGAAATCCTTTGTTCCTACTGCCATTAGACTGTTAACGCCTCAACCAAAGGCAGTGGATCATGACATGGACTAACTGAATATAGCTATCTAATCCCATTGAGTTGACATACCTCTTTTCCTATTTTCACAGCAGAGAACCTACAAGAGAATTATTGGACTAAAGGATTGATTGGTTGGTTGGTTTACAGGTATATTCTGGTTGGTTAGGGGGTTTGTAGCTGTATTCTGAGTGGGTGGTTCGTAGCTCTATTGTGATTGGGTCGTTTGAAGCTGTATTCTGGTTGGTTGGTTGGTTGGTTGGTTGGTTGGTTGGTTGGTTTGTAGCTGTATTCTGGTTGGTTAATTGGTTTGCAGCTCTATTCTGATTGTTGGTTTGCAGTTGTATGCAGACTCAGTATTTGGTTTATAGCCGTATTGTGATTGGTTGATTTGAAGCTCTATTCTGATTGGGTGGTTGGTTTGCAGCTCTATTCTGACTGGTTGGTTGATTCCTTTAGTTGGTTTGTAGCTGTATTTTGATTATTTAGTTGTTTTGTTGCTTTGTGGCTGTATTCTTATTGCTTGGTTGGTTTTTAGTCATATTGTGTTTAGTTCATTTTTAGCTGTCTTTTAGTTGGTTGATTTGTAGCTTTATTCTGATTAGTTAGTTTGTAGCTGTATGCTGATTTGGTAGTTGGTTTGTAACTGTATCCTGATGGGTTGTTTTGTAGACGTGTCCTGATTGGTTGATTTGTAACTGTATTTTGATCATTTAGATGGTTTGTTTGGTATATAGCCGTATTCTGATTGGTTGCTTGATTCGGTTTGTAGCTGTATTCCAATTGGATTTGGCACAAACATTCACTTTGACTCAAGGACGATCTGATTAGATTTTGGTGGTTAAAGGTCAAAGGTCAATGTCATGATGACCTTGCAAAAGACGGTTTTGAGGAGTTCCCAGTATCTCGAGAACTTCTAAAGGGAATTCCTTCACATTTGGCAAAAATGGATGAATTGATTAGATTTTGGTGGTCAAAGGTCAAGGTAGCTGACTGAACAAAACTTTTGTTTTTAGGTGTAACTCCAGAATTCACCCAACAATTATGATAAAATTTCACACAGTCCTTTCAAAATAAATTTTCTAATTCCATTTTTAAATATAATTCTTATATCATCATAAGGAAACAAAATTATTATATTTATCCATGCATCATTCAAAGGCACTGAATTATAATATATGTTTTATTGTGATTTAATTCATCAGTATACTTAATAATAATCAACACAGAAAACATTGCACAAGTATAAGTACTGTAGTGGCAAAGTCCAGTCACAGCATTAACATTTAGTAAAAGCGGCAGCATTATGAAATTTTTGTTTATCTCTGCAAACAAATACTATGTTGACTCCTATCTTCTCTTCACATAGATCATATTTATGGTGGGTCGAGGTTACTTGTCTCCTGACCTGAGTAAGGTGCGCAGCAACTGTCCGAAGGCAATGAAGAGACTGATGGCTGACTGCCTGAAGAAGAAGAGAGAAGAGCGACCTCTCTTCCCTCAGGTTGCAAAATAAATGTTGATGGTGTTATTTTATTGGGAAGGTGACAGATGCATATGATTTACTACATTAAAGACAGGAGGGCACTTAATAAATGATTGAATATTGTAAATGGTCTTTTTTTTTCAACCTCAATAGCAGAGAGAACTATGTATTTATTTTAAACAGGCTTGTATTAGAAACAGGTTGTCATTTCTAATTTTCCCTGTAATTAAATATATGCATTCAGAAAGTACTCATACTAGAAGGTAATAACTTTACAAAAAGAAATTCATGTTTTCCATATGGGGTAGCTTAAGACTGAAAAAATTAACAATTTTAGCATAAGGCTGCAACATAACAAAATGTGAGAAAGGACTGTGTTTTTTTGTCAAATTCAAATTCCACAGCACTAAATTCATCAGCACAGCAACAGTCATGTCATGTCATGGTTTTTAACAGGGATCATCATCATTTATTCATGAATTCCAACCACTTTTTTTTCACTCGTAAAGTGACAGTTCGGAATATTTGACGTGGGGTTGAGCAAGGTAGTTATCTATAGTCAGTTAATTTTGCGCTTAATTCAGCTCAGCACTCTGCACAGAAGCTGAGCGATGTGCTGCTGTGGATGGGGAGAGCAAAAAAATTTAATTTAGTCACTAGCAAGTATTAGTTTTAAGTGTACACTCAATTTTGATATTGTCACTCTTATATTTCCGTATTTTATTTTGCAGTGAAACAGCCCTTTCCTTTGGAACTACATTTTCTCAATACCATATTCCTAGGCACAACAGCTGATCTGCAGAGTAATACAATGTGCACTGTAGGTACACTTGTGCATATGAATACGGTACTTCAATGGTTCACAACAACTGTAGTTCATAAGGAAAGGGCTGTTTGAGGGCAAGATAAAGTGGTGACAATACTCAAAATAAAGCATGCGCTTAAACTGATATTAGGTTTTTTCTGTGAGCATTTTTTAAAGTGGCTAAAACATACTTTTACTGATGCCTCCATCCAGTTCAGCACATCGCCCAGCTTTTGTGCCAGCGCTCCAGCTGCTTCTCTAAACTGAGTGCTGATCTGAATCTACTACTATAGATAAAGACCTCACACAACCCCACGTCAAATAACCTGAACAATCACTTTAAGCTTCTGTCTGCGAAACACTTCCTGTACAAATATGTCATGTTAAAAGCCATGCGTTAATTAATTGATTCATATAATTGGCTTTCATTTAAATAAAGACCAGAACAGTTTCTTGGTTTTGTTTGGTTGCATTTAGTTGTAAACTTATTCTGACTGATGAATCTGTGGTTGTACTGTGTATTCCGTCAGATCTTGGCATCCATTGAGCTGCTGGCTCGCTCATTACCCAAAATCCACCGCAGCGCCTCGGAGCCTTCGTTAAACCGAGCCGGCTTCCAGACGGAGGACTTCAGCTTGTACGCCTGCGCCTCACCCAAAACCCCCATCCAGGCCGGTGGCTATGGTGAGCTCATACACACATACAGGAACATATGTCTTAACAGCACTGGTGAGGAAGTCTTTGGTTCAGTAAATTAACTGACCAACCCTGATTACAAACTAGTACCAAAGTACTGGCCAAGACTACTGATGGGAACAAGGTTTCACTTTATTAGTACCGTGAGAAAATTTAACCTGAGGTGACTACAAAAAATTTCAGCAGATTCCTCATGCAGAAATCCCTTTAGAGTTATGTCATCAAATATAGTCACTCAGCAATAAATACTAGCTTTGTGAAAGTGTTAGTGATGATGTTGTGTATAATTGCATTATTATGAAAATGTATTTTTAATTTTTGCTTCCCCATATTTGTAAATGTTGGGTTCGCCTATTAATAGAAGATTTGTTTTGATTCAATAAATTTGTGTTACACTCCTGTCCTGGACTAAATAGTAAATTGCTAAAGTTTAATTGATTTGAATTAATGTGAGAGTGACAGTCATATTTTTCGAAGCAATTAATCAAACGGATAATTGTACATCTCATAAAGGTAGAGTATTGGGTGCAGGATCTTCATATTTGATTGCATTACATTTACAGCAGATTCTACTATTCTGTTCTCTGAGTGAATATGAAGGGGATGTGTTGTAATCCAGTGTTCCAGTTGAGTTTGAAGATGCCACAGTACTTAAATGCTTATTTACTTGCTTTTCCATCTTGATAGTAATTCAAACAGAAGGACAAAACAAATATTTGGAAATCTAATGATTTTAAAGTGAGATGTTAACATAACACTTTTTCATGGCTTTCAGAGGCCTTTTTGTTCCAGCTTCTCATTTATCTGGGCCCTAAAAAATAGAATAAACCATAACAGAAAAATTACATGATAGACTGCCCGAATAGGTAAAACATGTAAAAGTTCTACATATAAAAACATAATAAAAAATGGATAAAGTACTTACTGAAAATGTAAGCAATGTTAAAGTGCCCTGGTGTTGTACAAAAAGTAACCTGAAAGGTTAAATCTGCACCTGAAAAGGTCACAAACACAATTCCAAGAGTTCCAATTTTGCCATATCAGTAATATTTATAAGTGTAATATTTCAGTGTTGTGTTTTAAAG
Source organism: Trachinotus anak (assembly GCF_046630095.1). NCBI lineage: Eukaryota > Metazoa > Chordata > Actinopteri > Carangiformes > Carangidae > Trachinotus > Trachinotus anak. Next base: position 734,625 of record NW_027273869.1, read on the forward strand.
GATAATTCCAGTTTATTTCAAACCTAGCCTTTTTCCATAAACAAGGCTATTGTGACTCAAGTCAGATTAAAGTCAAATGAATGAAAGATACATTGTGTGAGTCCCTGTTCTCCTGAACCCCTACAATGGAGGTGGTGAGTGCAAAGCTTGAAACCCATAGAGCCACAATACCCATTTATTGAGAAATATGCCAGGCTGAAATATCACTATACATGTATGATGAAACATAAAGTTTTGTCACATTTCAGAAAAGGCAGAGATGGGGACAGCTGTAATGTGAAGACACACATTTCTGAAAGTGAACACTGAAAGTGTAAGGTTGCTTGAGAGGAGACAGTCAGCTCAAAATAATTCCACTTACACTGGCTTAAGTTGAATTGGTGGAGGTAAAATGTAATAAAATGATACCAACAAAGCTGATATTGACTTTACTATGACTGCTGCAACAGTGCTTACACACTCATTTTCTCCATATCTTTGTTATCTTTCAGGGGAATTTTCAGCATTCAAATAAGTGCTACAGATCCCAGCAGTCCATCCCTCGTCACTTCTCAAAAGTCTCATGTCCCTGCGGTGGATTCATTCATTACTGAAAAAAATGAAAAATTAGTCTCAAAGCTGTTTTCTTCCTCTATCAACCTGAAGAAGGCAGCCTCAATGGAGGCAACAAAAAGCTGTCCAGCAGGCAAACAGCCACAGCGACAGACAAAACTGAATTAGGGGGAAAAAAGCAACTTGGATGACACAAAAAGGAAAAAAAATATATCCATACCAAAACAGTTTTATTGCCTGCTGGAGGGAAAAGAAGGCAAAAGGAAGGGGAGACGGATGAGAAACGTCAGGAGAAGTCGAGGCTCTGGGTGCCACTCATCTCGCCATTTCCTATGCAGGCGAGGAGGGAGGCTGGTTTATCAACTGGGCCGCTGAACTGCACTTTGAGTGACGGCAGAACAGGGCCTGTGGAAGGAGAAGCAGCCTCCCATCTGATGGTTGAGATGGGAGGTCAGACATTAGCCTGTTCCTGAAAGGAGCTGGAGGTCACTCAGCAAGGGTTAACCCCAAAGGAAGATGACTTGAAAGCTAGATCTATTTTTACTTTTTCATTTGTTCCTCATGTTTCAGATTTTAGCTAGCAGTTGCTAGGAATTATGAGCTTTTTGTCCTTTGTTTCTTTTGAAGAGATGGTAGCTGTTTTAGAAGAAAGCTTTCTTCCCGGTCATGCAGCATAGGCCTTTGCTTTATTTTGTCTTTCTGGGCTTAATGCTGACCAAATTCTGCGAAATACTGTATTTTTCCCTTCTTTTTTGCCTCCAACAAATTTGACACCAGTGAAGAAATGGCAACATCTGTGGAGAGATTTTGCATGTGAAAGCAGGAGAAGCAGTACTTTCCATAGATTTGCAGTAGAAAAGTCCAGAACCCGTGATAGCAACAGTTACTGGTCTTTGGAAGGAAAAATGTTACCTTGTTTGGTGATGGAAGCTACATGAAAGGCATTTCTTGTTCCCTTTAAAGAACCTGGTCTAAGCCAACAAATGCTGATTAGTGAGCTTTAGAGGTGTAGGATATTTCTACCAAGCCGCTCTACCCTGCTGCCCAGGGTTTATGCACAGCTAAGGAGTGTGTACAGTACTTGTGGCTTATCTAAGTTTCAAAGTTGTTACACAGCATCTTTGCAACAACAAAGCTTCTGACGCTTTTCTTCAAAACCCAACCTCAGATTTTTTTTTTTTTTTTTTGTGACAAGTCCTTTTGCCTTTATTTTTTAATTTTAGTTTATTATTATTATTATTATTATTGTTTTTGATCATGTGGCTTTAATATTGCACTTAGCTTAAAATGGGGACCTTACTTGTTGCAGCTGCTCGCTAATGGGCTGCAGCACAATCTGCTGAAACGACCAGTGATCTTCTGGAGACTTCTGTTGGTCTTGGATAAAGTCTGATAATGTTCTGTCAATCACACCTTTTACCTTTTCTACACACATGCACCTGTACTTTTTTCATTCCAGTGTGTGTTAGGGGTCGTAGGTGTTACAGGTTGTTTTTATTTTGTTATTGTCATTGTTTGCCTTTTTCTGTACAGGCAGGCCTGCAGATATTTACTTATTTATGTGAATCTTTTTGTTGTATGGACTAATTTTCAGAATTGCTTTATTTGACGCTAATAGTCTTTCTTTTGACGCTTATTTTAGTCTTTGTGACTTGTGTACTTGCACTTTGTAGAGATGGATTGAAGTAAATGAGCGACTTGCCTTGACTTTTTTTGTTGAAGAATTGTGAGATGCAGAGCTGATCCATCTAATACATGAGTCATCTGCAGGGACTGAAGTGTGAATATTTTTGCTAGGAAGGCAAAATTTTCATACTAGGACTGTCTGTGATAAAGCCTTCAGGAGCAGGGTACGGCACCATACCTAGTGTGATGGGAGCTGGGCAAATGGGACTGCTGGCTTGATAAATGGATGTTTTGGAGGTAGAGCATATAGTTGAAGCATCCATCCAAACACCAACAAACTGGTTCTTCACATTCATCATGGGTCATGTATGTCTTTCCATCATAAACATCATGAACTAACCTGCAGGCATCACCCTCCCACAGCAATGTTATTACGCATTTTTTGCCTGCCTTTTTATGTGACAGTCCAACATGTTAGGAAATACACTTATTTGTCATGTCACCCATCAGACTATGAAACAGAAAGGGCTGCAAGTTTAGCCTAGCCGAGCACAAAGACTGGAAGCGGGGGAAAACTGCTAACCCTGAACCAGGACAGTCTTACTATTTGTCATGGTCCTGGATTACCGCCTCCTTAATTTGGACATCTTTGTCATTTTAGTCAGCATCTCATGAAATGTACATTACAAGAAGCATATTCAAAATATGAACTGGTAGGACATCTTTGTAGCAACTCACTATGTGGAAAAAAACACATCATCAGTCACATTGTCCAGGTTAAGAGAGCAGACAAAAGCATTTCCCAAAGTGTGATGAAAATTTGAAGAGTAGTCAAACCCAACTCTGTGAATCCTGATAATTTATTGGTTTAAACAAGGAAGGTAATGTCACCAGCAATTGGGAGGTCCATAAGTCCAGGTGATGTCATTTTGTTTAGCACAGGTGCACTTGATTTGGTTTTGCAGTGTGCCACATGTTGTGAATCCAACTTAGATCTTATTTTCATAGCTCTGGTCAATATTCCTGGCGTTGTAGTTAACAAGTTGATGAGTAGAGCTGTCTATTTTTATTTTGAAAGTACAAAATGCTGTTCCAACATATGAAATATTCCATCTGAAATGATATGTTTCCATTTAAAATGGATAAGCACAATAGGCTGTGCCTTATACTCCAGCAGGGGGCATTAATAAAATGTCCTGTCTGTCTGGCCATTGGTAAACAAGGCTATTGTTCCCTTTGCTTTTCTCAAACTGGCGAAGAGTGAGCCGCATAAACATTACACTAAACCATCCAAGAATAAAATTAGTGCAAGCATTTTGAATTGGACAACACAGATTTAAATATCTCAAATTTAAAAAAACACAGATTTTTGTTGTTTTTTGAACTGACAGAAAACATTGAGAAAGAGTCGGATAGTGCAGAAACACCAGCAGTCAGATGGTCATATAAGTTTCAAAGAAACATGATTCTCAACCCTTTTAGAAGGGAAAAAAGGTGAATGGTAAAAATAAAATGGTCTGTTATTGTCCACAGAAAAACCCACTGTCCAGGCAAACAGTGGCTAACTGGTGAACATAGTGAATTATTTAGCAGCTAAAGAGCCAGGTATTTATCTCTGGAGTTGGTGAAGACCAAAGCAGAACCAAACGGAGAATGAATATTATAAATTCAACTGGTGACCAGAGACACAACTTTAAATGAATGCTGCTGTTGCCACAGACAGGGGACAAATTGAAATACCTGGAAAATGAGCGGATAACAATATCCCTGTCCATGGGCCACTAGGGGTCACTGAATAGTTTGCTGAGCAGTCACTAGATCTCAACCCAATTGAACACCTATGGATGATTTTGGAGTGACTAGTTGGGCAGCGCTCTATGCTACCATCACCAGAACACCAGATGTTGAATGGTGTTCATCCCTCCAGTAGTTGAGAGACTTGTACAATCAATGCCAAGGAGCACTGAAGCTGTTCTGGCAGCTCATGGTGACCCAACGCCTTAACTAAGAAACTTATGTTTTTGTTTTTTTCAGTAATTTGTCATCTGTATCTATGTGTTTGTTGGATGTGTAAATGTTTGTCAGCACGTTAGCCATAACTTTATGTCAGATGTTGTGTTTTCATCTTGTTGTGGAGTTCCTCTGCTCCCAAGTGGCCAAAAAAAAAACACAATTTTAAAGCTGATTATTAACAACATATCAACACCTTGCACATTGATATGGCTAACTTGTTAGCCAATAATTGCATATTTACACATCCACCTGTTACAGAGCAACATCAACATCATCGTTATAATAAAAATATTAACAATAGAGGGCACTTGAAGTAATTATTCTGTCAAAACTGTCATTGTCTCAGACAGTATCGGCCATGTTGCTGGTTCACATCATGCTTTGTTTACATGCAGTCAATTCAGGTCAGTGTTTGCAGCATATGTATTCTTCTGTGTCAGATGCTGTGGATACACTTGTTGAGCACAAAATGGTGTTAGTTGGGTTTGGTTTTCTGGCACTAAAGAGCAGCCAACAGCAGACAGCCAACTTAGTATGTGCTTTCACTAGTAGATTTTAGGTGAGAAAGGGCTCCACAGTTTGGTTTGTACTACTCTTCTTTAGTCTGTCCATTATCTACTCTTGGCACACAAATATTATGCAGGTTAGAGTTAGTTATGTATAGAGATGTTGCAGGCCTTCTATTAAATATTACATATCATCCTGTCTTGTAATACCTTAGATTTGAGTGAGGTTCCTCTCTGTCCACAGCTTCACAAAACAATGAAGAAAAATCTGACATTATTCACCCTTTCAGGAGATGATGACCACCTCAACAATTTGAACTTGTTTAGGTTGTGAAGGACACTTTGAGTCATTAGATATATAACCACAAAGAACTTCTTCCTCAAATTTTTAAGGATAACGAAGATGGTCTGACATCAGTAAAAAATACCAGCCCACTGGTAACACTATATGGAAGAGGAGAATGAGGTTATTTGGGTTAGATTTACCACACTTTCTTCTCAAAACTGACTGGAAATTAGAATCATTTTATTTCTTGGTCATGTGTCTCGGCTTGAAGGACACAACAAGTGGGTGGTTCAGAGTCAGTGAACTCTGGGAGGAATCTGTAGACAACTGATGCTTCACATAGGAAGGCTGCAGTTGGCCACTAATCGCTGAATCTGACATTCTCACAATAATTTTAATTTTAGTTTTTGTTATGTGTCTTGACTTTGAGATATTTGGGGATTTTTTGACCATATCTTGAGGTCTTCAGCACGTTCAGTTTACACAGTTGGCAGTGATTCAGAACATTCCAAATACTTATTGTTCATGTTCAATTAAATGTTGAGCATTACAGTTATTTGTGTCCTTGGAAAGAGCAATTGACAAAACAATCTCAACTAAAAGTTTGTTTACTTTTCTAGAGCTTTTGATATGCAAAGAATTTATTGTCATGGTCAACTTTAAGCCCACACTGATTTGAAGTTTTTTTTAAAGGGGCTCAGATTGTCAGAGGTTTAAATATGTGATATGGTCTAGAATGAGTAATAAGTGGACCTTGAATTAAGATTGTTTTGTGAACTATTATTTCCCAGGTCAAGAATGAAATACTACACTGGAAGTATCACATGTCCTCCACAGGCATCAGTATCATCCTTCAGAGAGCTGTATTTGCAGATAGTGGCAGTTGTCTGCTGCACAGGGATCTGCTGTTTCACATTTTCTGATTGCTCATTGTGAACATGATGGAACATGATGAAGTAAACAGCAATGTCTTTAAGAGTGCTGTATTTATTTTCCTTCAAGATCTTTGTTTTCTCTGAGAATATTATCACTGATGTATGTTCTGCTAAACCTTCATAGAATCTACTGGAGGAAACACACCTCTATCACTGGGGTCCTCCTCTGATCTCACCACAGACCCTCTGCTCTTCCACATAACGCACAACTTTCTGTTCAGCTTTGCTCTATTTTAATTTCCCTTTTTCTTCTGAAACATTCCCCCTCTCTCCTCCTTGCCTGCACCTTAAACCCAACAATTCCTTTCAACTGAGAACTATCATGAAAAACTGTTTGTTTTTGTTTTATTTTGTTTCACCTGTAAATAGTTGTACAAAGGAAATAACTGTCAGTTTGCTAGGAGGCATGGAGACTTCAAATGTAACAAAATATAAAACATTCAAAATAAAAAGAAAGATTAAAAGACATTTTGATAGGCAGACTTCTGAGAGAAATGGTGAGTGTAAAAAATATTTAAGGCTGTATCATAAGAAGAAAGAGCTTAATGTATTTGTTGTGAATATGAAAAACTGATATATTAAAGAAGTGCATGAAAACTGTAGCTTGGTTTATGTGTCATTTGTAGTGTAGTGTTGGAGTAATGGTGTGGTGTAATGTTTCACTGACTTGGAAATATGTGTCCACATGGTGGCAGCATCTACTGTTATAATGCCCAGGAACACCTGCTGCTGTAAGGAGATGTGCAGCACAGTTAAACTGTCTAATAGATATGTGAGTTTCTGTTTAAGTCTGGTTTGGGTCATTGTTTGGGTTCAACACATACTTGATTTGTACATAAAAGAGGAGTCATTAAGTTCACACATTTTCTATCATGACTTCCCCTCCATTTTTATCAATAGAAACAATATTGGAGAAAATACGAACAAAAGAAGCTAAGTTTAATTTTATTGAAAACATGTTCACAAAAAAAGGAGAAAAACTGCACACAGTCTGTAATTCAGGACTGTGGTGCTGGCAACATATAATCAGAAAAACTAACAACCAGTGTTCTTGTAGAGAGTGTATAATAAAGGATATCCATGGATCTTTTATTAACATTAAAACCACATTTCACTCCACACATCACCAGGCTCACGAGAATGTAAATTCAAAAAGTTAATGTAGTAATTGGTGATGGCATACAAGTATGAAAATAATAAGGCAATACACAAGTGAAAATGAAAATAAAATGAATTAATGAATGTGGATGTATAATGATAAAATATAATAGAAAAAAATGTAAATTAACAAAAACGAGAAAACAAACAGGAAAAATAAAATTAGGGGGAAAAAAGATGTAGAAGCAAAAGAAAAACAATAATAGAATATACGGTATATACTCTACATTATATTAATGCTATATCAACAGTAACATGAAGAGTAAGATACGCGGTTAAATTACTATTACTATTACTGTAAAAAATATTACAGTACTCTGTGGTTTGGAATATAAGTTTCACAGCATACTACTGTCAGCTGTTTGTTTGTCGTTATACTGTTATTTTAGTGTTCCCACTGTAATCTCCATGAGCTGTAAAATGTATTAGCACTGAACCATTAGTACTGTAGAATGTGCCATTGTAGTATCAAACACATTCAGTGACTGACAAATTAAGCAGTTTTTTGTAAAATGCAATCAATAAAAACACCATTCCAAGCTGAATAGGTTCTCAATCTGCATGTCCCAGTACCCTGAATTCACTTACCCTTTCTCCTTAACGATGACAAGAGATATGAAATTATATTGTGATGGAATTTTTGCATGCTTTGTAGTAACAATGAGATAATTTTATACTTCATGTAATTAGTCTGTAGCCTTAGTTGTGTACTGTTATAGTGATCAAAGGATGACCTGGTGAACCCTACTGTTATGTCCCCACTGTAAATAACTTCCTGGGTGTAGGGAAGATGGCAGGATGATATCTTGATCACCACAGGAGATTACACCCAATTGTAAATTCCTGAGATAGGTCACTACCTGCCTTTATTGAACCCCGATTGTTACTTCATCTGTTGAGGAATGTTTGTGAAGCTTCAAACAAAGGGCCAGAGGTATATCAGAAAGTATAAAATGGGGTGAAGCCTTCGGTCAGGGCACAACTCTGAACTGCTTATTGCCATGTAGTTCCGTGTGTTGCTTCCTCTCTATAGAGATGAAACATTTTGGTGCATGCTACCCTTCCAGTCTTGTTTTTTAACTCTCTACAGGCAGACCGAGAAATTTCCATAACAATATTTATTAAAGCCACTGCATCTGGTTCCAGTGTGTGCCATTCCTTTTTGAACATGAAATCCTGTGTGATGTGTTGTGGGCTACATAAAGCCCCACTCAAAGTCCATAAAGTTTAAAGGCATAAAAAGCCAGAAAAAAAAAAAAAAAAGTCCATGAAGTTTTTTTTGTAAGGTTAGCCACATGGTGATTCAGCCTTTTTCTGGACCAGCTTCACCGTTTTCTTGGACACCACCTTCCCCTGGTTGACCTTTACTTCCATCTTGGGGTTACCAATGAAGTACCTAAAAATGTAATAACAGAGAAAGCAACAAGATGTGGTATTGCGGTAAATAAAGGTTATTTACATTTAACATTGAGCACTACTGCATTCACCAAAATTATCTCATGATAATGACCTATGAATCTCATAAGAGAACTATCTCATTTTGGCAAACTATTTCATTGTACAAATGTATGAGCTTCAGCAAGCAACATATATCAAATGTTATCATTTTTATATTGTAGTCTACAGACCTGAACAGCAAAATAAACTCATAAGTCCAACACAGACAGTCTTTTGGGGTTCAACAGAAAGATATTAAAGGGGAGTATGCTAGCTGATAACATCAGCATAACTGAAAACATTTGCATGCATACTTGCAATGTATCGTTATTGTTGTCATTTCTGAAAAAAAAAAGAAAAAAACTGTAAATAAAATGTAAATTCAACACTTTGATAACATTCCAACATGATTTTGCTCAGAGTAAGGGTGGACTGAAGCAACAGTCAGACTGAAGTTTGACTAAACTGAAAAAGAGAAAATACTGTATTGTACCGTAAGATCGTACAGTAGCTTGCTAGGGTTAGGGTTAGTTTTTAGTGTTTAGTGATTAGTGTTAATTATTTTTGTTCCTCAAAAGCATCAATATTACAGTATTCTGTTGTATTTATGAAGATTGGTACATAACTGTACAAAATTTCCTATATTTTTACAGCAATTTGTTACAGTATGTTTGGCAACAAACCAGGGTGGTGGCTCCTATATTCAAAAAGGGGAAGATGTGCTCCATCCGGGGCACCTCACTGCTCAGCCTCCCTTCAGGGTGCTGCAAAGGGGGTTCTGACTAATTATTGAACCTCAGATCCAGGAAGAGCAATGCGGAATCTTGTTTTGGCTGCCTGTATATAAAGAGGTTTATTACAAAGAAGTCCAGCATCAAATCAAGCACCATGGATTGCCTGAGAGAGGGGTCAAAGCCAATATGAATCTCCTCTGAATAACAGCTCTAACTCTCCTCCTATATAGGTTGGTTGTTTTCTGAACCTAAGGTAAAAGATATGGTTCCTATAAATAAAAAAGGGCTTCATTACATAAGATGAGGGAGTCATCCATCACCCAATGACACATAGACCTTTTGACCTAGAGCCTCCTAACTAAGGCCCTTAAATCTTTTTGACCCCTACCTAAACATACCAAACCCATTAAGTCACATAACATATAGAACTTCAGATACTACAACATCTTATTATTTTTCTACCAAGCAGGCAACTGTGCTCTAAAAGCCCCAAGTTCATTTTTTGATGAATGGTTGAACATAGTTTGCTTGATTACAAATTTGCCTCATAAATTTCAACAATGAAGCAAAATATCTGCAAAAAATAATTCATCATCTCATCATAGTCAACATTGTTCTAACATGATATAAAAATGTTGACACACTACAATTTTTTTTAAATTTACGTATTTCCCTGAGGCCTGCTAATATAATCCAGCAAAAGTTTGAGCAAGTTAAAACAGGAAAGTTTTCTCCATAGTGTTTCAGTGTCTGCATTTGTTTTCCTTAGAAAGCTTTATGTTTGTGACAATGACATTCCAGAGCCATAAAACATATCTTAAAGTAGTTCTTCACTGATGCTGCAGCAAGGAGCTGCAATACAACTGAGAGACTGCACACACACACACACACACACACACACCCACACACACACACACACACACACACACACACACACACACACACACACACACATATACACACACACACACACGCACACACACACACACACACGCACACACACACACACACACACATATACTTGTACTTCCATCTTTGTGAGGACACTTAGGAAAGAGTGTAAGTGAGTTCTTCTGTGGCTGTGTTGGGATCACATCACACAAACACACATACACAAAGGCAGTTTGACTCATAACAGCTAAGCAGATAAGCAGCTTAGCAGATATGCACACTCAACCATTTCTCCTAGAAATTTCATTTAGATAAAACTAAACTGCAACCGCAAATACATTTTGTAGGAAATGTATTGGTGGGCTGAATTAAGTCCAGAGGTTTATGTTTTTTTTGAATGATCAGAATCAGAATCAGAATCAGAATCAGGTTTATTGCCAAGTATGTTTTCACGTACAAGGAATTTGTTCTGGTGAATGGTGCAGAGCGCACCAAAACACCGAGGCAGCCATCTGCGGCGCCATTTAAAAAGGAGGAATGGGGAAAAAACAAGTGGAGAGGAGAGGAGAAAAAATAACAGAACCCAAACTATACTCCTGGGGGGGGGGGGGGGGGGGGGGGGGGGGGTACAGTGTGGGATTCGGGAAAAAAACCTCAGCAACATAGGCATATATAAACAAACACATCTTACAACACAGTGACTCAAGACAATTTGCTCCAGGGGAGGGGGTAAAGGGGGGAGGAGGTGATTCCAGTGCAGACAGGCAGCCAGCCGCAGCCGCTGCCATTTAAGGCGCAGCTATCGGACCCCGCCCGCCGCGCTGGATGGGAGGAAGCGGCGAAGGCGTGGGATGGGGTTGGGTTGTGAGTTGCATATGTACATGTAAGAGGTGTCCGTGAATGTGTGTGTGTGCATAGGCCTGGGGAGTCGCTTCGTCTAGTTCACAATCAGTGCCTCAGTTCGCAGGGTGTCATCGCGATAACACAGCAAGTTGCCATGGAGACATCCTTGATCGGTTCCTGGATGGAGTCAACAATCCACAGGTGTCCGTGGAGGAGGGGGGGGGGGGGGTAGGAGTAGAAGCGTCTCACTGCAGCGATCTCGTGGGGGAGTTGTTCCAGCACCGGCCTTGGCCAAGGCTGGTGCTGCGGGGGCCGGAACGCAGATTAGATTATGATTGTTTGGGTTAGGGCGAGCAGTCGTATTTCAATAGACACGGCTTACTCTGTTAGTCCATTCTGGTCATCTCCATCCATTCTCCTTTTCAAAGCTGCAAGCTTCTCCAAGATGTGACCCATGTTGCGATTTATGACCACAGTCTGAGCATTAACAGCTCCTTCCAAGGTGGTTCCCAAGTTGCGGTTCACAATCACAGTCTGAGTGCTTACAGCTTTACTCACTCCATCAATTATGTCGGGCAGCGTGGGGATTTGGACTGCTGTCACCGTCTTCTGAATTTTCCGATACACCAGGGCAATGCCTAATCCAATCAGCAGAAAGCCTGATATCACAGTTCCGAATATGTAGAGATCTTCGATGTCCTCAACGGAAAGACTCGCCAGGCACACGACCCTCCACTGCTCCCAGGAGTCCCTCATGTAACCAGCGGCGTACGTTCCGCCAGGGCAGACAGGTTCCCCCGAACCCGGGCTTCTCGTCGAGAAGATCCTGTCAATTGCGTTGAGAGACCAGTTGACCAATTCCATGATTTTAGATTTAGAGAGCAGTGCGGAGAGAGGCTTCCAAGGTTTAGACAAGACAGGACGAGACGTGAGATGCAAAGCAGGGAAAAAAAAGGGAGAGGAGAGAGGGGGAAGATGCGTCCGCCTTCGTTGGGAGCCGGAAGAAAAATAGAGTCAAACAACCATCCACTCTCACATTCATACCTACGGGCAATTTTTAGTCACCAATTAACCTAATGTGCATATCTGCGCACTGTGTGAGGAAGCTGGAGTACCCGGAGGAAACCCACAAAGACATGGGGAGAACATGCAAACAAAGAAAGGCCCCAGCCCTGGGGTTTTAACCCAGAACTCTCTGGCTGTGAGGCGACAGTGCTAACCACTGCATCACTGCTGTGCCAAATTAAAAATCAAAAACCTAAATCTATTATTTACAAGAGTGTTCAGACCCTTAATTCAGTACTTTGTATGAGCCCCTTTGGCAGCAATTACAGCATTGAATCTTCTACAAGCTTTATACCTGGATTTGGACAGTTTATCCTATTCTTTCTGACAGATCCTCTCAACCTCTGTCACAGTAGCTGTTAAGCGTCAGTGAACTGCCATCTTCCGGTCTCTCCACAGATGGTCTATGGGGTTTAAGTCTGGGCTTCAGCTGAGCACCTCAAGGACAGTCAAAGACTTGTCCTTTGGCTACTCCAGAGTTATCTTAGCTACATGCTTCTGGCCACTGTGTGGCTGAGGAGGAGTCTTTACTGTAAAAACAATGAGCATAGGAGAGAGCATAGGACTCTACTTGAGGTTAAACAGGCGTGAGCAGTGTAAATTACCCAAAGGCAGGACTCAAGTTGAATAATTAATTTTAAAACTCAGTCAAAACTACCTTGATGCATGAATGGGGAATGAGCAATAAGGAATTACTGAATTGACACAAAACAGAGCTCAATATAAAAATACACTAGAGAAGTTAAAAAGTCCATAAAACAGGACAATGCACGTACAAGTCTCTTTTTACGGCACAGTGTTCTTCAAAAGTCGGCTGTCCTGTTCTCAGTGCATCTGCTCCGTCTACCAGCCTCTTTCTCTGCCCGATTCCAGCCCCATCACTGCCAGTGATGTCCTGATGTCGATCCGCCCCACAAGTCTGGAAAGCGTAAAAAACAAAAACAAATCCACTCAACTCACTCTTTCTTACACTCCTGCCTGGACAGCTTGCCCCAGCTATTCAGACCATCTTGTTGCTCATCTGAGTGGGTATAACTTGTTCTGGCTCCCTGGTCAGCTCGCTGGGTTAGGCTTTGCATCCAGATACGTCTTCTTTATTGTCTCTGCACCATCTGCCTCCCCTGTCCTGCTTCTCAGCATTCCTGTTCAATCACATCTCCCCGCTGTGCCCCCACCCCATTTATTGCCTCCCCCAGTCAGTGTCACTCTTTTTGCCCTGTCGGCCAATGCTAGGATGAGGCCTGGATTCAAACTTCTTCCATTTCACAATTACTGAGGTCACTGTACTCCTGGGAGCTTTATGTCCAATCAATTCAACTTTTTCTAGGTACGTCTCAAGAATAATTACAGTATAGCAAACAGGAAGCACAATATGGAGTGCCGCAACAAAGGGCCCAAATACTTATTCAAATAAGAGATTTTCATTTTTATTTTTAATACATTTGCAAAAATGTTTGACTTTGCCATTATTGATTATTGAGTGCATATTTCATCCATTTAAAATGAAATCTACTATACATTGTGCAAAAAGTGGAGTCTGAATATGTTCTGAAAAAACTGCATATATGTGGACAGTTGGAAGTGTGACATGTTTGTGCAGAGCATCACACAATGCCCTGACTCTATCTCAATTTTCCAGCAGTATTCAGACTGTCTGCACCTCTGAAATATGAAAATGCACACAATTAAACATATTTACAACCATTCATAAAATCACATAGACTGCCTGTCTCTCTTATCATATTTCCCATTTATCACCACTGTGTTTCAATATGGATACCTTTATTTATATGACAGTATGTAAAAGCTATAAGATCCTGATCCTCCCTCACAGTGCAGCAGTATGAAACATCTGCTAGAAAAATATGGAAGGGGGAAGGGGAATGAATCATTCTCTGCCCTCCCTCATCTACAGCAGAGGCACCCTTGTACAAAGTAGTGACACTCCAGCTGCTCCAATGGAGCAGCTTACAAGCAAGTATTACAAAGCTGTGGAGGAACGAAGGTGAGACAGAAAAATTAAGCAAGAGCTCTCACTCCCTCCCAAAAAATTGTTCAAACAATTAGTATGCAAGACAGACACACATCCTTCTTGTCCAGGCGCTGGGTTCAAGTGGGTATGGCTAATCCTTGGATGAACTGAAAAAATTCAGTAGCAGGGGCTCTCTAAAACTGGACAGTGGAGGACTGGAAAAAACATAGCCTGGCCTGATGAATCTGGGTTTCTACTGCGGCATGCTACTAAGGTACAATCAGAATTTGCAATGGCTTCTTGGGCACAGTTTGAGACCCTTAATACTACCTATTGTGGAGCCATAGATTTGCTCACACAGTAGTAGTAAATAAGTAGTCTGGATGCTTACAAAAATAATGTCATGAGTTGTTCTTGTTGACGATAGTTGTTTATGACTCTGGCTGAATGTTCAACCTTTGTGTCATGCTGCAGAGTTTCTTGTGGGACTGATCAGATGCTTAAAAGTTTTGCACAGTACTGTATGTTGTAAAGCAGAAATCTGGACAGAGGGCACAATCCCCATCTGACATACCATCCTTCTGTCATTGAAAATGTCCTAGAAAATTATTTCTTGAAAAGAGATTAATTGATTAAAGGATAGGTTCAAGATTTTTCAAGTCTATCTTAAAACAACGATCAAATGCCCATTGAATCAAGTTTTGCTCACTGTAATTATTCTTGCCCATAAAATATCTTCTCCTAATGTGCCTTCATTGGTAGTGATGGGGGACAAAATCCCCAGTCTTCCTGTGCAAAATGTATTTCAGTTTATCTGAAACTCTTACAAGTTAAATAAATCAATAGAATATCTTCCAAAGGTAATGTTTTGTAGTATAAAATTCCATCTTTGTTTTCCCCTAAACAGTGTTTCCATGTTGAGCTGCTGTGGAACGATATTAACAATAAGAGGGAATTTTGTACTAGAAAACTGCAACTTAAAGAGATCCCCACTTGATTTGTATCCAGTGTTGTATGAGATGTGGAAGACCAACTTGTTTATCTAGTGTATGTTTACTTTCACAGCTGGTGAAGGTTGTTACTATAAATCACAGATTTTTGGAGTCATTGTGGTGCGATTTCCTCTTTCACTGATTCCTTCAAAGTTACAGCAAAATCACCTGAAACTCTGGTAACTAAACTGATAAAAAGTGAAGAAAAATCTTCATCTGTGAAATTCTGTAAGAACTATCTACAGTATATGTCAGGTTAGTTAGGTTATATGTTCACCACATCATCTGCTCTCTACTCACCTCTTATCTCTTCTCTAAACAGTCCTCTGTTTCTTTCTCTTTCTGTAATTTCCTGCAACAAACTCCACATCTGCACTGGCCAACTCTCTCCATCCTTTGTTGCTCCATCTTTGATTTATGCACCAATATCCAGTATCCAATACTGGATATCAGCTCTTCTATCCATGGAGCATGCTTGCTGCTCAGGCCCTCAGGCGTTGCCTCTCCTGAGTGATACATTGTCTGCCCAGGCCTCTTCTCCCAGTTCCTCCATCTGCCTCCCACTCTTCTGACAATAGAGAGGAGGAAACTTCCACCACAGCGACATCCTGGGGTACCAGGCTGTCTAGAGAATACAGAACTGGTCATGCAGCTTTCAGAGAAGAACTGGCCAATGCACATGGCACAATGCTCCACAAGCTGGTGCTGGAGATACTAGGGATGCCCATGTTGCAGTCACAGTAAGAGACCTAATCCTGGATTATTACAGTGATTTTAGCCTCAGAGTCACAACATGTGGCACAGGCTGGAGGTGGGAATCAAAATGCTGGTGAAATTAGCTAACCCAGAGTGCAGAGGTCCCAAATCCAAGCCTGGAATCCACCAACAATCAGTTTGCACCTTCATGGATATGGATGAGGCTGATGGTATGGGCCAGGATGGCCTTCAAGTCAAACAAATCAAGGTCCAGATCTACCATCTAGGAGAACCCTGTAAAAAGCCTAAGAAAGATCTTTGACAACAGTCTCAGGGATACAGCATCCATCAAGAACAGCTGCAAGGAGTTGGAGGGGATGGCTGAAAGAGGACTTCCAGGAAAATTCAAAATGTGGATCTTGTGGTAACTGATCCTCTGTGAATTTTCAATCTCAACAATGGCTAGAGGAAGGCCAGGGCTAGGAACATTCACAAGCCCTTGGAAAGGAGCAGCAGCAACTGGTCAAGAAAGAAGTGAGAGCTGCTGTGGAGGAGACGACATCCAGTACAGATGTGGGAAAGAGACAATAAGGAGGCCAGATGGGATCAAATTGTAGAGAGGAAGATCTTGTGGACTGACCTTTGGAGGACAGAGCCACAAGAACATCAACAACACCCAATCTATCCAACCCACACTGCTGGGGCTTAGTAGGTACACCAGCATCCCAGAGGAAGGGGATCCTTTAGCACACGTTGAGCTGCTCTCCACAGGCTCTGGGGGAAGGCCAATATTTCTGGTGGCATTACCAGGTGCTCAAGACCATCTGCAGTGCTATGGTTGCTGAAGGTTAACGCCCCCAAAGCAGACCAACTTCATCAACTTCATTAGAGCTTGAGAGAATCCATGAGCATACTAAAGGCAACATCAAGGCTTCTCACATTACATTACTGTTGCATCACTTGCATCACAGTTCATGATGCCTTGAAAAATATAATTTGCCCAAATTGTGTCATATTTTGTAATACTTGTGTTATGCTGTGGCTAGATCATCAGATTTGGTATGAAAGATTCTCATACGGGTTAGCCTCATGTTGGGGAATATAATTAACTACATGTGCCACATTTACTGCAGTACTGTACTGAACTACAATTCTGTTAATTATTGAAGTATTCAGATTTCATGTTATTTTTCATGCACTACTTTTAGTGTACATTTAGCTGATAATACATCCAATATTTTTACAATGACATATTGGCACTTTTGCTCAAGTTAAAGATCTGAGTATTTCTTCTACCACTAGGAGTGCTGGTTGAACAGTGGTATGTAGTGACAAACCACAGCCAAAAGGCTGACAGGACCAGAGAATGTTGATGAAACTGCTTAAGATGTTTTTTACTGTGCAGAGAGACAGTGCACATATTCCATAAGTTATACGAGTTAACTTCTGGAACAAAAAAAACCACTGAGATTTGCTGCAGCTCATGTGACCAAAGGATCTCCCACAGTGCTGAAAAAAGTGAGAAAAATTCTGCTCCTCTACATGTTAATAATGCACATTCCCACCGCAGAGTTAAGACCTTGGATTTAAGTTCTATGTATCATGATGCAACCTAATGGCAATACTTTTTCCCTCAGTGTTCCATTCAGTTAGACTTTGAGGAAGTGTAAGCAGGGAGTTAGACTTAAAATAGAAGAAGTCACGGTCAGTTGGAACATTAGTCTCCAATTTGTGCTACTTGTTAATAAAAATTGTGTATTGTCACAGTTAACTTTGTGGATGGATGAAGGTCAACTGCAACACACAACAGTTGGGGTAAGTTAAAGAAACACGTCAACATTTTGGGAAATGTCTATTTTCTTTCTTTTTGAGATTGAGAGGAAAAGCTCAATGTAATGTGGGTGGTGTAAGTACAAAATTTTGTTTAGCTTGTAACTGATAAGATAATGTATTAACTAAATGCTGATCCAATCTTAATCAGTTTTAAATTACTGTCAAAAAAGGCTGAGTCATGCTTGACTCATGCTTCTATCATTCTGGAGATTAAAGCATTCAGAAGCATCCCACACTAATGTGCGTGAAAAAAAATGTGCTGTGCTACTGTTCTTTGGAGTTCAGGTAAGGTGTTTCATTATTGCAATACGTTGCATTTGTGGTGAATATTACAATAAAGTCTGAGGGCTGATTTTAAAAATGATTTTCATTTGAAAATCAAGCTAATAGGTTCTATGTCCCAACCCTCTGACACGACCCATAGGAGTGTTTCCTGCATTAGACAAAAGGAGTAATGCTTTACAGTTCAGTTAGTTTACAACTAACTGAAAAGATAAGCTGGTGTAGTCTATGTTGGTGCTGCAGCTGCTGGTATTGATTCTGCAAACTGTACAGTTAATAGGCTACAGGTGAAATAACACATTCTGAACTGTGGTTCTGTTCCCCTTCTCCTCATGTGAAAAACCTAATTTATATCTTCTTTTTTATCCAGTTTTAACATCCTTACATCTCAAAGCAAAAAATAATGTATACGACTAGCATGCCAACAGGACAAGCAAGGGCAGTGCCTGCCCAGTTAAAACTAAAAATAGACAGAATGATAGGTGGAAGTGATATCTCTCCAAACAACAGCATTCCCTCCCATAAATCTGATACTGGCATCATGTAATTTACTGCCCACTTGTGGTGGCAGCAGGCTATTGTCTCTGGAAGCTAGCTTGATTACCAGCCATTATATCTACAGTTTCTGTCATTTTCGTGAGTGTGGGTTTGTCAAGCGGAGAGAACAGCATTTTCTGATAATGTCCTCTGACGATTGATTAGTTACAGCCAAAGTGCGCTCAAGCTGTCCTTAATTCAGCTTCCACCATTCTGAGATAAATTATGATATTGCATGCTTCATACACATGTGCAGGCATGTATGGAAACTAAACTTGTGCATTAAGTGTTGAGAGGCTCTCCCCAAGGGAACCATGATCTCTGTGCAATGAGCAAAGTTAGAAGTTAGCAGTGTAGATATGAATGTACTCACTGTACATTCATGAATGAATGTGCACTTTAGGCCATCAATAAATAAATGCTACAACTTCTCAAGACCCAAGTTCTCCCCTGTGCTTCCCAACTACCTTCCAAACATGAGCAAGGAAAGGTTAATCACTGTTGATGCAGCAAAGGCAGGATTTTACATTCAGTATCATTGTCAGTTAATGGTAAATGTGGTGAAGATTACCATAGGAATGATTTTCCTCTCTACTGCAACTATGATATGATCAGTGTCAGTTCAAGGGAATACACCTAAAATGTCTTCCGCCAGAAAGGTGAAAGGAGAAGATGTCCAGGGAGAGAGCTACAAGATAATAGCAGAGAAACTTTCAGTACAGTTTGGTTGTTCAGTTCTGCTTGCCTAGCTGTAAAAGCCACTGCTGCATACTTGGAGTTTTGCTAGTCTGCTTCTATTTTATGGTCTCTCACTGTAAAACTGTGAATCTTTCAGAATAGCTTCCCAGTGTCAGAGAAGTGCATGAGGTCAGGTAACAATTAAATCCCAACAAATAATTAAGGTGTTCGCACCATGCAAGTTGTTTGCAATATTATGCATAGTTGTGGAGAGGTGTGAGGGTGTCTCCACCAAGTTGATCTGAGCTAGAAGACATACAGGTGGAAATAATATACTGAAAATGTGTACAGTGCTTCTGTCTGCACAATCTGCATATCTTTTATTTATTGTTGTTGTTTGTTTATTTAGTTTCTTGCTGTGTGCCTGTTCTGAAGGCTGCATGACGGAGCAGGTGACTTAACCAGATCCAACCATTGTTTATTTGCTGGATGCAATTTGCATTGTTGTTATATTTATCTGTTTATATATCTGTTAACTGAGATTATATCTGGGGCTATAGTGCGTATCTTTAGCAGTGTTAGTTCTCATTGCTAATGTAAATGCTACTGACCGTTCCTTCGTCAGTCAGTTAAATGTGTGATGTTTGTGATTATATCATGAGATATTCCTTCTTTATATGATGTTTCATATATTCCCATGCTGAGGATAATTATATTATATTATTACTTCAGATTGTGTGCTGTAGTCAAGCATACTGTGAGCTGTTTATTGATGGCTTTATTGTTTTGGTTTTTCAGAACCACACATATACATAACCACACACCTTCAACACATCTGTGTATGCTGTCTACACTGGATTAAAGCACCATAAAGAGGATTGACTGTCTCCTGCTTCATTCTTCACCTAAGTCTTGGGGTAACTTTATAGACTGCGTTGTAACAGACGCACACTTCATGATTGCAAATTAGAGAAGCCAGTCTACTAACTTAAGCCTCCGTTACATATGGTCCTTCGAGCTGGATAGGTA
This sequence comes from Trachinotus anak, assembly GCF_046630095.1. Classification (NCBI taxonomy): domain Eukaryota; kingdom Metazoa; phylum Chordata; class Actinopteri; order Carangiformes; family Carangidae; genus Trachinotus; species Trachinotus anak. The sequence goes on from NW_027273869.1 coordinate 754,690, forward strand.
ATTACAGAGTGAAATGGCTCATGATCCCCCAAGTGAAGATGTACATCCACGCCGACAAGTGCACCAACCAAGATGGATGGAAGATTATGAAGGGTACACTCTCCCACAGGCCGTGAGATACCCACCACACACCTCCGCTGCGATAGAGGAGACTGACTGGAGTAGAAGTAGCGAGGGATTTGCCGAGATGACACCCCTCACCCAGCGCCCACTACAGCATACTCATTATCTTGCTGAGTTCATAGAGACATCTCCCAGTCACATCGGAGCCGCAGCTCCTGTGTATGTGAGTACGCCACGGCCATATCAGGGCCCACCTGCAATGATGGATGTGATGCAACAAATACAAGAGGATAACAGGAGGTTGCAGCTGATGGTGAGGGATATGAGACGTCAGATGGACAGGAGCGGTGCAGCACCTCCCAGTTTACAGCCTGCTCAGCTGGACCATCCACCCCCTGCCAGAAGAGAGGGCATGAGGCCCCCACCAGCACAACCCCCCATGCTGTATCCACTACCTGGAACACATCATCAACAGCCAGGAGACCAGGACAGCCGGCCACTGCTACCACCCCCCTTGCAGGCCGCACCACAGCCTCCACCTAGGGAGCTACACCGCCCGCCCACGTACAGGACAGGAATATAGCAGACGATGAGTGGCCGCTGCCTCCCCGACCAGTAGCCTTCTCTGATGATGACTATGAGCCGCCAAGAGTCCAGCCTACACCCTTAGGGCAACCTGCTGATGTTGTGGAGAACCTAAGAGAACGTCTGCAGCAGTTGGAAGCACGTCTGTCACCAGCCCCATCTATGCGGTCAGAACCACAATATGATAGTGTGCTGCCTTCAGTTGCACCCCCACAATCCCCACGACCTGCATGATGGCTAACCTCAGCAGTGCCACTGCCGAACAGTAACGAGAGGACATACAGGGGCCCCGCGCCGTCGATCCCTAAGTTCACACGGGGTAATCCCAGAGAGTTTTCCAGACTGAAGCTCGCACTTGATAATATTCTTCCTGCTGACGCGACGGAGATGTTCAAGTACCAAGTACTCTGTGACCCCCTCAAGTTTGAAGAGGCTCTCCTGATAGCTGATTCTTATAGCAACTCCTTATTCCCCTACTCCAACATTATGGCTTCCTTGACCAAACACTATGGTCAGCCCCACCAGCTCTCTCTACAGCGCATTGCAGAGCTCATGGAGGAGCCCGCTATCTGAGCTGGCGACACTGTAGCATTCAGGAGGTTTGCTCTGAGAGTCCGAGCTCTAGTCGGGATGTTGGAGCAGCTCGGTGAAGACAGGCACATAGAGTTAAAGTGTGGGTCTCACGTGGCCAGATTAATGAGGAAGTTTCCCCAGGATCTCCGCGCCACCTTCCGGCGCCACATTCACTCCTGGAAGGCGGGAATCCCGCCTTTGATGGACTTCGTGGAGTGGCTTGACTACGAGGTGGAAATCCAGGAGGATGGAGACCGGTTCGACAAGATAGAGAATGTCCAGAAAGGGAGAAGTGGGGTGAGGAAGGAGTGTGACAAGGACAAGAGAGCCACTAGGAAGACCATGAACGTGCTACACGGTGCCGCCCAGGATACAACCCCCCGAGCAGGTCAAGCTGAAGTCACAGATCACCAAGAGACTCTAGACAAGCCCAAAGCCTACTGCCCCTACTGCAGCAATACGTAGCACTTCCTGGACCAGTGCTTGAACTTCAAGCAATTAACCAAGGAGCAGAAGACGACCTGGGTGAAGTCCAACAATCGCTGCTGGCGTTGTGGCCAGCACCATCAGGCCGCCCAGTGCGAGGCCTTGCATGAGGTGAATCTCCGACCTGGCAGGAATGAGTGCACTACAGGGAACGGCACTGGTGCAGAGTGGAAGTCCGCCACAGATGTTTTGTACCTGGACCGTCGTGCTGGCTGCAATCAGGTCTTTTTGAAGGTCAGTAAGGTGCTACTGCGCAATGGCCACACCCTGGAGACATACGCCATATTAGATGTTGGCTCCGAGAGGACGATCTTCCTCCAGGAGGCTGTTCAGAGGCTGCAACTTCAGGGAACTCCAGAGAGCCTCACCCTGAGAATAGTTTGACAGGACGTGAGAACACTTCAGGGCTCATCTGTGACGTTCAAGATCTCCCCGACTGGGCAGCCAACAAAGACATTCATGATTGAGAGAGCCTTCACTGCAGGTGGACTAGGTCTTGCTGAACACTCTTACCCAGTGAAGGGACTTCAGCGCAGATCTAAGCATCTCAAGACGCTCCCCCTGCAGCCGTTCACAGACATCCACCCACTCCTCTTGATAGGCTCTGACTGTCCGCACCCGGTGACCCCCATCAAACCTGCCTGTCTAGGCCCGCCCGGGGGCCCAGCTGCGGTGAAGACCAGGCTTGGTTGGACACTGCAAGGACCAGCCAAGTCTCTCCAACAGAGCAACCGCTCACAGCAGTGTCTGTTCGTGTCCACCACCTCTCCTGCGGCTGAGCGCTTCAATCAGGTAGAGAAGCTCTGGCAACTGGACACCCTGCCATACAGAAATGAGAAGCTGGTGACTAGGTCATGGATAGACCAAGAAGCCATGAACCTTTTAGAGGCAAAGACTAGGAGAGTGGAGGTAAATGGAGTACTCAGGTACGCAGTGCGTGAGTCTATCGAGAACCAATTCTATGTGGACAACTGGCTACAGAGCTTCCCTACTCCAGATATGGCCAAATACGTCGCAGACAAACTGAGGGAGCTGTTATTGGAGAGAGGCTTCGAGCTGCGACAGTAGGCCAGCAACATGCCAGAGGTCATTGGCCACCTGCCTAAGGAGATCAGGTCAGAGAGTAGTGAACAGTTGCTTAACCACAGAGACATGGACCCACAAGAACCTGCCCTGGGGCTGCGTTGGTTATGCCACTTGGATACGCTGTGGTATAAGTCACGGTTGCTGGAGCGCTCCCCTGCCACCATGAGGAACATCTACAAAGTATTGGCCAGCCAATACAACCCCATAGGGTTCCTCACGCCCTATACTACAAGGGCCAAAGTCCTTGTTCAGCAATTATGGGACAAGAAGCGGGAGTGGGATGACCCTCTGCTGCCAGGTGAGCTGCTCACGGCATGGCAAGACTGGGAGAACGAGTTACGGTACCTGGACAACATCAGACTGCCTCGCTGCTACATCAGTCCAGCCATGGACCATGCAGCCAATCAGCGGGAAGTCCACATCTTCTGTGATGCATCTCAATGTGCGTATGGCAGTGTGGGATATCTACGCACAGAAGATGCAAAGGGGCATGTAGAGGTGGCTTTCCTGACAGTGACCCCCAAATGCCAGCTCTCCATGCCGCGATTGGAGCTGTGCACCGTGCTCACGGGCGCACAGCTTGCAAACGTGCTCACCTGAGAGCTCACATCGGAAATATCCAGAGTGGTCATGTAGACGGACTCCACAACTGTTCTCGCTTGGATCCAGTCGGACTGTTGTCGCTTTAAGGTGTTTTCAGGAACCCATATTGCAGAAATTCAAGAGTTGACTGATAGCCAGGCCTGGCACTACGTGGAGATGACAGAGAACCCAGCAGATGATCTCACCCGGGAAAAATCACTTCAGGATCTCTCAGGTGAGAATCGTTGGATCCATGGGCCCCCGTTCCTGCAGCTGCCACCTGATCAGTGGCCAGTGCATCGAGTCACAACGAGTGAAGATATCACTGAGGAACTTTGAAGGCCCACAACCTGCCTGGTTAGCACGGTAACCAGCACCCACCATGTCTTACCTGATGCTCAACAGTTTGGCACGTTCAGTGAGTTGGTGAAGGTGACCGCGGGGCACCTTCATGGGGCGGCTGCTGATGCTAAAGGGACTTCTACAGCAGAGGAGTTCAAGGAGGCAGAACTCAGCATCCTGCAGTCCGCTCAAAGAGACAGCTTCCCTGAAGAAGTCCAGTGTTTGGCGGCAGGGAAACAAGTCCCTTCCTCCAGCTGCTTAATCACACTGGCTCCAGAATATGATGCATCAGTCCAGCTGATACGAGGAGGTCGACTGCGGCGTTGCCAGGATCTGGAGGACGATGTGATCCACCCTGTAGTCCTTGGCCTGAGACATGCTGTGACCAAGCTGCTCATCCGACAGGTTCAGAATCAGAATCAGAATCAGAATCGGTTTTATTGCCAAGTATGTTTCCACATACAAGGAATTTGTGCTGGTGATTGGTGCAATTGGGGATCAGGGGGGATCAGTGACAGTGGGGCTCTCTAGCCTTGTTGATAAGGCTGATAGCAGACGGGAAGAAGCTGTTTTTGTGGCGAGAGGTTTTGGTCCTGAAGGACCGCAGCCTCCTGCCAGAGGGGAGTGACTCAAAGAGTTTGTGTCCAGGGTGGGAGGAGTCAGCTACAATCTTCCCTGCACGCCTCAGAGTCCTTGAGGCGTACAGGTCCTGGAGGGATGGTAGATTGCAGCCAATCACCTTCTCAGCAGAGTGGATGATACGCTGCAGTCTGTTATTGTCCTTCTTCGTGGCAGCAGCGTACCAGATGGTGATGAAGGAGGTGAGGATGGACTCAATGATGGAGGTGTAGAATTTCACCATCATAGTCCTTGGCAGGTTGAACTTCTTCAACTGCCTCAGGAAATACATCCTCTGCTGAGCTTTCTTGATGAGGGAACTGGAAGTTCTGGATCCTTCATGGCCGTGAGGCCATAAGAAGAGAGCAGCGCTCATGCCCCGAGTGTCAGAGATGGAGAGCCCAACCTGTCAACCCCAAGATGGCAGACTTGCCCCCTGCACGGCTCAGGCTACACCAACCAGACTTCTACTCTATGGGGATTGATTGTTTTGGTCTGATGCAGGTTAAAGTTGGCTGACAGAATGAGAAACGTTGGGGCTTGCTCTTTAAATGCCTCACGATGAGAGCAGTCCATATTGAGGCGCTGTCCAGCATCAACACGGACTCCTTCCTGATGGCCTTGAGAAGGTTCATATCCCGTCGTGGGAGACCAGCAGTTGCTCACGGACCAGGGTACCAATTTCAGAGGTGGAGACAGGGAATTACAAGAAGCTTTCCAAACCCTCCATCCTTCTCTCCAAGCCCAGCTGGCAGAGTACCAGATCAAGTTTCGCTTCAACCCGCCAAGCGCCCCCCATTTTGGTGGCTCCTGGGAGCGGGAAATCAGGTCTATCAAGGCTGTTCTGACTGCTACCCTGGGCTCACAAGTTGTCAACGGAGAAATGCTGACCACCGTCCTGATTGAGATTGAGGGTATCCTCAATTCCAAGCCCCTCGGATACATATCGTCCGATGTAGCAGACCCGGACTGGTCACCCCCAATCTGTTGCTGATGGGGCGGCCAGACCCTTCTCTACCTCAGGCAGTATATCACGACTCAGAGCTGCTCAGCCGGCGTCAATGGAGAGCCTGTCAAGTGCTGTCTGATTGCTTCTGGATGCGGTTCCTGCGCCACTACCTGCTCACATTGCAAACCTGGTCCAAGTGGCAGTCGGACACATCCCCTCTTCAGCTGGATACGATCGTGATGATCGTCGATCCGCAACTGCCCAGAGCATCGTGGCCTGTTGGGAAAATTGAGAAGGTGTTCCCTGTGGCTGATGGTCTGATTCGCACAGCGGAGGTCAAAGTTTGGGACTGCACCTATGTCCGACCTGTGAGCCGTCTTATCAGACTCCCTGCTGTACCAGAAGAGAATGGACAGTGATAGACTGCAAATTTGCTGGAGCCGATGTGCTGGAGCAAATTTGCTGGAGCAAATTTGGGGGCGGCTGTTCTGCATGACAGAGCAGGTGACTTAACCAGATCCAACCACAAGGGGCGCTGTCGCGCTCAATAGAGCAGAGTGCCGCCGCTTGTGAGAGAGCAAAGAGACTGACGACGGTGAGGCGTGTGTACGGCCGGTAGAAGAAGTTGTGTTGCTACTTTGTAACAGTTGATCTGCCGTTTGTGGTTCAGTGTGCGTCCAGAGAAACGTAAGTTACATTGTTTATTTGCTGAATGCAATTTGCATTGTTGTTATATTTATCTGTTTATATATCTGTTAACTGAGATTATATCTGGGGCTATAGTGTGTATCTTTAGCAGTGTTAGTTCTCATTGCTAATGTAAATGCTACTGACCGTTCCTCCGTCAGTCAGTTAAATGTGTGATGTTTGTGATTATATCATGAGATATTCCTTCTTTATATGTTTCATATATTCCCATGCTAAGGATAATTATATTATATTATAGATTGTGTGCTGTAGTCACGCATACTGTGAGCTGTTTATTGATGGCTTTATTGTTTTGGTTTTTCAGAACCACACATATACATAACCACACACCTTCAACACATCTGTGTATGCTGTCTACACTGGATTAAAGCACCATAAAGAGGATTGACTGTCTCCTGCTTCATTCTTCACCTAAGTCTTGGGGTAACTTTATAGACTGCATTCTAACAGACGCACACTTCGCGATTGCAAACTAGAGAAGCCAGTCTACTAACTTAAGCCTCTGTTACAGTGCCCATACAGTTTTTACCTGCACTACCCAGCAGCAGCTCAGGGCATATTTTGACCAACCTACTGCTCAGGTCTTACACTAATGTCAAAGGCTGAGGGGAGGTCCTCCGCAGGTCACTGCCACCTGCTGCCCCTGCCTTCTCACATCTGCTTTCCAAGCAAGGCACTGTTCATCTCTGACCATGTTGTTTTAAAGGCAATCTCCAACTGGTCATATTATGATAACGCTACAGGAGCTACTGTATTGGTGATGAGCTGAGATTGTTTTGTCAACAGCTGTTGCCAGGGACAAGAATGAACTTTGAAACTCAAGTAAAGGATTATGACCTTAATGTGGATATTAGCATACTTGCTTAATATTGAAAGATATTATTGTCTTGTACTCAGGCCAATATGTCAGCCACTAATTTGCTTTGATTTGTCTTGCAGTGAATGCTGCTACCTTTGGTTTGGAGTTTATTAAAGGAAATTCACTTTAGCAGTTCAGCAGCTTGAGTTTTCCCTGCTAAAGATAGACAAAACCTAAGTGTTGTGTACAAGTAAATTCCCCAAAAGCAGCCCTCAATGTCCTGTCTCTCCCCCTCAGAAATCAATACACGCATTTGTTCTCAGATGTCTTCATTTTGACATGTCTTTGCATGCTTAATGAACTTTCCTTGTTCACTATCCAAGGATGTATTGATCCACAGAATGGCTAGTATTCAGCAGAGGTCTCCATTTGGTCTGAGCAGAGCTGAGGTAGAAAGCTCCATGGATCAAGCAGACAGACTTATGCTTCCTTTTTGAAGCCACACTGTTCTACTCACTTTTCTGCCACTAGCCATTTATCCATTGTCTTCTTCAGACAGATGTTTAAGAGAGGTGCAAAGGAGCGGTGCAGTGAATCTTAATCTAATTAAACATGGAAAGCCTGCAGGAAAATCTCTCTCAGCTGTAGACTGTCTTCAGATTGTTCTCTGCTGATACCAGTGAATAATGAGCTCTAAGGTCAGCAGTCACGCCTGGATTTGATTTTTTTCTCCACATTTGCTCATTCTGTACACAACATTCTTACAACAGCACCTTCAGAGTAACAATCGAAGTCAGTACTCAGGGGTTTACTATTAGTTATTGATGGGGTGGCAGCCATTTATCACTCCAATTTACTAATAAATCCTAAGCCTATGGTTAATCATAATTCATTTGAAAGCCTTATTCTTAGTCTGTCACACCCTAACTGGAAAACACAAAAACCAGTCCTACTAGTTACTGTATATCGTCCACCTGCCCCTTACTCTGAGTTCTTATCTGAGTTCTCAGACTTTTTATCTGAGTTAGTTCTCAGTACAGATAAAGTCATCATAGTGGGTGATTTTAACATTCATGTAGATGTTGAAAGTGACAGGCTGAGTATTGCATTTAATTCATTATTAGACTCAATTGGCTTCTCTCAGCATGTTAATGAACCCACTCACTCTTTTAACTATACCCTTGATCTGGTTCTGATTTATGGGATTGACATTGAATATCTAACAATATTTCCCCAAAACCCTCTTTTATCTGACCATTCTCTGTTAACATTTGAGTTTTCAGTCATGGACTACACAGCATTTGGGAAAAAAATCCATTATAGCAAGTGTCTCTCTGACAATACCATTAGCAAATTTAAAGAAAGAATCCCATTAGTACTTAGCCCACTGCCATGTAGCAATGCAGTAGGGAACAGCTCTCTTAACTTCACATCCACACAGGTTGATGATCTTGTTGACAGTACTGTAGCCTCACTGCGTGCAACACTAGATACTGTGGCCCCTCTGAGGGAGAAGGTAGTGAGTCAGAGAAGGCTAGCTCCATGGTACAACTCAGAAACACGAGCTTTAAAGCAAAATTCAAGGAAACTAGAAAGAAGGTGGCGTTCTACTAACCTGGAAGAATCTCTAAAGGCTTGGAAAGATAGCCTATTGGCGTATAAAAAAAGTCTCCGTAAAGCCAGAACAGCCTATTATTCATCATTAATGCAAGAAAACAAGAATAATCCCAGGTTTCTGTTCAGTACTGTAGCCAGGCTGACAGACAGCCACAGCTCTGTTGATCCATTTATTCCTTTAGCCCTCAGTGATTTTATGAGCTTCTTTACAAATAAAATTGTCTCTGTTAGAGAAAAAATTCACCATCTGCTCCCCACAGCCTGCTCAGATGTACTGTCCAGTTTAGCAGCCTTCAGAGTCCACTGTAACTGGTTTATATTTTGACTGTTTCTCTCCTGTAGATCTCTCTGAGCTCACTTCAACAGTTTTTTCATCTAAACCATTGACTTGTCTTCTAGACCCCATTCCAACAAGGCTGTTGTCAGATAGACTCCAGTTTGTTCATGTTAATAATGACTCTTCTATCATCACTAAAGTCAGTCATGGAGTTCCACAAAGTTCTGTGCTAGGACCAATACTTTTCACTCTATATATGCTTCCTCTAGGAAACATTATTAGGAGGCACCAGATAAATTTCCATTGTTACGCAGATGACACCCAGCTGTACTCATCCTTGAAGCCAGGTGAGACTAACCAGGTAGCCAAGCTTCAGGTGTGTCTTCAGGACATACAAACCTGGATGACCAGTAATTTCTTACTCTTAAATTCAGACAAAACTGAAGTTATTGTAATTGGCTACAGTCAGAAACCTTGGTGTTATTTTTGACCAGGACTTGTCCTTTACTTCACATATAAAGCAAGTCTCTAGGACAGCCTTCTTCCACCTGCGCAATATTGCAAAAATCAGACCCATTCTGTGTCTAAAGGATGCTGAAAAGCTAGTTCATGCATTTGTTACCTCAAGACTGGATTACTGTAATTCTTTATTGTCAGGATGTCACAAACATTCAGTAAAAAGCCTCCAATTGATCCAAAAGTGCTGCAGCACGAGTACTGACAGGAACTTGGAAACGAGATCACATCTCTCCTGTGTTAGCTTCACTGCATTGGCTCCCTGTAAAATCCAGGATAGCATCTAAAATCCTCCTCCTCACCTACAAAGCCATTAATGGTCAGGCACCATCGTACCTTGGAGAGCTTATAGTTCTCTATTCTCCAAATAGGACACTTCGCTCTCTAAATGCAGGCCTACTTGTGGTTCCCAGAGTTTGTAAGAGCAGAATGGGGTGCAGAGCCTTCAGCTATCAGGCTCCTCTCCTGTGGAACCAGCTCCCAGTGTGGGTTCGGGAGGCAGACACCCTCTCTACTTTTAAGATCAGGATTAAAACTGTCTTGTTTGGTAAAGCTTATAGTTAGGGCTGGCTCGGGTATGTCCTGTCCCATCCCTTAGTTATGCTGCTATAGAGCTAGACTGCTGGGGGATTAGCTGTCATTATTATTGATATTATTGCAGATGGCTGCCCACCCTGAGCCCGATTCTGTTGGAGGTTTCTTCCTGTTAAAAGGGAGTTTTTCCTCCCCCCTGTCGCCAAGCGCTTGCTCTTTGTGGGAACTGTTGGGTTTTTCTCTGTAACAAAGTAAGGTCTTACCATGTAAAGTGCCTTGAGATGTATATTATGAATCGGCGCTAGCTATACAAATGAAATTGAATTGAATTGAATTGAATTGAATTGAATTGAATTGAATTGAATTGAATTGAATTGATGGTTTTGGGTTCAGGGTTCAGAGCTTTCTTAATTTTGTATGTTTTAGGTTCCGTTTTGTTTTTTTTTAAATGGGTGCCAGCCAGGTCTCCCTCCTGGCATTAGGGTAGTAGGCCTTTGTCAATAGTCAATGTGTTTATAGTTATTTTAGTTAGTTTATAATTTGTAGTTTGTTATCTTTGTTATTTCATTTTAACCCAACCTCACAAAGGATGTACCCTGCACACACACCCTTCACATTGAATGATCCCTCCATGAAGAAATACACAAACACAAGCACAATTCAATTACCACAAATGTATATTAAACACAGAGTTATCTCCAAAATTTCCCCAAAACCCCAACACAAATTCCACAAATCCCAACACAAAATTCCACATTGTGTTTTCACTTAGTTTTTTTTTTTTTTTTTCTTCTAGGTAAAAAAAAAAAAAAAACAACACTTAATTCAGTTCCTTTCAGTTACCGTTTAAAAAAAAAAAGATAAATTAAGTTACGTTCCAACAGTTAAAAAATAGAAAAATAAAAATCGTCACAAAAAAAGTTCTACTCAGTCTGTCATATGTCACAGTCAGTCACAATCCCGTCCAGTCAGATAATCCAGTGCAGGGTTTGGCTGCCAGTGTGTGTGTGTGTACCTGAACACTTCTGGGAACAGCTGAGTATAGTGGTCGTGGAGAGAGAAATCCGGAAGTGTACTGTTGGTCCTGATGTGGCCAGAGGTTCTCGGCGGACTAGCGAGCAGAGTAGCAGGCATTAATGACCTCACTGAAGCTCTACGGCGCTAAGAGCGCGCTGCTCCGATGGCGTTCACCCCCACTGAATGGAACCCTGATCCATAATATGGGAGATGTCTTGAACGTAGGGTGCAAACCAGGAGCAAATCTGTGAATCTGTTGAGTTTTTCCGGAGGTGTGCACTGATGACGGAGATTTGTGGGTGTGTAGCATCATAAATCCAGGTTGTCACATTCCTTCCCCCCTGTGAGAAGCCTGAATGTAGGAAGGCTTTCCGCCAATTAGGTATGTGTTTATTGTCCTCCACGTTTAATCGTCTTTTTTAGTTCCTGGGTAGGGAACCCAGAGAGATCCTCTTCATCACTGTGCTCCTGAAAAATTCTGAGGATCTTTTGATGCTGTTACCTGTCCAGTTCCTCAGCTGTGGGTTAGCACAGCTTTAATTGGGCCACATTGACAACTCAGAGGTGTCCTCTGGGACAACCTCACAGTTCAGAGGTCCGACTCTCCTGTTGACCCAGTATGGAGCTTTCCACCATGGCACCAGTTTGGCTGAAAAAGATTGGTCAACCTTTGAATAAGGGTGAGTTCGTAAACAGACACGGTCCCGGTCTGAAAAATGTCCGTCTGTCCTACCTTTGTCATAGTTTTGCTTCGGTCTCCGTTTTGCTTTTTCCAAGATACCCTGCACAAGTTTTTGGAGCTCTGCAATCTGGGTAGCTGTGGTGTATGCAGGGGCATCAGGATTGCACAACTGTGGACATCTAACGGCCCTTTAAGCAGATGGCTGAGGTTGAGCTCTGCAGTTGTGACTCCAGTGGACTGCTGAGTTCAGTGCAAAGGGAAATTCAGGCAGGTATTTGTCCCAGTTTTTGTGCTTCTCCTCCACATATGAAGCTATCATGGCCTTTATGTTGCAGTTTATTCTTTCTGTTAGGTTGGACTGAGGATGATAGGGTGAGGTCCTCTTCCATTGGAGGTTCCACTGCCTACCGGTTTCCTCAAAGACTGATGACACAAACTTTGGACCTTGGTCAGAAAAAATGAAGGTTGGAACACCCCAATGAGTCAGGATCTCACTGACCAGGATCCGAGAAACTGTCTCTGCTGTGGCTTGGTGAAGTGGCTTTGTTGTAGAATTGTCAGTGATTTCTCCAGTGTCCATGATTTTTTTATGCAGGTCCTGGATGTCGGAATCCACCTGCTGGGATCTCCGAAAGGCTGGAATCAGTGACCTGGAGGGTTTTGGAAGTGTCTGCCTTGGGCTGTAGAACTGCAGCACAGGTGGCAGGTTGGTGTTGGTGGTCGTTGACAGGGGCTCTTGATAGAGTATCCGGTACAGGATTGTACTGGAAGCGTTGTCGGTCCTGATGTGGCCAGAGGTTACTGGTCTTGGCAGTCTAGCGAGCAGAGTGGCAGGGATTAACGACCTCACTAAAGCTCTACTGGCTAAGAGCGTGCTGCTCTGACAGCATTCACCCCCATTGAATGGAACCCTGATTCATATTATGGAAGGTGTCTTGAACGGAGGTGCGAACCAGGAGCGAATCTGTGAGTCTGTTGAGTGTTTCCAGAGGTGTGCACTGATGACGGAGGTTCGTGGGTGTAGCATCATAAATCCAGGTTGTCACAGTTTGAATAATTATCAGTATTGACTTAATTGGCCAAATATCTTGACACAACACATTTGGTTTCATTTCTAAGTGGCTTCCTAAAGAAATGTGATTTCTGTGACCACTAAAGCTGATTTTTATCATTTTTGGATGACTTCACATTCATATGAATGTATTGGCTGACTTATAGATATAATGGGAGTAAATTTACTACTTTACTACTATTAGTAGTAATGTATTATTACTACTACTCTCTGCAGTCTTGCAGAGCCTCTGTATGAGAAATGAACTAAATAATCACTTACCCTTTATGATGCTATTATGTTTGATAGCTTGGAAACTTCAGTTGTCCTGTAGCAAAATATCCAGTATGAAGAATTTCCATGGTTCCAAGTTCCATGTTGGAGCATCACTACGTAAGACCTAAAGAAACAATTCAATTCAATTTTCAATTCAATTCAATTTTATTTGTATAGCGCCAAATAATAATATACATTATCTCAAGGCACTTTACAGGGTAAGGTCAAGACCTTACTTTGTTACAGAATAAACCCAACAGTTCCCACAAAGAGCAAGCGCTTGGCGACAGGGGGGAGGAAAAACTCCCTTTTAACAGGAAGAAACCTCCAACAGAACCGGGCTCGGGGTGGGCGGCCGTCTGCCTCGACCGGTTGGGTTTAGGAGAAGATAGAAAGAGGGGGAGGGGGAGGAGAGGGGAGAGAAGAGAGAGAGAGAGGGAGACCAGGAACAGCTGTGTCGATAATGGTGTTATCAATAATAATGACAGATAACAGTGGTTAATAGTAAAGATGAGTAGTGGTGGATCTGGATCCTGCTGCTCCCGGGGCAGAGATACCTGCAGAATGAGGACAGAGAGAGGGAGAGAGAGGAGAAGCACAAACTACGGGAGAGAAAAAATACAAAGTTAATGGCATGAAGTTATCGAGAGAGAGAGGGGGAGAGAGACAGAAATAGAGAGAGAGCGCCCAGTGAATCATGGAATCCCCCAGCAGTCTAGCTCTATAGCAGCATAACTAAGGGATGGGTCAGAACATACCCGAGCCAGCCCTAACTATAAGCTTTACTAAACAGGACAGTTTTAAGCCTGATCTTAAAGGTAGAGAGGGTGTCTGCCTCCCGAACCCACACTGGGAGCTGGTTCCACAGGAGAGGAGCCTGATAGCTGAAGGCTCTCCCCCCCATTCTACTCTTACAAACTCTGGGAACCACAAGTTGACCTGCATTTAGAGAGCGAAGTGTCCTATTGGGAAAATAGGGAACTATAAGCTCTCCAAGGTACGATGGTGCCTGACCATGAATGGCTTTGTAGGTGAGGAGGAGGATTTTAAATTCGATTCTAGAGTTTACAGGGAGCCAATGCAGAGAGGCTAACACAGGAGAGATGTGATCTCGTTTCCTAGTTCCTGTCAGTACTCGTGCTGCTGCATTCTGGATCAGTTGGAGGCTTTTTACTGAATTTTTGGGACATCCTGACAATAAAGAGTTACAGTAATCCAGTCTTGAGGTAACAAATGCATGAACTAGTTTTTCAGCATCCTTTAGACATGGAATGGGTCTGATTTTAGCAATATTGCGCAGGTGGAAGAAGGCTGTCCTAGAGACTTGCTTTATATGTGAAGTAAAGGACAAGTCCTGGTCAAAAATGACACCAAGGTTTCTGACTGTAGCACTAGAGGCCAAGGTGATCCTTAAGACAGACCTGAAGCCTGGCTACCTGGTTAGTCTCACCTGGCTTCATGGATAAGTACAGCTGGGTGTCATCTGCGTAACAATGGAAATTCATCTGGCGCCTCCTAATAATGTTTCCCAGAGGGAGCATATATAGACTGAAGAGTATTGGTTCTAGCACAGAACCTTGTGGAACTCCATGACTAACTTCTGTGATGATAGAGGAGTCATTATTAACATGAACAAACTGGAGTCTATCTGACAGATATGACTTAAACCAGCTTAGTGTGGTTCCTTTGATGCTGACCATATGCTCTAGTCTCTGTAATAAAATCTTATGATCAATGGTGTCAAATGCGGCACTAAGATCTAGTAGGACAAGTACAGAGACAAGTCCATTGTCTGAAGCTATGAGGAGATCATTGGTAACCTTAACCAGAGCTGTTTCTGTGCTATGATGGACTCTAAAACCTGACTGAAAATCTTCAAACAAACCATTCCTGTGCAAATAATCACATAACTGGTTTGCAACAACCTTCTCAAGGATTTTGGAAATAAAGGGGAGGTTGGATATAGGTCTATAATTGGCTAAAACATCTGGATCAAGAGTAGGCTTTTTAAGTAGAGGTTTAATTACTGCAACTTTAAAAGCCTGTGGTACATAACCAGTTGATAAAGATAAGTTAATCAGAATCAGAATCAGAATCAGAATCAGTTTTATTGCCAAGTATGTTTTCACATACAAGGAATTTTTTCTGGTGATTGGTGCAATTGATCAGCAACAGTGGGGCTCTCTAGCCTTGTTGATGAGGCTAATAGCAGATGGGAAGAAGCTATTTTTGTGGCGAGAGGTTTTGGTCCTGAAGGACCGCAGCCTCCTGCCAGAGGGGAGTGTCTCAAAGAGTTTGTGTCCAGGGTGGGAGGAGTCAGCTACAATCTTCCCTGCACGCCTCAGAGTCCTTGAGGCGTACAGGTCCTGGAGGGACGGAAGATTGCAGCCAATCACCTTCTCAGCAGAGTGGATGATACGCTGCAGTCTGTTATTGTCCCTCTCCGTGGCAGCAGCGTACCAGATGGTGATGGAGGAGGTGAGGATGGACTCAATGATGGAGGTGTAGAAGTTCACCATCATAGTCCTTGGCAGGTTGAACTTCTTCAACTGCCTCAGGAAATACATCCTCTGCTGAGCTTTTTTGATGAGGGAGCTGATGTTTAGCTCCCATTTGAGATCCTGTGTGATTGTGGTTCCCAAGAAGCGAAAATGCTCCACGGTAGCCACGGGGGAGTCGCACAGGGAGATGGGGGTGGGTGGGGCTGGGCTCTTCCTGAAGTCCACTATCATTTCCACTGTCTTCAGAGCGTTTAGCTCTAGGTTGTTCTGCCTGCACCAGGTCACCAGACGCTCAGTCTCCCACCTGTAGGCAGACTCATCGCCATCAGAGATGAGTCCAATGAGAGTGGTGTCGTCTGCAAACTTCAGGAGCTTGACAGACTGATGGCTGGAGGTGCAGGTGTTGGTGTACAGGGAGAAGAGCAGAGGAGAAAGAACACAGCCTTGTGGGGATCCAGTGCTGATGGTCTGGGAGTCAGACACGTGCTTTCCTAGCTTCACGTGCTGCCTCCTGTCAGACAGGAAGTCGGTGATCCACCTGCAGGTGGAGTCAGGCACGCTCAGCTGGAGAAGTGGAGAGCCATGTTGACGGCGTCGTCTACAGACCTGTTGGCTCTGTAGGCGAACTGCAGGGGGTCCAGGAGTGGGTCAGTGATGGATTTGAGATGGGACAGGACAAGGCGCTCAAATGATTTCATGACCACAGAGGTCAGGGCAATGGGTCTATAGTCATTTAGTCCTGTGGGCCTTGGTTTTTTGGGGACAGGGATGATGGTGGAGGATTTGAAGCAGGCTGGCACGTGGCAGGTCTCCAGTGAGGTGTTGAAGATGTCTGTGAACACTGGAGACAGCTGATCAGCACAGTGCTTCAGGGATGATGGAGAGACAGAGTCAGGACCGGCTGCTTTGCGGGGGTTCTGCTTCTTAAAAAGCCTGTTGACATCTCTCTCCAGGATAGAGAGAGACGTTCCTTTGGTAGGGGAGGAGGGGGGTTCTGATGTGGCTCTGATGTGGAGGTTAGTGTCAGGCTTGTCCCACTGTCTTTCAAAGCGGCAGTAGAACTCATTCAGATCGTTGGCCAGACGGAAGTCATTAATGGAGTGGGGGAGTTTAGGTTTGTAGTTCGTGATCTTTCTGAGCCCTTTCCAGACAGAAGCAGAGTCATTGGCTGAGAACTGGAGCTGAAGTTTCTCAGAGTACAGTCGTTTAGCTTCTCTCACCGCTTTGCTAAACCTGTACTTGGACTCTTTAAACTTGTCCCTGTCCCCACTCCTGAAAGCTTCCTCCTTTTGCCTCCTGAGCTGACTGAGCTTAGCTGTGAACCAGGGTTTGTCATTGTTATAACTCACCCTGGTGCATGATGGGATACAGCAGTCCTCACAGAAGCTGATGTATGACGTCACAGCCTCTGTGAACTCATCCAGACTGTTGGAAGCAGTCCTGAACACCTCCCAGTCAGTGCAGTCCAAACATGCCCGCAGATCCTCTATGGCTTCACTGCTCCACTGCTTCGATGTCCTCGCAACAGGTTTACACAGTTTTAGTTTCTGCCTGTATGTGGGAATCAGGTGGACCATGACATGGTCAGAGTGGCCCAGTGCAGCCCGGGGGACGGCGTGATAAGCACCACTGATTGTGGTGTAACAGTGGTCCAGAGTGTTCCCCTCTCTGGTCGGGCAATTAACAAACTGTCTGTATTTGGGCAGTTCATGACTGAGGTCACCTTTGTTAAAGTCACCAAGGACAATAACTACGGAGTCCGGGTTGGTCTGCTCCACACACAGTATCTGGTCGGCGAGCGCCCGCTGTGCCTCCTGCACGTTGGCCTGTGGTGGGATGTAAACACCGACCAGGATGATTGAGGTGAACTCACGGGGGGAGTAGAAGGGCCTGCAGTTTATGATGAAAGTCTCCAGGTCAGGAGAACAGTGCTGCAGGATCACTGTCACGTCTTTGCACCAGCCACTGTTTGCATAAAAGCAGATTCCTCCACCCTTCGTTTTGCCGGACAGCTCTGTGTCGCGATCCGCTCTGAAGAGCTGGAAGCCGGCCAGCTCCAGCGCAGAGTTCGGAATCGATCCACACAGCCACGTCTCCGTGAAGCACAGGACGGAAGATGAGGAAAAGTCTCTGTTCTTCTGCACCAGTAGCTGAAGTTCATCCAGTTTGTTGGGCAGTGAACGCACGTTGGAGAGAAAGATACCTGGGAGAGGTGTGCGGAGTCCGCGCCGGCGGAGACGCGCAAGCGCACCGGCACGTTTTCCTCTCCTCCGGCGTTTCACTGCGAGAGCAACGGTCAGTGCACCTCTGACCAAAATGTCCAATAATCCCACAGATGAGTCGAGAAAAGTAGGAAAAAAATCCACTGGAGTTGTTTCTCTGATATTAATGAGCTCTTCTCTGGTGAAACCAAAGCAGAAAACTGGATTTATAAAGAAAATAAGGCAAAAAAATGCGCACCAAAACACCGAGGCAGCCATCCGCGGCGCCATGGCAACAGAACAATTGCCATAATCAGACTTGATATAGAGGTGTCAATTAAAGGAAAAACTTCTTTGAACAACCTTGTTGGAATGGGGTCAAGAAGACAAGTCGATGGTTTAGATGATGAAACTGTTGAAGTGAGCTCAGGGAGATGTACAGGAGAGAAACAGTCAAAATATAAACCAGTTACAGTGGACTCTGAGGCTGCTGAACTGGACAGTACATCTGAGCCAGCTGTGGGGAGGAGATGGTGAATTTTTTCTCTAACAGAGACAATTTTATTTGTAAAGAAGCTCATAAAGTCATTACAGCTGAGGGCTAAAGGTATAGATGGGTCAACAGAGCTGTGGCTGTCTGTCAGCCTGGCTACAGTGCTGAACAGAAACCTGGGATTGTTCTTGTTTTCTTCTATCAATGATGAATAATAGGATGTTCTGGCTTTACAGAGACTTTTTTTATACGCCAATAGGCTGTCTTTCCAAGCCTTTAGAGATTCTTCCAGGTTAGTAGAACGCCACCTTCTTTCTAGTTTCCTTGAATTTTGCTTTAAAGCTCGTGTTTCTGAGTTGTACCATGGAGCTAGCCTTCTCTGACTCACTACCTTCTTCCTCAGAGGGGCTACAGTGTCTAGAGTTGCACGCAGTGAGGCTACAGTACTGTCAACAAGATCATCAACCTGTGTGGATGTGAAGTTAAGAGAGCTGCCTACTGCATTGATACATGGCAGTGGGCTAAGTACTGATGGGATTCTTTCTTTAAATTTGCTAATGGTATTGTCAGAGAGACACCTGCTGTAATAGATTTTTTCCGCAGATGCTGTGTAGTCCATGACTGAAAACTCAAATGTTAACAGAGAATGGTCAGATAAAAGAGGGTTTCTGGGAGAAACTGTTAGATATTCGATGTCAATCCCATAAGTCAGAACCAGATCAAGGGTATAGTTAAAATAGTGAGTGGGTTCATTAACATGCTGAGAGAAGCCAATCGAGTCTAATAATGAATTAAATGCAATACTCAGGCTGTCACTTTCAACATCTACGTGAATGTTAAAATCACCCACCATGATAACTTTATCTGTGCTGAGAACTAACTCAGATAAAAAGTCTGAGAATTCAGATAAGAACTCAGAGTACGGGGCAGGTGGACGATATACAGTAACTAGTAGGACTGGTTTTTGTGTCTTCCAGTTTGGGTGAGACAGACTAAGAATAAGGCTTTCAAATGAATTATGATTAACCATAGGCTTAGGATTTATTAATAAATTGGAGTGATAGATGGCTGCCACCCCTCCTCCTCGGCCTGTGCCTCGAGGAATATGAACGTTAACATGAGTGGGGGGTGTTGATTCATTCAGACTAACATATTCATCCTGCTGCAGCCAGGTTTCAGTCAGACAGAGCAGATCTACATGATGATCAGTTATCAGATCATTGACTAGTAGAGATTTAGATGAAAGTGATCTGATATTCAATAATCCACATTTAATCTTCCTGTTATTTGGTTCTGGAATAACAGTTGTGTTAATTTTTATTAGGTTTTCATGTCTAACTCCTCTGTTCACTTTTGATTTATTACATTTAAATGTAGGTGGTTGGGGGACAGACACAGTTTTTAGGGGGTGAATGGCAGGCGACTGCTCTAAGAGAGGCGCAGAGAAGAGTGTAAGACTGCGGCTCTGCCTCCTGGTCCCAACTCTGGTTTGTCATGGCTTTGGCTTTCTAATAAACTCAGTGAAGTTTCTAGATAAGAGAGCAGCTCCATCCAGCGTGGGATGTATGCCGTCCCGTCTAATCAGACCAGGTCTTCCCCAGAAAGTCTGCCAGTTATCAATAAAGCCCACATCGTTAGCGGAACACCAGCTCGATAACCAGCGGTTGAACGATGACAAGCGGCTGTACATGTCATCGCTGGTCAGGTTGGGTAGGGGCCCAGAGAAAACTACGGAGTCCGACATTGTTCTAGCATAAGTACACACCGACTCCACATTAATCTTAGTGATCTCCGATTGGCGTAATCGGGTGTCATTAGTGCCGACGTGCATTACAATCGTACTGTATTTACGTTTATCCTTCGCCAGCAGCTTCAGGTTGGACTCAGTGTCGCTGCTCTGGCCCCAGGAAACATGTGACTATGGCCGCTGGTGTCGCTAACTTCACGTTTCTCAGAACAGCGTCACCAATGACCAGAGTTTGCTTCCCAGCGGGGGTGTCGCTGAGTGGGGAGAACTTGTTAGAAACGTGAACAGGTCAGTGGTGAGCCGTGGGCTTTTGTTTAGGACTAAGCCTCTTCTTGTTACGAACAGTCACCCAGCCGCCCTGACCTCCCGGCTGCTCGGGAGCTGCTGGGGGGAGAGAAGGAGCGACAGAAGGAGCTACACCGGGTCGGTCCGCACCAGCTGCTGGCTGGCTAACTGGAGAGGCTAAAGATGTGGTTTCCACGGTGCGGAGCCGAGATCCAGATCTCTGAGCCTCGCCTCCATAACTGCAAACAAACTACATTTATTACATGTACCATTATCGCTGAAGGAGGCAGAGGAGGAACTAAACATGAAGCAGGCTGAGCAAGAGAGAGCAGGAGAGTGAGAGGGAGAGAGAGAAGCCATCACTAACTGCTAAGCTAAAGTAGCTAACAGAGCTAGCGTGTAAACAGCTGTGTTTTAATGAGAATCTCACGAAGAGAAGCAGAGAGCTGAGAGTGATCGAACAGGAGTTCGACAGTACAACAGATAATTAGCGGTTGCATACAAAAATACAACTAGGATCAGCTGAATTCAGGGAGAGCAGCAACAAACACAACACCACCAACAACCGGAAGTGACACAATACGCTTACCGCAGCACGTCAGGAGGAACAATCACCTGAGATTGTGGATAAAGGTAAAGGTGAACTTAACTGTCACTATAAAAGTTAAAATTTTCCATAATAAAAAGAGGCAGTTGAATCTCCAATGCAACTTAGTTTTATTATTATTTTTTAGCAATAACTATAAAACCATTAATCAACATGAATCATACATGAGACAGTTTATATGTAGCAGGCTCACAGCTTGGGGGAAAAAGCACACTTTGGTTCAAGCTTAATAAACCACTTCAAACTGTGATCTATATGGCCCCTGTCTGAAGCTCTGAAAGGCAAGTCATGACTTCAGCTCTGTAGAGATCCCCTAAGTTAGTTTATTCACTTGATCCAAAAATGTTTTTACTTGTTTAGTGTGGCTTTTATCATTTCTGCATGTATATTTCATGGTGTGGGCTAATTCCACCACATCCCCACAGCTCAGGATTTAATAATTAATAATATTATTATTAATAATGATAAGACATTAATAATAATTAATAATATGCAGAAATAATACTAATACTGGCAATACTATTAATTCCATGGTAACAAATTAACATGTTTTTGTACTAATATAACGGTGGAACAAAGAGATCAATACACAAAAATGCCTTGCCATGCTCATCACTCATCCCTGCCAACAAATAGCATATGGGAGGCAGTGATCTTTCTGACATGCTGGTAAACAGGTACGAGACCCCAGCAAGTGAAGTCAGCGGTACTTTCCCCTGTGTGGATACATTATTGACCTGTGGATCTCGAATGCCTGGCTGGTCTACAAAAGGGACTATGGCCTACTGAATGAAAACATCAGTGCTTTTAATGAGGTTCCGCTTGGGAGTTGGCTACAGTTTGTGGGTAAGTCAACAAGCCAGCATCCAAGTTGGCCAACTATCATCCAACTCTCCACCACAGATTTCATCTCAGAAGAAATGCTACACCCCAAGACCCTCACAAGCACAACCAGATGCTTTGTGACAACTGCGAACATTTGCCACTTTACTCTGACAAGCAAGAATGGTGCAACCTCTGTTCAAAGGGTGTATCAAAATAGAAATGCCAGAAATTGAATATTGTCCTATGTTTGAATGCAAAGCAGGAATACTTTGTAGCATACCCCCAGAAATAGAGTAGCTCGAATGGCCAAAAAAAATTACTGCAAGTGCTGTTGCACCACCAGCCAAAAAACATTTGTGCTGTTGCGTGACCAGCCAAAAAAAATTGTGCTGTTGTACTCCCCATAGATGAGCAAGTTCAATTAATTTCTCAAAAAAGTTAGCATTTTATTTTACCTTTTCAAAATGTTTTTGGTATTTATAAATGCATTTATACTTTTACCATGAAGGGACTTCTCAACCATTTAAATAAATTATTTAAACTCTCCCTGGAGCTTGCTGTTCTTAACAGTTGAAATACACATTGCTGGTATAAAAAGAACCTTACACTATTTTATGACATAACTAAGTCAATTCACTGACATCTTCACCCATCTCTATTGCTATGCCATCATGTCACAGATAAACATTTGGTTTTAATACAAAAGTAAAACAAACACAATGTACCTCTCAAGGAGACTTATTTTTCACTTATGGGTCACAGTCCACTTACTTTCTGTCAGGTCACCACATGATGTCTTTAAAATAGCTGACTAGAGAACACTAAAGGTAATAAAGGTGAGGATCAGTTTCTTGATGCGGGCAGGTCTGTTTTCTTCAGCAGTTTGAAGTAGACGGACAAATACTGTTTCTGTTCTATTGCTGCTTCGTGGCGATAACACTACCAATAATAATATATATACTGTGACAGTTCCAGTCAGGGCTGCTGAGAGATTTGTCCTTAACAGAGCTCCATCCTGTTTTATAGTCAGCACTGACAAGGTAACTTTGCAGGGTTGAAGCCTCATCAGATACCTTGCTGTGGATAGCAGATTAAATGCACACCCTCCCTTGATCATGTCACCCTGGCTGTAATTTGTCCCATAAAAATTGAGTCCCTGTTTGTTCTGTTCACACTCCTTCATCATTGTGCGTGAAATGAACTGAAAATCTAAATAAATTCTTAGGAGCATCTGTACCACTCATAGTAAATTTCTTTTCATCTTGTCCTGTTCACAGATGGATTTTTACATCACATGAAGTTAATCAATGTACATATGTTGAGATCCTGCTGCCCCTCAAATACAATACTTTATTCTTATCTGCTACTGTGTGGAGAATGAATGTCTCCAAGTTGATTAACAAAACAGATTCTTATCCTTATGCTTTGTTAAAGCGTTTGCAGTAAGTAATAATACTTTCTCAAGGTGTTGAGAAAACATGAAATAATTACTACTGGATTATAAAGGTAAAACTCGAATGATGAATTACTGAATTGTCATACAAGCATTCACAGAATTAACCATATTCATCAACCACTGAATTGCTGCGCATGGAAAGTGAAACTGTTTATCTACTGCAATCGATTCAGAAATGTAGTTTGGAAAGTGAAATGATAATGTCTTCATACACAAACACTTCTACTGAGCTCTTTTCTTCTTCTTCTTGTTTTTTCACTACAGAATGTACTTGTACTTGTGAATAGATTCTGGACACCTCAAGGCCTTGATCTGAGGGGTACATTACTGTGAGGTATTTCTCCACAATGAATAGATTCTCAGCCGAGTAGCCACTAATTGACTCAGAGTTCTGAAAATCTGCTCTCTGACTTCTGGACAAGAGCCACAACAGAATCATCCAAGACTATTCACAGGACTACTCTTAGCCCGCAGAAACTGGCAGTTATATAGTGCTGTCACAGGTGTGTGGTGGATTTAAGATGGGGCAGAATTGCATGACTCATCTGTAATCATGCCGACGGTGGCTCTGATTTTATCATACATGACAAAGGGCCTTCCCATCCCTCAGAAATTCTCTGTAAGCTTATTTGATTCAGCGACTGCTACTGGTCAAATTACCTCACGACCACACTAAATTGAACAGTGAGTAATTCCACTTTGATAATTCTCTCATTATCATAAAGCTCATTTGATGCCAGAACAAGGAAACTTACCTTAGACTATTTTGCCAAATGAAGTGGATAGACTTTGCATACAGAACAACTGACTGGCAAGACAAATGCCATGTTTACAACCAGAATGCGTGGCTGTACTGCCAAATGAATACCTCAAGAGGTTCTTGCCCATTTCTCAATGCATAATTATAGTCCCTGTTGCATATTTTTCGAGCTGAATACAATATTATGCATTTCATTAGTGTAAATTAGTATTCTATTTGGATGTTGATACGTGTTTTGTGCAAATGTCAGATTGGCCTTAGGTCATTGCATAGTGACCTATAGTGACTCACGAATAGTGACTCACTCTGATCAGTATTACCCACTTCAAATTGAAGGTTGTTCTCCAATACTTGATGTTTTGAGTTTAATAATAAGACAAATTGTTTTTTTCTCTCTTGTTCACTCATATTTAGCATAGTGATATGTTCTTAAAGTACAGACAGCTGAATGCTTTTGAGGGGCTTTTGAAAGCTTGGTGTTCGAATATGAAGTGTGTAAAACGCTCAGGTCAATCATGGCCTCCTGGATGTCTAAGCAACCACTCTGAGATGCCCTGTGTCTGCTGAAGAGAGTCGACAAATCACAGATTGAAACCGAGTGTAACTGCTGTATTCGTTGAATCTTTTAGTCCCCTCGTCTGTTTGTTATGGAAAGGAGAACACCTCTGCTCATAGGCTGCTAGTGAAGAGTGACTGAGAGAAGGAGTCACATGCAGTAAAGAGTCTGAATGGCCAGAATTTGAACCAGGGAATTGCCTGCACAGACAATTAGAGCTTTCGTGGTGTGCGTCCTAACTATCAGTTGTTAGATCACCCCTCTGCTACATTAAACACCTTGGTACATTTGAAATGGAGGGAAGGACACCTCTGTATATCTACAGATGCTGGTAAAAATCTCCTGAATGTCTGGTTCCTAAGTTAGCTGTTAGTAAGTTAGATTAACAGTCTTAGCTCCCAACCCTTCCCTGATGTCCTGTGTCTGTTGTGAAGCATCACCGAAACACTGACTTTAATTGTGAAACTGCTTTCAGTGCTTCATAATCGGCTGGTCTGTTTATTTTGGACAAGAGTAGACCTCTGTAAATAATTCAGCTCCAGGTAAAAACCTCCTGACCGACTGACACTGAAGGAATCCAAACTGGGAGAAGCTTACAGCAATCATGGTGAAGACAACAACTCCCATGATTCCACACTATTTCATGACATCACCCAATGCCTTCTTTTGTTATTGTTTCGATAAGAGAGCCCTAAAAGCACAAGTTACATACTGTGTGCTTAAGGTCAGGGAAAGATGGTGGTTTTGGATAAATTATTTATAGATTTATTTAGCAATAACCACTGTTTTTCCACATTGTGTCTTAAGTTACAATGATTTTTTTTTCTGTATTCAACCAGACCACAATCTTTCCCCTAACATTAACCAAGTGCTATAAGAGTCATACAGTTTAATAATGCTGTAGTCACTTACGAGTGAACATTGCACTGCAAGCTCAGATATTTGGAAAAGACAATTTTGCATTATTTGGCCAAATACCCACAAACTAACCTACCTGGCTCAACATTTTCTGTGTGTCAGTTTTTTCATGGTAATTCAAACAACCATGTGAGTAGAATGTAGTTTTTTTCTTTTTTGGGTTGTTAAACTAATGCTTCCAAGGTCAGTGTTGATCTTTCACACTCAGATGACACAGTCCTTTAAATCATTGTATGTCATTAACAATCCTCTTAATGCAAATCTACTCAGTGGACACTTTGTCATAGACACTGGTGACAGTTTCAACCATGTTAATACATTACTTGGTTATCTGTAAATACAGGCCACAGTCAGGGAAATGCAGTCTATGTAAGAGAGGCTGAGACCAGATGGCAGGCTGATTGAAAGGATTAGTACAAATTAGTGTGAGGCTGTTACCTATAAATGCGTGAAAATACATCAAACAAATGGGAAGCAGGTGAAAGTAGCAGGCATTGGTGTGTGTATGTGCTGGGGGCTGGGGGTGCAAATGCCTGAGTAAATAAGGTGAATGTAGATATGGGTCACAGGAGAGCAGGTGATATATGGAGTGAAAAGGGAAATCCATCTGCTTCTTCTGCAACTTTGGGCCAAAAACACACCTTGATGGCAGAAAACAGTGAAAACACCATCTGGCAGTATCACTTACATAATAGCCAGGAACTGAATGTGCAAGCAATCCACCCAAAACATGGGAGCAGTTTGTACTATATTCATATGAGAACATCTTAAGTTGTATAAACTTTGAGACTTATTTTTTCTGTTGGCAGGCTCAACAAAGAGTTCTTTAATGATCAGGTGATAAACTGTGAACATCAGTATTTATGAACTTATTCCACAATTACACACTTCATTGGAAGATTGTGTGTGTGTGTGTGTGTGTGTACAAAATGTACTGTTCACAAACATGTCTTTGCTCAGAAAAACTAATTTTAAACTCAGTAAAAAGTAAAGCTGTGTTTGCATTCCAGTAGGTTTCACAAACCAATTTCTCAATGCAAACCCTGAAATCTAAAAGAGTATGAGGGCAAATATGTTTTAAACTGAGATTCTGTCAGTGCTTGCTGAAAACACAGCATGTTTATTTTGAGTCATTGTCACTGAGAGGTCAGTGTGTATCAGTACTCAACAGTTGGTTTCTTTTTATCATGACCATGATTGTTCCCTTTCCCTTATTGTTTCGACCACAATAATAATAGTAAAGCTGCATAAATCAATATATGTAATTGTGGTAACCATGGATCAAATTACTATCTGTGTTGAGGAAAAATGTCCCAAGAATTATCAAACAGATTTTTCAGAAACTCTGCTGTTCCTGTCCATTCTACATGGCTGTGGGGTTACACAACTTTTGTTTTACTCTACTCCCGTCAGTGCAATATCAACTGCAGTGCAATATGTTTGTTGTTTATTGTTTTTTCTTCATGAAAATGTGCAATATTTCATATACATGCAAAGGTGTGATTAAAAAAAAAATACATTTTAATATTTTGCATATCTACATTTTTATTTGTTTTTAATGTATCATATTTGTTGCACTATTTTGAGCCATTGCAACAGAATCTTGTTCTGATGTGCACTGTATGGTGTATAGTATGAATGACAATAAAAGTCTACAGTATCTATCTACCTCAGTGATGTTGCAAGGTATGCGTCCTGCATCCCTGACCCATTAAAATTTGAAAGGATGCAGTAAACTCACTTCTGATGTGTCCCAGGGATGCACTCAATTTTTTCCCTGAATAATGCTATATTGTGAACAACAAATCTGTGTTGAAATCAAAGAAATACAAGAAACTTTACTGTCTGGGGAAAAAAACCCCACTGCTCATCATTTCTACTGTGTGCTCATCTATCTAACGCTGATGAAATCCCATTTGCATAGTCTCACAACATTAGCTGCAACAAACAAGCAAACTCGCCACATATTTTACTTCAACAATCAAGGATACGATCTTGTACTGGTAAATTAACTCATATTGTCAGTGACCAATGCTGTATTTACTCATCTCGATGTTTTACTGTTCAGAGGATGCGCTGTGTTGAGCAAACTTTGGTGTAGACAAAAAAAAACAAACAAAAAAAAACCCAAACATAAACAAACAACATATCCTCACTGGCAGCCGCCTTAAATCTTGTACAAGAGAAGATCCCATTTTTTTAATAAGCAGTTAAAGAAAAACATTTTGAAATGCCACCAAAGAAGAAGATAAAACATACTGCTGGCCAATAAATGTTTGCAGCTGCATATTCTGCTTCTAAATCTACATCTGATGCATTAGTCCCTGCTTCAGACTCTGTTCAGCCTACCTTTCTCCACATTGCCTGTACCTACCTCTGCCTCTACATCTACGAAGCCTAATGAGCCAGATGCAACAGATGAGGTGCCATCTTCTGCACTCTCTTCCCCAAAAAAGTTAATCTTTCTCAAGCATTGGCTCACCACATACAAATGGCTGCGTTTCTCAGATGACAATTTCATGTACTGACAAAAGTCCATGTCACGTGCGATGTGCTGCGGTAAGTGTATTGTGTCACTTCCGGTTGTTGGTGGTGTTGTGTTTGTTGCTGCTCTCCCTGAATTCAGCTGATCCTAGTTGTATTTTTGTATGCAACCGCTAATTATCTGTTGTACTGTCGAACTTATGTTCAATCACTCTTAGCTCTCTCTTTCTCTTAGTGAGATTCTCATTAAAACACAGCTGTTTACACTCTAGCTCTGTTTACCAATTTAGCTTAGCAATTTGCGATGGCTTCTCTCCTGGCTCCGCACCATGGAAACCACATCTTTAGCTTCTCCAGTTAGCCAGCCCCCAGTAGCTGGTGCGGACCGACCCAGTGTAGCTCCTTCTGCAGCTCCTTCTCTCCCCCCAGCAGCTCCCGAGCACCCGGGAGGTCAGGGCGGCTGGGTGACTGTTCGTAACAAGAAGAGGCTTAGTCCTCACCACCAACCTGTTCACGTTTCTAACAAGTTCTCCCCACTCAGCGACTCACCCGCTGGGAAACAAACTCTGGTCAGTGGTGATTCTATTCTGAGAAACGTGAAGTTAGCGACACCAGCGGCCATAGTCAAATGCATTCCTGGGACCAGAGCGGGCCACATTGAATCAAACCTGAAACTGCTGGCGAAGGATAAACGTAAATACAGTACTATTGTAATCGTCACCAAGATTAATGTGGAGTTGGTGTGTACTTATGCTAAAACAATGTTGGACTCCGTAGTTTTCTCTGGGCCCCTCACCAACCTGACCAGCGATGACATGTACAGCCGCTTGTCATCGTTCAACCGCTGGTTATCGAGGTGGTGTTCCGCCAACGATGTGGGGTTTGTTGATAACTGGCAGACTTTCTGGGGAAGACCTGGTCTGATTAGACGAGACGGCATACATCCCACGCTGGATGGAGCTGCTCTCTTATCTAGAAATCTCACTGAGTTTATTAGAAAGCCAAAGCCATGACAAACCAGAGTTGGGACCAGGAGGCAGAGTCGCAGTCTTACACTCTTCTCTGCGCCTCTTAGAGCAGTCGCTTGCCATTCACCCCCTAAAAACTGTGTCTGTTCCCCGACCACCTAAATTTAAATGTAATAAATCAAAAGTGAACAGAGGAGGAGTTAGACATGAAAACCTAATAAAAATTAACACAACTGTTATTCCAGAACCAAATAACAGGAAGATTAAATGTGGATTATTGAATATCAGATCACTCTCATCTAAATCTCTACTAGTCAATGATCTGATAACTGATCATCATGTAGATCTGCTCTGTCTGATTGAAACCTGGCTGCAGCAGGATGAATATGTTAGTCTGAATGAATCAACACCCCCCACTCATGTTAACGTTCATATCCCTTGAAGCACAGGCCGAGGAAGAGGGGTGGGCAGCCATTTATCACTCCAATTTATTAATAAATCCTAAGCCTATGGTTAATCATAATTCATTTGAAAGCCTTATTCTTAGTCTGTCACACCCTAACTGGAAAACACAAAAACCAGTCCTACTAGTTACTGTATATCGTCCACCTGCCCCGTACTCTGAGTTCTTATCTGAGTTCTCAGACTTTTTATCTGAGTTAGTTCTCAGTACAGATGAAGTTATCATGGTGGGTGATTTTAACATTCACGTAGATGTTGAAAGTGACAGCCTGAGTATTGCATTTAATTCATTATAAGACTCGATTGGCTTCTCTCAGCATGTTAATGAACCCACTCACTCTTTTTGCCATACCCTTGATCTGGTTCTGACTTATGGGATTGACATTGAATATCTAACAGTATTTCCCAGAAACCCTCTTTTATCTGACCATTCTCTGTTAACATTTGAGTTTTCAGTCATGGACTACACAGCATCTGGGGAAAAAATCTATTACAGCAGGTGTCTCTCTGACAATACCATTAGCAAATTTAAAGAAAGAATCCCATCAGTACTGAGCCCACTGCCATGTATCAATGCAGTAGGGAACAGCTCTCTTTACTTCACATCCACACAGGTTGATGATCTTGTTGACAGTACTGTAGCCTCACTGCGTGCAACTCTAGACACTGTGGCCCCTCTGAGGAAGAAGGTAGTGAGTCAGAGAAGGCTAGCTCCATGGTACAACTCAGAAATACGAGCTTTAAAGCAAAATTCAAGGAAACTAGAAAGAAGGTGGCGTTCTGCTAACCTGGAAGAATCTCTAAAGGCTTGGAAAGACAGCCTATTGGCGTATAAAAAAAGTCTCTGTATAGCCAGAACAGCCTATTATTCATCATTGATAGAAGAAAACAAGAATAATCCCAGGTTTCTGTTCAGCACTGTAGCCAGGCTGACAGACAGCCACAGCTCTGTTGATCCATCTATTCCTTTAGCCCTCAGTTGTAATGACTTTATGAGCTTCTTTACAAATATAATTGTCTCTGTTAGAGAAAAAATTCACCATCTCTTCCCCACAGCTGGCTCAGATGTACTGTCCAGTTCAGCAGCCTCAGAGTCCACTGGTTTATATTTTTGTCATGTTTTCTTCTCAAAACCACAAATTTCTCTGGGACCTACTCAATTGACCACCTGTGGGTCCCAGGGACTCACTACATTGAAAGCCTATCAACATTACTGCTATCTATCTATCTATCTATCTATCTATCTATCTATCTATCTATCTATCTATCTATCTATCTATCTATCTATCTATCAACCTCAACAGGCAGTGAAAAACATCTGATAAACCTTCTGTACATTATATCTGCCCAGCATCAAACAGCCAATAATGATTGGACATTCAGGACTGAACTGAAAAAGCAACTGACACACTCTGTTAGAGCTCAGGTTTCTTTAAGGCCATACTCCCACCTCTGGAACTGACCAATCTAGTATTCTCTGATTGGTCAGCTTGCCGGCAACTACCATGGCAACTACACGTTCTGTCCATGTGCTGATGTAAACAAATGGTTGTTTGTTCACCATCCTGCTGGTTTATGATGCTGATAAATCTGAATGAATTATACTTTAGTGCTCATAGTAACTAAAAAATGAAGACAGTGGTTAAACTGTGGATAATTTAATTGAGCTAACAATGTATAGCGTGTCAATAATGACAAACATTTAAGCATTTATATCTTTGCTACAGTACTTCTTACTAACATGATGAGGTCACCAGTGACTTGGTTCAACATCACTGATTCACAATAATAAAGCAGACTGACAGGCTGTGATCCTTAGGCCCTCATTCAGCCACA
Organism: Trachinotus anak; assembly: GCF_046630095.1. Taxonomy (NCBI): domain Eukaryota; kingdom Metazoa; phylum Chordata; class Actinopteri; order Carangiformes; family Carangidae; genus Trachinotus; species Trachinotus anak. The sequence continues at coordinate 785,550 of NW_027273869.1, forward strand.
TTAAGTGTAAATTACAGAAAAAACTGTTGTGAAAATTAAGCGTCTAACTGTGCGTTTCTGAAGCAGTCCTCCTTGAAGTTACGGGCTCATAGTATACTGTCTGAAGCAGTGACGGTGTATAATGGTGGTGTTATAATGGTATAGTTTGACAGTGTGACTTGGTAAAAGCTGTCAAGAGCTGTCAGTGTGGCCATACAGAGGCCAGACCTTTTTCTGCCTCTCCTCATTATAACAATAGCACACAGACAGCAGAAATATATGAAGAATTATTATTCAATACAGTTAGAGTTCATCTAGTTACTGTAAATTATCCTTGACCTTGCTTTGCAATAGGAAAGAGGCTTACATGGCTTTGAAAACCAACACTGAAGGCACACAATAGCAGTGTACATAATTATGATCAGTCATTTATACAGCCATACCACAGAAGGGATCATTGACATGGCATATCAGATTATGACTATAAATCTCCCCATCTGTGCTGTGGGTAGATGGAATCAGATTTATACTCCACAGTGACAATGACAATGTGCTGTGCTTGCTTAGTCTGACTCTGCTGTGCTGATTCACTGAATGGTATGTCATTTTTTTGAGGCAGAGCAGTTGGCACAGCCTCCCCTTCCGCGTGCCAAAAACACAAAGCAGGACAAATCACTCCTCCATCACTTCAAAACTTCATTATGAATGCAAGCCCACAGCCAGCGAGTACCAGCCCTGGTGTCAGGTGCTGAAACAGCAAAGATAAAATCACAGCTCCTTATGTCTGGTTGTGTGCCTGCATGGGGTGTGTTAATGTTAATATGTTTGCATGTACGCATATCTTTATGTTAACTTCTGCATGTATGTATTTTAAGTGCACGCCCCTGCTTCTACAGAGAAAAAGATGTATTTTTGTGAGAAAATACTATAAATGTGATCCTGATGGTGCCTTGATGCCATGGCATAGGCTGAAGATGTAACACACCTGAAAGATTTGAGACTTTAAGTAGACCTAACACTTGTTCTGTAATAAATTATGAATATGCATTTGATTTGAATGATTTCCCCTCACCTAAAGAAATCCCGCATTTTGGTCTGTTTGGTCAGTCGTTTTCACCAGATTTCTCACTTACATGTCAATTTTTAAACCTGTTTAAGAATCTGTGTTCTGTTTGATTTTTTCGTTTGAATAAATTAAAAATACAGTTTGTCAACTGCATATTTCATTGTGTTTAAGCACATAGGATATATGTTTTCAGTTTTATTTATACACTTCCCTGAATATTATTACTTAACTGACTTTCAAAATCACATAAGGTAAGGTGATGGATAGCACCTACAGACATAATTGTGCTGAACGACTATATATGAGTTAAATAGGTCCAATTCCCATTCTTTTTCATACTCTGTGATTTGGCAGTTGACATTTGACAAATGTAGGCTGTTTGAGTAGACATGAGAACTAGGAGGTTCTTTTGAATGCACCATATCAGGGAGGATGTGTCTCTAACCATACAGAATTATATTCAATGAGTTTTTCCAGTTAAAATGGCTACATTTGATCACAGCTGGTGGAGGCTACAGTCCAGTGAGAGCTGGATTCCGATAGCATTTACTGTACAATAGTTGACTCTTCATACTATGCTCATTGTCTCTGTAGATTATTCACTGCATCAACACCTACCTATAGAGGCCTGCTTTTTAGTCTGGCTGTCAACATCCACATTTCTCTCCATTTCTGAGACGCATAGTTGATGAGGTTCAGACAGTGCAACACCTGCTGGTTGTTTTGTGTAACTACGTTTGGTGAGCTTGTTGATTTTATGTGTCTTATTTTTCTAATTGTTGAGAACAGACATCACTGTCCACCGTACATCAAGAAGAAAACTTACTTTACTGCTTTCAGATTCAGAAAAGACACAATGTGTTATGATTACTTAGCTTCATATGAACAGGCAACACATGGCTGTTGCATTACTTTATAATCTCTGCACCTAGAAATTATTATTCAATTATAATCATCCATGTGTTTTGTGAGACAGAACAGAAAAAAGACCTGTTTCATGAAAGTTCATGAAAGACTCACTGTTGGAAAGTAAGAGATGTAATATTATTTCTACTTCAATCAGAAGGGACTAATAAGAGAGTGAAAAATTTAGTAAAATGAAGTTTATTGTGAACAGAAAGAAGAACTTTGGCACTGAGACCCCAACAGGAAGTGGATCACCATGGACCTGATCCATGTTTTTGACGTCCTTCAACTAGACGACCCTTCCCCCCAGAGCCTAGACACAGGTGTTGGTGAAGAGGAATGAAGCGTGCGGATGGAAGCGTTACCATGAGAGGGAAACTCTGATCACGTGGTTTGATTGTGGAGGTGGGTCGCAGTGGAGGTGGGTCGCAGAATGAACATGTTGCTGATATGACAGCTGAATTAGAGCAGAGAGAGACATGTCTTAAAATTTGACAGCTTACAAGTGATTGGTTGAAAGTCTCTGTGTCAGGTTGTGATTGGATAAAGACGAGTGGGTGAGTTTATGGATGGCGAAGATGGTGATTATGACTTAGTAGGCATGCGCAAGTATAGTCTTCCTGACTGAACTTTCACTAAACTTCATTAGTCTAACAATATGATATTGACATGGAGGCTCGCTTCAACCAAAGACATCATGTAGCTAATGTAGGTCATGCAGAGTTATTTTATGAGAATTAGTAAAATAAAGTTACTGCAGATGTCACTTATGTTAACATGTAGGGGTAACAATGAGGTAAACGACAATCAATACGATTGACTGCTAAGCTAGCAAAGAGTTGTCAGTTATCACACCCCAAAGCAGTGTGTACGGAGAGCAAGCATGTGAGATGCACATTTCAAGTTTCACAGCTGTGTCACGTGATGTAGTTTGGTGCCTATTTTTCACTTGTGACACTTGTGATTCTTGCAGTCCTGTTAAGAAATAATGTTCTGTCCACTGAAACGCGACAGGGCTTTAAAATTGAAAACGTTTACAGTAAGTGTCACTCTCTCTCATACTCATAATTCCACAGAAATAAAGGCAAAAGACTGAAAAAATAACTGGAAAAAAATATATTCTGTCTCTTCTTTCTTTCTGATCAATCATTTTATAAGTGAATATAGCCGAAATCACAACACAGTCTTTGTTTTTAATTTATATCTGGTGATTTTGTCAGACGATGTTGGGGTTATAAAATCAAGATTTGACCATGGGCGGTCCATGTGGTAGGTTTTAACCCAGTCTTGTTTTAAAAAGAGGACTCCTATCTTGGTCTGGACACTCATCAAAAGAAGGTTTTTAATAGGGTTTCAATAAATACGAAACTTTTTTCATGACTGCTGGAATTCATAAAGGATGTAAAGGGATGATGTAACCAGATGGTCTTTTTTTCATATCAAAAAGGCTTCTTACCTTGGATTCCTCTGTGCTGACAGCGCATGGCTTCTTTTCAATTAGTTGTATCAATGCTGAATGTTCTTGATCAGTGAATCAATCACATTTTACATCTATGTTCTTGGAAAAACTATAAATGTTGATTTTTGTTTATACTTTTCCTTCTTTTGGTGGTGACTTTTGGTGATAACGTTTGTTTCTTGTATACAATATATTCTAATCAGCAATCTGTCATGTTTTTTCTGTTTATTTTATGTATACTGAATGCTTTGCAAGTAATTTCCATCACAACAGCTCCATAGTGCTACTAGAGGTAATAAAACCCACAAGGAACATATTTCATTCCACAGCTGGAACATTTTCATCTAACATCAGCCTACACCTACATCTTCTGCCGATTTAGCTTGTAACTGATTATTACCAATATTGTAAGACAGTTTTTTTTCATTACGATAAACTTTCTTTGCTGTTTAAATACATATTTTTTGCATCATTTGCCTTGGACTCACTGATCATAAACAGCACACTGAGACTTACAGCTAATTAATTTAAATTTTCTTTACACAGGTTGTACTATAGACTATCAACAGCCTCATGTCTTGTGCATTTGGTGCGTTAACCTGAATACACATAAAAGACTGACAAAACTAACCAAAGTACTAATTAAAATAGTACTAATTTTATTCCTTACTAGAGCTATTACTTCCAATAATTACTATGATCTTAAAAATTGTCAGAGTAAAACCTAACCGTGAGTCTTTTGTTATGTTTTGTGCTGGGGTTTTGTGAATAGATTTTAATACAAAGAGTAGGTGATGATATTCCTTCTCAGCATTTATTTCAACTCTGAATCCCATCCAATACTGTTGTCACCACTGCAGTAATTAACAAGTAAGTGCTGGCCATATTTTCCAATCCTTGTCCATTGACAGCTGCTCCTCCTGATATTAACGTCTGTCTGTTCAAGGACTCCCCTAAAGAAGGATGCATTTAGCAATAACCCAGGCAGCTGGCAGGAATCGAATTATGGCCTGCAAGCCCTCTACTGCTTTGGTAGTGAATTAGTTGTCCTTTTGAAATGAAAAATCAAATGCTGAGGGGACAGTTGTTCCAGACCTGTGAATTTGTTTATGGGTGTAGGTTGAAATACAGCTCTGTGGAAAAAATACCCATGTGGAGTCAAATGTCAGTAAACCAGCTCTACAAATACTATAGGTAGTGTCAGAGCACGTAAAATTTGTTGATAGATATCTTGCAGATGAAAGACATCCATGAGCTCACCTGAGCCAGCTGAAATAAAAGGTTTATCAAAGAGGTAAGTTTTAAGCCTACTCTTAAACATAGAGATTCTTTTAGAGAGGCTCTATTCTGCATGTTGCAATTGACAAATAAAGGTATAGAACCTTGAATCTCGTAACTACTTGTAACTGTTAATGTATATAGTATGACAGGATGCCATCCCAGTCTTAACTGGCCTACTGGTGAAGAATGCAAACTCAAAAACGTCAACAAAAAAATATTGATATATTGACATATTGATCTGGCACACTGGATGCATCACAAGTGTGGTAACTTGAAGAAATTCACTGTCCTAGTATCCCCTCTGTCTTGTACTGCCATAAAGACCTCAGGGATGCTACTGTATGTACTAGCAGTTCTTTCCTTTCATGTCTGTTGTTTTTGTTCAGCTCCTAATGTGTCCTGTGAAAACTCAATACTCAACACTCAGTCCTAATATCTGACTAGTTTACTGTTGCTCTTTTGTCTTTAGTCTAAATATTTGATATTTTAGTTTCACAGTGTTATATGTATATGTGTGAAGTTAAGTCACAGAAGTTGTTCGCATAATATCAGTAGAGGGGACTGACTTGAGCATCTTCTCTGCCCAAAAATGATTTATTGTGTTTTTACTGGAACTTAATGGTGGCTTGAACACAATATGGCCACCAGACTGATTCTATTAATGCCCCGATGCATTGTGGTGTATCATTTATAAATCTGTGGGTAAGTCTGTGCCCTGTGATAAAATGAAAAATTGAGTACAATTCAATGAGTTATTGATTTCTCAACATGGGTTTGATTGAATGAGTGAGTGTCCTTTGCTCTCTGTGGCACAACACACTGAGCAGCTTCTAATCAGTAAGTCTTAAAAATAATTTTTGATTTGGTGATAGTGAATGCTGGAGCTCCAGATTAAATTACCTCATAGTTTTGATTTCTGTAAAATGTATCTCAGAGAAAGGTTTGTTGATAACATAATAAAACAAAACATTAAACATTTATGAATCCATCTTACCAGTAATTGTAAACATTATAATATATTTTCCATATTCATGCCTGGAAGAATCTTGTAACACTAACACCCCTAAAGTGGACCATTCCCATCCCTTACCTTTGCATTTGGTGCCGCACGAGTGGCAGCCTGTTACGGCAGCTCTTGCGCATTGTTGAGCGTTTTTCCCTTTTCTTCTACTTTTAATTGTATTTTTGATCAACGGTCAGCTGCTCTTATTCGCGCACTATGGACACGCATAATCTTGCAGTGTTAGTACTGGCCGCTTTACTGTTTTCTTTTTCTCTGTTTACGTCCGTGTCTGGAGACCTGGTGTGCAGCCACCAGGGAGCAGCTGATGGCACTCCGTAACACAGCGGTGTTACCCGAGGAGAGACCTGACTGTCCCCGCGACCTGAGGAGGAGGAAGAGACAGGAGTGACGTGCCAGGAGGAGACGGTACAAACCAGTTCTCCCCTCCATCATCATGGGGAACGTAAAATCTCTCCCCAATAAGATGGACGAGCTAACGGCAGCTAGTCTGCAACGGCTACAACAGCTACAACTGCTCTAGCAACAGCTAGTCTACAACTGAGACTGAGGTCTTTTGGGGTGCAGGGGGCACTCCTGAAGAACTTTTACGACTCTGTAGTGGCATCAGCCAGTTTTTTACGGTGTGGTCTGCTGGGGCAGCAGCATCTCCACTGCTGAAAGGAGGAGACTGAACAGGCTGATCAGGAAGGCCAGCTCTGTCCTGGGATGCCCATTGGACTCAGTGGAGGTAGTGGGCGACAGTAGAATGGTGCCGAAGCTATCGTCCCTGTTGGAGAACACCTCCCAGCCCATGCAGGACACTCTGACAGCACTGAGCAGCTCCTTCAGTGACAGGCTGCTGCACCCATAGTGTGTGAAGGAGACATACCGCAAGTCTTTCCTTCCAGCTGCTGTCAGACTTAACAACAAACACTGTGTTCAGTAACCACACACACACACACCAGAAACAGACAACTCACCACCGCAACAACCTCATGCATTAGCTACTGTTGTTGTAAATATGTAATTTTTGTATCTATATATTTAGTACATTATATATCGTTCTAAATATTTGTTATTGCAGTTTCTGCAGCTTTCCTGTTCTCTGCACTGCCACTTTGCTGCTGTAACACTGAATTTCCCCACTGTGGGACTAATAAAGGCGATCTTATCTTATGGCCAGAGGCACACTGGATTTGCCAGCATTCTTCATCTCGGTACCGATTGTGGCGGTGCGAGCGCTAGGGGAAACACACACACACACACACACACACACACACACACACCTCTGGGTTTTATACATTACAACAAATACGGTAATCTGACAACGCCACCCTGGGAATTTCACCCAAGGAATTGTGAACCCTCAATTGATACCAGATATTTTAAAAAAAAGCATACAGGTTCTTTCTACTCAGGAGGCCGGAGACATGGTTCCATCCATCAATAATATTTATTAACAATTTTAGTAACATAAGGATGATCATTAAAACACAATTCACTCAGTAGCAGGGTAACTGAAAGTAACTGGAGCTTAGGGGCTTACTGGTGGCAGGATAGGTCCACAGAAGGGGGATCCCAGGAGAAGTCACCCGAAAGCACACATGCATACACACCCACACAAGTGGAGTCAATACTGGGAGACTCAAGACACGGCACACAAAAAGGGGGCTCCACCACCAAAGAAGAACACAGCCCCACCACCACAGGTGCCCAGCTCCTAAAACAAAACATGATTAGGGGATTACAACTTCCAACATAAAATATAAACCATGCAATGGCCAAATGCTGAAACCGTGACACTGGTTATCAGCAGCTCTCAAAATGGCCTCCTGCCAGTGGTGTAACCAAGGGGAAAAAAAAAAAAAAAAAAAAGGGAAAGTAAACTAAAGAAAATAGACTAAAGAAAAGAAACTAATTAGTGCTAAATGATCAATTCAATTAATAAATCAGCACATATATAACAATACATAAATTAAAGTGAAATGAAGAGTAATCCCATCTTACAAATCATATGTATAACAAAACAAACTACACAAGACTATTTGTGAATGAACAGCTGTGTGACTGCACTCACAGAACATAAACCATACCTGAATAAGGCTGCTTGGATGGCAGCTGTATTACTGGAACAAATAAATCACAAATAATACATACAATAAGAAAAATAAACAACCATACGGAAAAGTAGATACAAAATTACCAATAAATCAGAACATCGCAAAATAGAATCCTGCACGATCACATTTCTTACCATTCACACTTAAAAACGGGCCCAAGTTAAAATAAACACAAAACAAACATTAAACGATTACAGGCCAAACTACTAAGAGGAAAACCAGCCAGAGGCAAAGCAGCAGTGTCCCTGCTGTGTGCGCCACGGCAGCAGCCGTCGCTCCAATAAGGCTGCGAACGCCAACAGCAGCCAGTTCCTACAATGCATGCAGATCAAATTACACCACAATAATAAATAAAATAGAAAACTAATGTTAGAATAGGCTACATACCAATCGGGCAGCGTGAGCTCTCACCCGCAGGAAGACGAGGGAATCTGCAGGCACTAGTCTGATACAGCAGTCATTACCTAAAGCAAAACTGTTGGTAAAATGCCACCGGCAGGAAGTTTGTGGCACAATGAAACTGGGGAGGAACCTACCAGCGGTGATCAGCAGAAAGGTCACTGCTCAGAACAGCCAGGAGATCTATAAAGTCATAAGCAACCAATATAAGCAGCCTCGCAACAATGACATGCCAAATTGCAAACAACGGAGATTCTCTCCTACCTGTGGCAAAACGGAAGCAAGGGGCACCGGAAACGAGGCACACGCTCTCAGCAGGAACGAAAGAGCACCCGAGAGTCACCTGCTTTTATAGTGCGTCCCCTTATGGTGATTGGCCAATAATTACCTAGTGATCTAACAGAAAGATCCTCTTAAGCTAAAAAAAACGCTACAACAAATCTTTATTCTGCTACACCATGTTAATTGATTAGAGTGGTCACACTACCTGCATGAGTCTCACGTGTTGCAGCTGCATCATGTGATCTAGCGATTTGGTGTCTTGCCTGTTTTTCACGTGATGCGTGAATCTTGCAGCAAAAATAGACAGAGAAAAGACCTGTTGATATCACTTTGACATCATACCAGCAATATTACATAAAACTGACACTTTCCACTCTTGTCTGTATGTCTAGGCTGAATCTGAGCATGTCATAGTCATGAAACAATATACCGTAAAACTTCAATTAATAGGCCAGGCTTTTATTTGCTTCTGTCTCTGAATTCAACTGGCTTATATTGGGGACAGGCATCTATATGGGACAGGCCTTTAGCTCATTTCACATGAAACTCGTGCACAGCAGCATAGAAATACTATTGTACTACTACTACTACTAATACTACTTGTATAAATATAAACAGACTGTCAAATAACATATTAGGAATTAATAATTTGATCTTGCTCTAAGATATATGGCATCTAGGCCAACCCCATGCTGAGAAAGAAAGAGAGAGCGAGAGAGAGAGAGACCCATATCAAAATACCGGTGGCCTACCTTAGAAAGGATGAAGGCATTTCAGAGACATTTTTTGTCAAAAATAAATCAGACACTTAAAAATGAAGGGAAATCCAACATTTAAGTATCCTACAAACTCTATGTAGACATGCAGCTGATGTTAACATGCATGTTTTTCCGCAGCAGATCAGCAACAGCAACCATGTGTCTCCAGCATCACTCACATCAGTGCACTGCGCCCCCTCCATGGCATCATGCTGCAGGTAAGAGGGGTTTAATGATCGCAGGGTGTTAATGATGTAGATAGTTTAAGACACTTTATTTTCTTACCTTAAGAGTTTCTGAATTAGATTGCGTCAAGGTGTGACTGCACCCAAGACTAACTGAAGACCGTTTGAGATCTGATCACTCACACCATGTTCGGAGGTCTGGTCTGTGAATGTCAATGCAAATGCATCCTTGGTCACATTGAAGGACCTGCTAACCATCTGCCACAGTCTAATCAGTCCCGTCACATTTTCATAATGAACTGAAAGTTGTTTTTTTTGTGTGTGTTTTTTTTTTTTTGTGTGCTGTCCCGATATCATTGGCAGGCAGTATGAGTTATCTGGATGCCTTGCGTTGTTGGGGCAGATTTACTCTGTGAAGGAGGAGTGTGGGATACTCTTCCTGTCGCATATTTTAACTTTATTAAGACAACCGGAACGCATCAGGAATGAGAGTGGACAGGAAAAGGAAAACAGAGAGAATATGGGGAAATATAAAACGGGAGTGGAAAGACGGAGAAAAACAACAACAGTACCAAAAACAATAACTAACAATATCCACATTTATGGTCACTCTATAGTCCTTAATCATCATATGTGTGTGTGTGTGTGTGTGTGTGTGTGTGTGTGAATCTGTTTGTGTGTGTGTGTATATGAGGAGAGGGGTAAGTGTGTGTGTATGTGTCTCTCTCTCTCTCTCTCTCTCTCAATTACTTTATGCCATTAACTTTGTATTTTTTCTCTCCCGTAGTTTGTGCTTCTCCTCTCTCTCCCTCTCTCTGTCCTCATTCTGCAGGTATCTCTGCCTCTGGAGCAGCAGGATCCAGATCCACCACCACTCTATTAACCACTGTTATCTGTCATTATTATTGATAACACCATTACCTACACAGCTGTTCCTGGTCTCTCTCTCTCTCTCTCTCTCCCCCCCCCAGTCCCCCTTTTTTATCTCCTCCTAAACCCAATCGGTCGAGGCAGCTGGCCGCTGACCAAGTAAGGTCTTGACCTGACCCTGTAAAGTGCCTTGAGATAATGTATATTATGATTTGGCGCTATACAAATAAAATTGAATTGAATTGAATGTATGTGTATGTGTTCATGTGTGTATGCAAGTGTGTATGCAAGTGTGTAGCAATTTGTCATTGGATGTGGTGGGTAGTTGATGTGGGGGTTGCAGTAACACCGCCCCCCCAAACCAAAGGCACAGGTGGCCAGAAACCAGGCCACCAAGACTCCCAGCCACCCCCAGAGCCCAAGGACCTGCGGCAGCCATGCGCCTGACCCAAGGGGGAGCCCGCGAGGGAGTACAGAGGCAACAGCCCCCAGTGCACGGAGGCCCGTAGAGGGACAACAGGCAGGAAGACCCAGAGCCAGCCCGCGACCACCAACCCCAGCGCAAGCCGGACCCAGAGCCAAATTGCCCCAGCAACTGAAGGCCCGCCCACACAACGGAGAGGCCCCAACCTCCCAGCCCCTGCCCGCCGGCAGGAAAGAGCCCAGCCCACCGCGGCGGCCTGGTCTTCTGGCCCCAGTGACCCTGCAGGACAAATGGGGGAAGGAGGGCAGACAGAGTACCCACCCCCCCGCCCAGCCCCAAACCCAATCCCCCAAATTCACCAGTAGGTCCTAGAGCATCCCAGAAATGCCTGGATTACCCGTCGGGGCCCCAGCACTGGATCCCTGCAAGGCTGCGTTCTTTCTCCTCTGCTCTTCTCCCTGTGCACTAACACCTACACCTCCAGCCATCAGTCTGTCAAGCTCCTGAAGTTTGCAGACAACACCACTCTCATATGCCTACAGGTGGGAGACTGACCATCTGGTGACCTGGTGCAGGCAGAACAACCTAGAGCTTAACGCTCGGAAGACAGTGGAGATGAAAGTGGACTTCAGGAAAAACCCACCCCCATCACCCTGTGGACTCCCCCGTGGCCACGGTGGAGCATCTTGGGAACCACCATCACACAGGACCTCAAGTGGGAGCTGAACATCAGCTCCCTCATCAAGAAAGCCCAGCAGAAGATGTGCTTCTTGAGGCAGCTGAAGTTCAACCTGCCAAGGACAATGATGGTGAACTTCTACACCTCCATCATTGAGTCCATTCTCACCTCCTCCATCACCATCTGGTATGCTGCTGCCACTGAGAAGGACAAAAGCAGACTGCAGCGTATCATCCACTCTGCTGAGAAGGTGATTAGCTGCAATCTACCATCTCTCCAGGACCTGTACACCTCAAGGACCCTGAGGTGTGCAGGGAAGATTGTAGCTGACTCCCCCCACCCTGGACACAAACTCTTTGAGTCACTCCCCTCTGGCAGGAGGCTGCGGTCCTTCAGGACCAAAACCTCTCGCCACAAAAACAGCTTCTTCCCGTCTGCTATCAGCCTTATCAACAAGGCTAGAGAGCCCCACTGTCACTGATCCCCCCGATCCCCCGATCCCCCCTGCCCCCCTATAGAACTACTGCTCATTCCCGTTACATGCACAGTGTAAATATCTATACAGATGATACTTATATATTTTTTACATTGTCTATATTTTTTGCACTACATTCCCCATGTCTTTATCATTATTGCAAATATCCCACATCTTTGTTGTATATTTTTTATCTTAATTTTATTTTAATTTTTAACTTGTAAATTCTGCTCTTATTTTACCCTAAGTCTATTTATGTTACTATTTGCACCAACCACCAGCACAAATTCCTTGTATGTGGAAACATACTTGGTAATAAAACTGATTCTGATTCTGATTCTGATTTTCCCAGTGGAGTCCTTAACTGAGGAGATTGTAACTTTTTCTTTGTTCTGTTTTAGTTGGTTTGATAAAAACTTGATTTATTACTATGTTCAAAGTTCTCCAGGCATAATCTCTGTAGCTGAAATTGGGTTTTAATATCTCTTAATTCTTTTAGTTTCATTTTAGATTTTCTCAACTCATTCAACAGGTGTTCCTCTTGAGAGGTTCTATCTCAAGTGCTTTTTCCTTTTTTTTCTTGTGTGATGAGTATGAAATAATTTTGCCTTGCATTACAGCCTTTGCCGTCTCCCAGAGAACACAAGGAGAGATGCCGGGCAGGTTGTTTGTTTCAGAAAAAGTTGTCTACTCTTTTTGGAAGAATTCAATAAACTCCACGTCCGTAAGTAATGATGTGTTCAATCTCCAGTGTCTAATTGGAGGTGTGCATACTTTCCCGGTGACTGTCATAGTGACTGGTGCATCATTGCTGATTGTGATAGGGTGAATTTGTGTATCAGATATATCTTTCATGAAAGACTTGCTGGTTAGGAAAAAGTCTAAACATGAGTAAGAGCGGTGGACTGGTGAGAAGAGGGTGTATTCTTTGAGCATGGGGTGACAAGAGCGCAAAGCATCACACAAACCAAAATCATTCATATATTGTTTTATTATTTCAGATGATTGGCAGTTTCGGTAACTAGCTGCTCTACTAAGTCGGTCAAATTCTGGATTAAGTACCAAGTTGAAGTCCCCTCCCACGATAAGTGCTGTGTCTGAGTGTGCTGAAATTGCAGTGAAGAAGCAGTGAAAGAAGGATGGGTCATCACCATTTGGACCATATATATTGGTGATACATATCTCTTTGTTATGTATTGATATGTTGATAATTATGAATCTTCCCTCTGGGTCTGTGATGGTATCCTTACATGTGAAATGTATTCTTTTATTAATTAAAATTGCTACTCCTCTTTGTTTTGAATTATAGTTAGCTAAGTATACATGAGGAAACTGTGATGAACAAAGTGTATGATGTCCTATTTTGGATATGTGTGTTTCCTGCAGTAAGACAATCTCTGCCTGTAATGTTGTTAGATGTTCAAAAACTTTAAGTCTTTTTGCTTGTGAGCTAATTCCACACACATTCCAAGTGACAAAGCATAATGAATTCATGCTAAACTAACTTGTGGTTATTGAATATAATCTAAAGTTTGAATGGAGACGTGTGTGCGTGTGTGCGTGTGTATGTGCATGTATGCCTAAGTGCGTGCGTGTTGAATGTGTTGGGTAGCTTTCATGTAGCGTGTTTTTAAGCATCAGTGTGGATGAACAACAACAGTAATGACAACATTAAAACTTAAGACGTATGAGATGGGAGGTAGTAAGGGGAAATAGGTATTCCAACATTAGCAGTCTGTAAACAAAACTACATCAATGTGGGGCAGGTGCTAGTAGCCTTTATTAAATGCCCATACCTTTAGTTTTGTTTATTATGCTACATTGTATTACCTTAGTCGGGGATTGCCTTTTTAGAAGAGGTGACTTCAGTAGAGCCAAGGAGTGATTTCCTGGTTGCGAAACAATTGTCCATTCACGGAAAGTTTATCGACTGTGATGACGGCCCGGGATCCCTCGGCAATGTACTTCCTCCTGATGTGAAACAGGGATTTGCGGCGCTCCAGGATTTCCTTTGGGAATTGGTCGTTGTTGCTGAAGTCTGTTCCTTTCAGCTCCCTGCCTTGACTCTTTACCAGCTTTTTTTGCTTGTAGTGCTCGAACTTAGCGACAACAGGTCTTGGGCGCTGACCTTTTTGCCTCGTCCCTCCTATGCGGTGGACCCGGTGAAAAGTGATGTTTTCCACGTTGTCCAGCGGGAGCTTAAGGTGTTGCTGGAGAAAGTTTTAGATCATGGTTTCAGGATCTTCCTCTTTGAGCACTCTGGGATTCCGGAGAAAACAAGGTTGTCCCGCATAAACTGAACCGAAAGTATTTTACTATTTCACATGGCTGAAAGGTTATTTAATTAGAACTGTGCACAGCAATGATTTGCTCAATCCCTCTGTACCTCTTTATCTTTCTCTCCCTCCCTCTCTTAATGACAGGTCTGAACTGACATATTTAATGTCGTCCACTTGTATTGGATCACTGTAGTCACGTTATGCGGCTGTAGTGGTTTAGTTGGTATTTTACCTTCTTATATAATAGGCACCCCTTTGTTTTCACCAAGGAATTCAAGATTTTTAGTGGTTGGGAACAATATTAAAACATGTGTGCTGAGGGCTAAGTAATTGTATTCATAGTATTCCAATTTTTATTCTTCCAGTCTACTACACAGGGAAATATTGTACTTTCTACTCCACTACACTGGTTATTTTCTGGATGTTTTTACACAACATAGCAAGCTTAAAAAATATAAGGCATTGTTAAGATTAAACCATTGGTTTCCAACCTTTTTGGCATCTGATATCTTCCAAAAGTAGTGTCGACGAAGTCACATTTCATTATTCAGTCTATGAGTTGTTAACAGATCTACCAAATAGTTATTTTTCCTCTTGCATGGTTTCATTTCAGTCTGTGCTGAAATGATCCAATATCTCACCAAAAAACAAAGATAGAGAAAAAGTCCAAAAACTGAGAACCTACTTTTTCATGTAACAATCCCTCAGATTTATCTGGTGACGCAGAACATAAAATTTTACATAAAAGTTGTTCAAACATGCCACTTACACATGAATGCTTCAGTATTAATCACCTGTTGATGTCATATATAAATAATACATCTGTCTGAGAGAAGCGAAGCAGTATTTTTACTTTTATACTTTAAAATGTAGCAACATTTTGTTGCTGGGCCATTCTACCGATCAGTGCCATTTCCGTCCCCAGGACATTATATCTGTAAATATGATGTAAAATAGCTGTAAAATGCATTTTATTATTAATTAAAGTGACCTGCATGAATATCTAACTGAAAATTTTAAATAAATAATTTAAAACATTAATAAAAGATAGAACACTGAAAAAATTGCATTTGTTTCCTGTCCCCACTTTCAAACACTACACTTAACCGTGAAATACAATGAATAAAATCCTTCAGAATTCTTATTTTATTTGCATTTTTTGTGTAATTCCATATCCCATCTATGTCTTAAATATATTATAATGATAGAAAATGTATACTATTGCAGTTAAAATACACATTTTAGTCGTGTCCCAAGGTTTTCCCTCAGTCCTGTTACCCTGTAACACATTCCCCCCTCTGAAAAATTTGGAACATTCCACAAGTCACATGTCCAACAGGAAGTTACATCATTGGGATTGTCTTAAGATCTTGGGAAAACCAAAAGTAAGTTCTCTCACTTATTTTTCTATATATTTGATGATAATGCAACTTTAACCAAGACCGATCTATCTCAACATATTGTCCTGTTACCTAAATTATGTCTTAAATATTGTTTATTTTTAAAATATTAATTTTGGTGAATCAGTAGAATGTGCGAAGTGTCCAGTTAAAAAGTGGCTATATTTCATGTTTTTGCTAATTGTATGCTAAAAACTCAGCCCTATCACTTACAGTCCTGTTTCTTAAATGAGGAGTGAGTAATAGTGACAGTACTGAGTAATAGTAACAGGAATGAGTAGGATCCTCTGGTTTATTGTTTAATTTGTATGCATATCAATCAATATAATACTATTAGCTGATTTTTAAGTTTTACAGTTGAAATTATTGTTGACATTTAAGATCAATTTTACAATGTGGATGCCATACTTAAAGGGAGCCAATAGACCACTAAATGCTAAAAGCAGCGGCGTTATCAGGATTGGTGCAATGCTGACCCAGAGAAGAGAGTGAAAATTTAGAGCAGAAACGATACAGGAAGGACCTAGAATCAGGCAGGAAGAAAACCATCAATGACCTCACTGAGAGAGAAGCGCAGACACCACAGGAGTCTGAGAGAGACTTACCATAGGCTCAAGAACAGGAATGCAGCTGTACAGCACCTCATCATCCTGAACTAGTAGATCCACAGCCATGCACTTCCAGGTCTTGTTTTAGTTCATAAAATGGATCTAGTGTCACAGACAATCTTCAGAGCAGGGCAATAAGGCATATGTGTGTTTGTTAAAAATGTGTTAAAACATAGTTCTGTTTAATAGCCACATGTTCTAGTGTACTTATGAAGTAGCTAATGACATGATTACATTGCAGTATAGAATTAACCAAAATCTACTATCAGGTCACAGAGGTTAATGTCACAGTACATAATAACTATTGCATTGTGCCATTTATTCATATATTCTATTGCAATCTGTCATTTATTCAAACAAATTCAAGAACTACAGGTTCTATTGCAGAAACAAACCCAAAAAAAGAAAAGTACAAAAAACAGGTCCAGCACTTAAAAAAACAATTATGCATCTCCTTGAACGAAAGTAAAGAGGCATATGAGACAGCTTCCACATGCGGCCATTCAGAGGACCCTTTTGTTTCATCACACCAGCAGCAACATTGCACACTGGTGTGCTTTATGTCCATACAATCCTACGCTTGATGTCTTTCTGCACAGTATCACCATCAAACAAAAGTCACCAATACTTGATTACCTGCAGAATGAACATCTAGAGGTCTCCACAATCCATTTTTACAGTGATGGCCCTTGCACTCAGTGTAAACAGTGAGGGAATTTCTTCATGTTTAGTACTGAGCTGTTCAGGAGAGGATTCACTGCTGGGACATGGAACTTCTTTGAGGCAAGCCATGGGAAGGGTGCACCAGATGGTGTGGGAGGAGCCCTGAGGAGGACATCTGACAGTCTAGTCAGCAAAGGAATGGATATTCCTCATGTTGCAGTGCTTTTTTCTGTGTTGCAGAAAACAGAAGCAGCCATCAAGCTGTTTTTTGTTGATGAGAACAATTGATGAAGCAGTTTCAGAGATGCCAAAAGATTTGCCACCAGTTCATCCACCTTGAGGATTCATCAGGCAGTTACCCTTGCCTATGGAAAACTGACATACAGGGATGTCAGCTGCTTGTACACAACAGTGCAAAGTCTGAACTATGAGTATTTCAATGCAAAGCACTTCACATTTAGTCATCAAGACATGGCTCTCACAACCACAGAGCTCCCACAGCCTCAGTGGCAAAGTCCAGAAGTTATTGGGAAATGGTGTGTGGTGAGGTATGAATGTGACCTGTACCCTGGTGTCATAACAGACACAAGTGAGACACATGTTAAGGTTTGCTGTATGCAGAAAATTGGAATCAATGGGTTTTTCTGGCCAGCCTGTTACAACATCCTCTGGTACCTGTTTGAGGATATTGTATGCATCATACCACCCCCAAGGCCAGCACATGGAGATTGACAAAGAAATCTCGGCCCAACTAGAGAATGCCTTATAGGTCAAAAGGTCAGGCAAGTTTTCATTTGCATTTCTATTTCAAATACTAATGTATGTAGGATTTGTAACAGAACCATTTATTGCTTTATAGACAATGAATATTTTGAAGTGGATTTTAAGCACTGGTAGTCCATGCAGAACTCTACGTTTTTATGGAATATCTTTTTTCTTTGTTGTATGTCTTACCTTTTATAGAAGAGGATGGGCAGAACCCGTAGGAGCCAGACACAGATGATGGCATACTTTCAGAGGAGCAAGGCACACCTACCACCCCTTCCATCTCCCCTCTCTGTACCTCTCCCTCTCTCTCTCCTTCTCTCTCTTTCCCTCTTTGTCTCTCCACCTTCACTGTTATGAAGTACATTTGTACGTGTATGTGTTTACCTAGCACATAGTTTGTACGTTTTGTAAGTTTACATGGCACATCCTTTCCACACGGACATCTCAAACACATGTGCTCAAACAAACACTCAAACACAGCCGCACATGCACACGCACACACACACACACACACACACACACACACACACACACAGACTCGCATGCACATTCCTGTTACCTGGTGCTCATTCCTGTTATCGAATGTTCATTCTTGTTACTCAATCATTTTTTCGGTCAAAAATAAAGAAAAATCCTTTTTTTTAATTGTTTTTGGAGCATCATTTATCTTATATATTTTTTTTAAATGACATGATCTAAATGGATAAATTTGAGTTTTAAGTATCCTTTAAAAGGAAAAAATGTCTTTGCATTTTTAGAAAAATACAACTTGCATGCATATAAAGTGATTTTTAATCACAACTAGCAGTTATTTAAACAAGTAACCAACCATTTCTTTAAAATAAATATTTTTTGAGTGGAAAACAAAGGAAATAGTTGACCTGCTTTTAATGAGTTTTGGTAACAGGACTGAGGACAATGCAACCATCGTACTCTTAGGCATCTTGTAAAAAATGAAATAAAATGCTCTGAGATTGACCAATACACATTTTAAATAGTTAAATATGTGTATTATTATATTCAGTGTTTGAAAAGGATAAAAAAGTAACTTAAATTTTGAAGAGTTGCAACATACAAATGGCATCCATTTGGTAAAATGGCCCTGGTAATACTCATGTACTTTTCTGATGTCGGATTTTTCATGCAGGACATTTACTTGTAATGAAGTATTTTTATATTCCTGTATTGGTACTGAGCAAGACAGAAGCTAATCTGTCTCACTAGATTTTTGTTTTTGAAATTGTAAACGCTGTGAATTATTTATTTATTTATTTTTTTGCATTGAACTTGTGTATCTTTGTATAACAAATTCAAAAACAAATTCAGGATGAAAAATGTCATAAAATGTAAATCATATATATTGGAGTTGCTCAAATTAGATACTAAAATTGAAGTTAAAACATTCAGATTCAGCATCCAGGATACCAAGGATAAGCAATTATTCTGCCTCTAATCAAACCAACATCCAGCCAATCAAGTTGCACTCCATTGGTCATGTTTCCTATTTTTCATGCATGACACATGCATCTTACAGCAAAAATAGACAGAAAAGACCTGTTGTCATTTTGACATCATAACAGCAACATTACACCTGACACCTTCCACTATAGTTGTCTATGTCCTGAATGTGACTCATACATAAATCCATATAAATATATTTATATATATATTATATATATATTTATTTATTTATTTTTACCATCTTATTATAAATCAGAAATTCCTTCAAAATTAAGAGAACATTCAAGTATCCTACAAACTCTATGTAGACAGATAGAGCTGGCAGTAGCAGCAACGTAGCAGACATGCAGCTGGCAGGAACATGTGCATGTTTTTTCCGTAAACAATCGGCAGTGGCAGTCGCAATGCACATGCCATGCATCCAGTGTGTTTCTGGCATGAGTCTCATCTTATCCATTCATTTTAGTATTGGGACCAGTAAAGGATTTGGAATGTTGAATGACATGGTTTGGAATGTTTATTTTTCTATTAGACTATTTTCAGAGTATGTATTGGGTGCTTTTTGCCTTTAATGTTAGTCTGGCACAGGCCTAGATCGGGGCTCAAGACTGGCTTATTTCACCCCCACGGAGCTAACTTAGCCCATTTTTCCACTGGTCAAAAAACCTGCGAAGACCTGCTAACATCGGGCTTTTGTCGGCAATGATGAAGGGTTTAATCAGCATTCACAGCCGGGTTAAATGAATTTGCAGTAGACATGGGTATTTATTGGCTCCTGCTCCGATTGGCTCCAATGTAAACACAAAACCTGTGTGAACCTGCTAATTTCGCCTCTTTTTCTGCTGTAACGTCTCTCAGAGGACACAGACACAGGTCTATCACCTGTCCAACATGGTGCCGTTACACCATAAACAACACTGATTGTGGGGATGAAAGAGTGAGCTGCAGCTCTGAAAGTTTTTAAAACTTGCAATCACAGATCGAAGCATCTCATACAGAGGCTCCGACACTTTGACAGACTTTCACCAGTTTGCAGGGCGGCTAGCAGCTCACTCATCTTCCACGGCTTGTGTGTGTTTTCTAAGAGCAGAGATGACATCGCCCCCTGCAGTTGTGTGTGCTGGGTCTGAGCAGAAAGACAAACTTGACTGGTGGTGGAAAAGGAGTGTATCGGCTTCGGTTATTTTATTCAAAATGTTCAGTTTTAACTGAAATCCACATGTATAATGTGACATCATATTGAAATCACGATGAGCAAGTGTCAGTGACAATGACTCAAAATGAACACATGCTGTGTTTTTAGCAAGTAATGACAGAATCCGAAATAGCGGGTTTACCTGCTATTTCATGACAGGATGAAGCGAAACTATCCTTCTGGTCATGAAAAGAAGGGAAACACCACACCGTTGGTATTGCAGCATCTAGGAAAGACACATTTTGGGAGGCAAGGCTTAGCTAACTAGCAATAACACTGAGCTTTAGCACTTTATTGAATTCAGATTAGATTTCATTCACAGAGTCAATGTGAGCAAGCTGACTCTGTGAATGCAGCTCTTTTTTGGTGCTGAATAGAGAGTAAGTTAAAACTTGTAATGATTAGGACTCAGAAATGATAATGCAGCATGTGTTTTCTGTGTGTGTACATTTATTATTGAATTAAGGAAGCAGAGGGAGGTCACAATGACAGCCAGACAGGAGGATGTCAAGAGGACAGTGTGCAGGCAGGACATCCTGGGTGAAAACTGTACATCAACTTTCAATATAGAAGGTGCCAGGGAGGAGAGCCCAGGAGAGTCAACCCACACCTTTGTGGTCAATTTGTTACGTGACACTGATTTGATAGAATCTTTTGTATTTTTCAGGACATGATGGCCTGTATTTGTGGATTATGTGTGGGTCTGATTTTCTGGCAGTTTTGCTTGACAAAACTTTATTGGTGACCCCTCACAAGTTGTTGTGTGGTGCATGCTTCAGGAGCTGGTGTTGTGAATTTGATCCAACATCATCTATAGACTGCAGACATTACACGAAACAAGGATTGTAAAACCTCAATTTACTGAAGCATGAGAATACACTGTACTGGGTTTCCTTAAGCAGTGGAAGATATGAACCAAACATCATATCCCAGTATTTTTAGGCTAAATGATGATGTACAATATATATCGTTATTTTATTCAAAATGTTCAGTTTGAACTGAAATCCACATGTATAATGTGACATCATATTGAAGTCACAATGAGCAAGTGTCAGTGACAATGACTCAAAATGAACACATGCTGTGTTTTTAGCAAGTACTGGCAGAATCTCAGATAAAAACACATTTGCCCTCATATTCTTTTAATTTTCACTGTTTCCATGAAGAAACTGGTTCATGAAACCTTCTGGAAGCAAACACGGCTTCACTGTTTACTGAGTTTAAAATGAGTTTTTCTGAGCGGACATGACTCAAAATAAGTATGTGCAATGTTTTTGAGAAGTTGTTTATAAAAATTCAATTTAAACCACATATTGCTCTTTCCTCAAGTTTTTATCATTTGTTTACAAAAAATGTGTTCATGGAACCTTCTGGAAAGCAAAGTCAGCTTAACGAACTCAAAATGACCTCATCTCAGTGAGAACTGCTCAGAATCAAGAATTGTGTTTTCAGAGTGCACTGATACAATATTAGCTAAAATTAATTTTCCCTTATTGTTAGGCATTAGTCTCTTCTGCTGTTAGTCACCAAAAGCAAACATGTTCAGTGTTTAGAGAAGGCATTTTACACAAACTCCAAAATTTCATGTTCTTCAAGTTTTATACTGGGTGTTGATGAAAGCTTCTTATAGACAGCTTAACTTTCAGTTCCTTGACTTCCCTGTTTCACGTTTCACAATATGTTTTGGACACTGATGCAATCACTAAAAACTACTTTTCCTACATACTCCCAGGTTTCAGTGTTTTGAAGACGCACTACATTTCAGATAACACCAAAATCAAAAGGACTCGGTGATAAACTCAGTAAAAACAAACAAATGTTCTTTCTTGAGCAAAGATTGACAGAATATTAAACAAAACCATGGTAGCTTTGGTATTCTTGCTTTGTATTATCAGTGTTTGTGAAGAAATCTGTTTGTGAAATCTTCTGGACAAAGACGGCAAGTTTCACTTTATAGTGATGTTAAAAATTAGTTTTATTCAGTCAAACCAGGTCCAAACAAGCATTGCCAATGTTTGGAGTTAGTATTTTTACAAATTCATAATAAATCATGTTTTCATTCATTCGATTCAGGATTGCAGTGCTTGTGAACAGTACATTTGTCTTTGAACTATCTCTCTGCCCCTTCTGGTAGATGGCATCTGTGTTCAGGGAACACAGACATGATGCTGCCAGTTTACTGTCCAGGTGCACACCTAGGTATTTATAAATATGCACCACTTCACTATCCTTCCCTCTAACTTTGACTGGCTGAAGGGTGGGCCTAGACCTGCGAGAATCAAGGACCATCTCCTTGGTCTTGGAGGTGTTCAGAAGGAGGCAGTTCTTGTCACCCCATTCACTGAAGGTCATCATCAGATCCCTGTACTTTCCTTCCTGCCCATGCGGATGATACAGCGATTGTAACATGTATGATCCAAGTATTTATGGATCTGGCAAGAGTCAGAGTTGAATATAAAGTCTGCAGTACAGGGACGGCGCCAGAACAGTCCCTTGTGGAGCCCCAGTAATCCACAATCCAGAACGTGAAGCAGGGATCCCCCCTTGTTTTAACATGCTTAACAAAAGCTTTTAAGCAACTAGTTACCATTCAGTTTTATAATTAATTATTTCACCATGTTTTGTGATTTAAAGTTGACTACAGGGACTTTAATTGCAATTAATTAACAACATCAATTAACAACAATTCATATCATCACCATTTCCTGCACCTCTAGCATCAAACATTATCAGACTTGCAAAACTATTTCAACCAATGGACAACAGATTTGGAATAGACAAGGTATATTTTACATGTTAACGCTACCTGTTGCAGCAGTGATCTTTGACAGATCTAAACATACAGTCTCACAAATCATGTTTGAGTCCAGCATGCATCTTTCCGGCTGAGTCATTCTCTGTAGTTCACTCATTCACCACTCATTCATTCTTTAAGCCATTCCCTCATACAAATCCTTAGAAATACAGTACAACAGCTTGTGTTAGAGAACCATGTGATGATTTTTGATAATATTTTTTGTTTTTATTTGTGTTGGGTGTTACATGTTCATGCATACTACAACATGAGTATTTCTTCTTAAAACTTCATGTTTTTTTAATGAGGAGTCCAACTGAATAATAGGAGAGCCAAAAAAAACAATCCACCCACAACCATTTGCTCATGCTAGAGTTGCCATTGGAATCTGCACTGATTTATTTATGAAAGTCATTCGTATGTTAATACAAACAGGTGTCAGCAGTGGCCGTAACAGTGTTGTTTGTTGTTTTCTGATGTTCACCACTCACATCACATAAGCTAAAACTAATATATGTGACATGGAGCAGTTGGGGGAATTTGATGATGATGAGGAATGGACTCCTAGTGCAATGCTTACTGAGAAAAGCTCAAATAGTAGTGATGAGGAAGACCTGAGAGATGAAAGTGTTTGCTATTGAATTTGATGAATGTGTTGAGGAAGCCTCAGACAGGTGTCTTGTTTACTATGTGTAGAAAGTACTTCTGTGCATTGCCTCTGGTCTTGTAACAAATATCCTGTTTGAAATTTTTTTGGCTTGTTAATGCATATTATACTTTGGTCATTAAAATTTTTTTCTCAACTTGAACAAAAGTATACATACTATACAGTATGCGTAGCCTCTGTAGCAATTTCAATCTGTGTCTATAAATGCACAGCTCATACAATGAATAAAATTTGTTTACGTGTCTAAAATGAACCTTGTTGTGGGCAATAGATTGCAATAAATGCCTTACAAAACAAATATAAAAGATATAAAGAAAAAGCAAATCAAACACCATACAAACAAAATATAATCTGTGCAAATGATTACAATTTTTTTTATTTTGTCATCCAATGAACATTTCAATGACTCATACAAACATACATACAGCAAATATAAATCAAACAAATAAGCTTTTTAATGTTAATAATTACACCTGTTGTGTATTTAAGGTAAGTATTTAAAACTAGCTAAACCTACAAATTTAAAGTGCTGCTCATCAATGTCTCACTATTAGTATTCCAAATTATATGTTGATAACAATATAACACTCAGTAATTTCATTCAGTAACATTTTGAATGCAGGACTTTTACTTGTTATGGAGTATTTTTACAACACAGTGCCCTTGGGGTGACTCAAGTAAAGGATCTGAATACTTATCATCACTGTTATAGCTTATACTATAATTTACTTTTATCTCCTCTCAATATGGATCACCAATTATCTGCATTGATAGACAGTCTCCGTTATCTTTCTGGTACTAAATCTGGTAGAAGATCATTAATTAACAGTGGAAGGGCTGGTTCAGTGATTTTTCTATGGTCATTGACCCCCATTACCAGTCAGGAGGTCTGCAATCATTACTCTCCATTGACGGTAGCAAAAGGCTGTTGCTGAAGGGGACAGGGACAGAGAAAGAGGTATTTTGTCAAATAATCAGTACTGAGAGAGAATAGCAACAGTGCCTTGTGACAATTGCCATCTATCATTGAGCAGCACAGGAGGGCTGAAGTGAGAACACTGACCCATGGGTCTGTGTCTTGGGAAAGTTCCTGTTGACCCTTACTATAATTGATCATCTAATGTAGTTTGGGTCTGCAAAAACAAATGATGCTGAAATTAAATACATATTGGAGCATATTGTTATATCCTTACCAACCTTATGTATAATATGGAGATAAACTAAAGTCTAAAGCTGAAGACAATCACCTTCAGCATTGTTGTACCAAAGACAGTCAAGAGCTTCACAGAGCTAATACCATGGTTGGAGACTTTAAATCTCATCCGTTCCATTATAAGCAACTGGTAATGAGGTTCCCTTCAGAAACATGCAGGAAATTTAGGGATTCTGCTCTTGGAGCTGCCAGGCAGCTTTTAATGCATAATATGTGTAAAGGAAGTATTGATCTTAACAGTAGCTTAACAGCAATAGAAAACAGCAAATTAAAACAGCAGCAGATCAAATAAGTAGTTAAGCTTCTACTAAAATTATGGGGCGCCTCGGTGGCTCACCTGGTAGAGCACATACCATTAAGGCTTCGTCCTACCTGCAGTGGCCCTGGGCTCGAATCCAACCCGCAGCCCCTTGCTGCATGTCATCCCCCCTCTCTCCCTGACTTTCCCGTCACTCTCTCACTGACCTATCCAATAAAGGCATTAAAAAGGCCAAAAAAAAAAACTTCTACTAAAATTATGATAAAATAAATAGGAGAAATTGGAAATTATACTGCTTCTGCAGTTGAGCTGAATAAAGACCATGATTTGAGTAATTATGACAGAATCCAAACATCCCACCATTCGTGAAATTTTAAACAATGAGTTAAGTGCTGACCACACAGAACAAGAGAAAAACTGAGTAATTGTTTTACTTAAAAAAAAAATAAAAATTATGTTCAGCACGATCAAAATTTACTAGAATGTTTGAACAGTAAATGTACTCAGTGTGTTTACCACATTGTGGGATTTGTCTCAACAAGTCTGTAAGCAGAGGAAGACACCTTGTCCACCCTGAAGTGCAGTGTCAGTTCAATTCAATTCAATTCAATTTTATTTGTATAGCACCAAATCATAATATACATTATCTCAAGGCACTTTACAGGGTAAGGTCAAGACCTTACTTTGTTACAGAGAAAAACCCAACAGTTCCCACAACGAGCAAGCGCTTGGCGACAAGGGGGAGGAAAGACTCCTTTTTAACAGGAAGAAACCTCCAACAGAACCGGGCTCGGGGTGGGCGGCCGTCTGCCTCGACCGGTTGGGTTTAGGAGAAGATAAAAAGAGGGGGAGGGGGAGGAGAAAGGAGAGAAGAGAGAGAGAGAGAGAGAGAGAGAGAGAGAGACCAGGAACAGCTGTGTAGGTAATGGTGTTATCAATAATAATGACAGGTAGCAGTGGTTAATAGTAAAGATGAGTGGTGGTGGATCTGGGTCCTGCTGCTCCCAAAGCAGAGATACCTGCAGAATGAGGACAGAGAGAGGGAGAGAGAGGAGAAGCACAAACTACGGGAGAGAAAAAAAATTTAAAAAATGGGTCAGGACATACCCGAGCCAGCCCTAACTATAAGCTTTACTAAACAGGACAGTTTTAAGCCTGATCTTGAAGGTAGAGAGGGTGTCTGCCTCCCAAACCCACACTGGGAGCTGGTTCCACAGGAGAGGAGCCTGATAGCTGAAGGCTCTGCCCCCCATTCTACTCTTACAAACTCTGGGAACCACAAGTTGACCTGCATTTAGAGAGCGAAGTGTCCTATTGGGAAAATAGGGAAGTATAAGCTCTCCAAGGTATGATGGTGCCTGACCATTAATGGCTTTGTAGGTGAGGAGGAGGATTTTAAATTCTATCCTGGATTTTACAGGGAGCCAATGCAGAGAAGCTAACACAGGAGAGATGTGATCTCGTTTCCTAGTTCCTGTCAGTACTCGTGCTGCCGCATTTTGGATCAATTGGAGGCTTTTTACTGAATTTTTGGGACATCCTGATAATAAGGAGTTACAGTAGTCCAGTCTTGAGGTAACAAATGCATGAACTAGTTTTTCAGCATCCTTTAGACACAGAATGGGTCTGATTTTAGCAATATTGCGCAGGTGGAAGAAGGCTGTCCTAGAGACTTGCTTTATATGTGAAGTAAAGGACAAGTCCTGGTCAAAAATGACACCAAGGTTTCTGACTGTAGCACTGGAGGCCAAGGTAATGTCATCCAGAGTCAGTATATTATCACATAGTGTATCTCTGAGGTGTTTTGGGCCAATTACAAAAACTTCAGTTTTGTCTGAATTTAAGAGTAAGAAATTACTGGTCATCCAGGTTTTTATGTCCTTAAGACACACCTAAAGCTTGGCTACCTAGTTAGTCTCACCTGGCTTCACGGATAAGTACAGCTGGGTGTCATCTGCGTAACAATGGATTGTTATCTGGTGCCTCCTAATAATGTTTCCTAGAGAAAGCATATATAGACTGAAGAGTATTGGTCCTAGCACCGAACCTTGTGGAACTCCATGACTGACTTTTGTGGTGATAGAGGAGTCATTAACATGAACAAATTGGAGTCTATCTGACAAATATGACTTAAACCAGCTTAGTGCGGTTCCTTTAATGCCGACCATATGTTCTAGTCTCTGTAATAAAATCTTATGATCGATGGTGTCAAATGCGGCACTAAAGATCTAGCAGGACAAGTATAGAGACAAGTCCATTGTCTTAGGCTATGAGGAGATCATTGGTAACCTTATACCAGAGCTGTTTCTGTGCTATGATGGACTCTAAAACCTGACTGAAAATCTTCAAACAAACCATTTCTGTGCAAATAATCACTTAATTGGTTTGCAACAACCTTCTCAAGGATTTTGGAAATAAAGGGGAGGTTGGATATAGGTCTATAATTGGCTAAAACCAGAGTAGGCTTTTTAAGTAGAGGTTTAATTACTGCAACTTTAAAAGCCTGCGGTACATAACCAGTTGATAAAGATAAGTTAATCAGACTTGATATAGAGGTGTCGATTAAAGGAAAAACTTCTTTGAGCAGCCTTGTTGGAACGGGGTCAAGAAGACAAGTCGATGGTTTAGATGACAAAACTGTTGAAGCGAGCTCAGAGAGATGTACAGGAGAAAAACGGTCAAAATATAAACCAGTTACAGTGGACTCTGAGGCTGCTGAACTGGACAGTACATCTGAGCCAGCTGTGGGGAGGAGATGGTGAATTTTTTCTCTAACAGAGACAATTTTATTTGTCCAGAGTCAATGAAGGCTGGAACAGTCTGATAATTCCCAGAACAGAGCAGCTTGACCTGAACCAAAGGCCGAGAGGGCATTTTAGAGTTCACAAACCGGCTCACCAGCGCCCTCGGGATGACTGGTGAGCAATGTCTTTTACTGGACACGAAGAGGCGAAATGGCCGTCCTGACCACAGTACAGACACCTGTTCTCCCTTAGGCGGCGCTGTCGTTCTGCAGTGGACAGCCGTGTCCTGCCCAGCTGCATAGGCTCAGGAGCGTCACCAAGAACATTAGTGTGCTACTCAGAAGGACGCCCCGGAGTGCCAGGGGAAGCAGCAGACCGGACTCTCTCCCCGCAGACGACTGTCTATGCGGATAGACAGAGACACAAGTGCGTCCAAATCAGCAGGAAGATCGCGGGCCGCCAGCTCATCTTTGATGTCATCAGAGAGGCCGTTGTAGAAGGCATCGAAGAGCGAAGCAGCGTTCCAGTTACTCTCAGCTGCTATCGTACGGAACTCAATAGAGTAATCGGATACAGACCTTCCCTCCTGCACCAGGTTAAACAAACCCCGAGCGACCTCTCTTCTGGGTGTGACATGGTCGAAAACTTTCCGCAGCTCATCGGAGAACAGCTTGACAGATGAGCAAATGGCCGATTTCTTCTCCCACTCTGCGGTTCCCCAGTCTCTAGCTCTGCTGGCAAGCAGAGAGACAATATACGCCACCCGAGACCTTTCAGTGGGGAAGGCGGAAGGCTGGAGTTCAAAGGCAAGGGAACACTGCACAAGGAACGGCCTGCAGCTACCCGGAGCACCGGAATAACGTTCCGGAGGAGGCAAACGAGCATCCGATATAGGAGGAGTCTGGACAGGAGGGCTGACAGGCGATGCAGGGTCCGGACCATGACCTGACAGCGAGAGCCTTTGGAGAAGTTCTTGAATGGTGCTCATGCCCCTATCGTGACGAGCCGCCATCTCCTGCAAACCAAATGGAGGTAAGTTGTTCATCGTGGCGCTGAAGAGCGCTGGCCTGTGCTCTCAGCTCATTACAGATGGAGTCAGTGTCGGCTAGGTTCATGGTGGCCAGATTGTTCTGTCACAGTCACTGGAGCCGACAAAGGAGAACCCAGAAGCACAACAAAGAGACAGGCGAGTAGCAGGGGAAGATCAGTTTACTAGTTCCAGAAAACAGGCAGAGTCAAAACCAGGAAATGAGAATCAGGCAAACAAATCCGACAGGGAGCAGGCAGGTATTCGGAGTCAAAGAAAGGCAAAACTGGGTCAGAGCAGGAAGGCAGTACTGGGAAATGCTGGAAAGCTCGGCAATGAAGAACACAAGACAATCTGGCAGGGAGCAAATGAAAATGGACTGGTATATGTACTGAGGAACTAATGAGCAAATGGACTGCAGGTGAGGAGGAGATGGGCGGGGAAAACCAGGTGAGGGAAATGAGTAGATTGTATGGCAGGGAGGGAAGGCAGGATCTGAAATGACAGGAGAGTTAGTGATGTGATATGGAACCAAAATAAAAACAAACTAAAGAGTTAGTGTAGCTATGTTACAACAATAAAGATGCACTCCAGTGTGCATCAGATGAGTTGATTTTAAATTAGTCCAAGAAGAAATATCAATGTTTTCTCTTCAGAACTCCTGTTATAGAGAAATCTTTTCAGATCAAATTTTAAAATTAGTAGAACATGTCTATGTGGATCAAATCCAGTGCTCATTCAAATTCACATTGAAACCATTCATTGTAACCTTCAGAAAAAGATGGTGGGTCTGATTGATGACTTTACTTATGCTATTTGGAAAGAAGAATGACACTGATAGTATCAGAGAGTGATGATAGCTGATGTGGACAATTTTCCTTACTTACACTAACCATACCATTAAAACAGGTATAGTTTAATGGTGTGGCTGCTTGGTTTATTTTTTGACTTGCTGGATAATTGAAAGTATAAAATGACCACCTATGTTATGGGTAAGGTTTGGTTAGGATGAGGGATACATCCCTGGAGGTTGTACAGGTCTTCATATCTGCCAACAGTGTGTATCAGCATGAACCACCTGTCTGCATGACACAGGTAATGTGGAGGTTAGGTGTGTCACATAAACCTTCTACATATATGTGACAGGGTCCCCAATGGCGTCAACTCAACTTAACTTAAGTGATCAGATAACATCATCACTTAATGAAAAGTCCATGTTCTGGACCTAGTTGGCTGTCTTGGCTGTCTTAAACCATCTACCTGTCAGTTAACTAAAGCACTGTTACAATAAGGTTAATGAAAGTACGGCTGTAGTTTTAAAGTTATAAGATAGACTAAGTAGGATTAATATGACAAGACCAATGTTGTGTACTGAATACACTTTTAGTACTACAACTAATTGTAGTGGAGTGCTGCATTTTGCACCCTTGAATGCAGCTCCAGGCTTGACTCCTCCCCTCAGCAAATTCCCTAATCAGGGCCAAATAAAAGGCAGCTGGGAGCCATACTCAGCCTCTACCTCATTCCCTCCCTGGTCAGTGGTGTGATTGTTGTTTGTCAACAGGTATGTGACCTTAGTCATATAGGATTATCAGTTTTTCTCAGTGCATTTACTTTATGGTTTTTGTTTTCGTAATTTGAACAGTGTGCTACAGGAGCTTGCCATTCCTAAGTCCTGTGAGTAGAATTCCTTCTAGAGGTGGTGAGTAGGATGAGCTACAAAATCCACAATTGTAGCATGGTGAACTAGGAAACTATGTAAGTTGTATTGTCTTTTTGTAGGTTCACCTGCTGCTGTTCTGCTTGTATTTACTTTTTGTTTTCATATTGGTTTATCTCTGTTAACCAACTGGGTTGTGTTTGTTGTTTTGTTGCTCAATTAATTCTGTTTCATTTTTTTCTTTCAGCAAGGTGTGTGTGTGTGTGTGTGTGTGTGTGTGTGTGTGTGTGTGTGTGTGTGTGTGTGTGTTCATTTTTTGAAACGTGTCTCTGTCCTATTTGTAGCAGCCAACGAACCTGTGAGTCCTTGTAATTTGAATAAGAATTACAAGGACTATGAGACAATGAGAATAAGTCATGCCAGGTGTAGACACCGGAGCAGGTCTGGGTGTGCCTGTAACAGTGTCCATTCCTGAAAATTGCTTCTGAGGTGATTCTGGTGAGGGAGATTCTTCCTGGTAGTCTCTACCTCTGGAACAAGGGACGCTGGCTGAGGTGAGTCATCACAGGAACCAGAGGTGCGGAGAAGTTGATCAGCATGTCTTCTCCAAATGAGATGATTACTGGTTTCAACTGTGTATGGCACTGGACCTGTGTTTGCAACCAAAACAACCTGGCCACCAGAAATAGCTGTGTGAAATTTCTTTCATTCGCATGACACCAGTGTCCAGAATGGTTGCCCAGCACTTTCTCTCTTAGTGATGGTGGAATAATGACATGATATTCCCACAGTAGGCATCCAGACTGGACTGAGTTCATTTCTCCTCATGAGGTAAGGCTTCAAACTTAGTGTCATTTCTCCTATCCTCCCGCTAGTGACAATGTCCAAAACCTCCAACATGACTGGGTCAGTGTGTGTTTCTTCACACGAGTTGAGGTTACTGGGTGTGTGACAGGCAACGAGAGCCTCGAGAGTCATCACCGTTTCTGTGCCGGTCCGACTTCCTGTATGTGATGTCATACTGGTGGGTGGACAATAAAAGGGCCCAATAGTGCATTTGACTGGCGGCAAGTGACAGATACAGTATGAGGATCAAAAAAGGAGGTCAGGGGTCGATGGTCAGTCAATGGCATTAATTTCCTGGCAAAGAGATACTGGTGAAATTTACTATAATTAAATTTACTATATTAATACTATAGACAAGGCTTCTAGCGCAATCTGTGCGTAATTGCTTTCAGCTTTGCTCAGTGTTCGTGATGCAAAGGCAATTGGCCTCTCTTCCCCTGATAGCGTGATGTGCGACACCGCTGCATCCACACCATAAGGTTAGGCGTCACAAGCCAGCTGAAGTGGCAACATAGGGTCAAAGTGAGTGAGGGCCTCAGACTGAGAGGGTTGTTTTCACTTCCCTAAAAGCTGTCTCACATTTTTCTGTCCACTTCCATGTCTTGGTTTTCTTAAGAAGCTCATGCAGTGACTTCAGCCTGTTAGCTAGGTTGGGCACAAAACTTGCATAGTATGTCAGCAAGCCCAGGAATGATCTCAACTGGCTCACATTCTTCGGGGATGGAGCCTCCACAATAGCCTTCATCCAGGATCCTCAAATGTGACTGCTTGTCTGATCCTGTGATGAGCAGGTTGTCAAAGTAGCACTGGACCCCCGAGACCCTACTCAGAATCTGGTCCATGGCTCATTGGAAAAGTGCTGGAGCAGAGGTTATCCCAAAGGGGAGTCTCTTGTACCTGTACAGACCTTTGTGTCACTATGGTCAACAGTTCCTGGGACTCAGGATCTAAAATCTATTTTGCTGAACTTCTGTCCTCCAGCCAGCCCTGAAAAGAGGTCATCAATGAGGGGTAATGAATACTGTTCTGCAGTCAAGACAGGGTTTAGAGTCACTTTTTAAAATCACAATTCCTTGGAGTCCCATCCTTTTTTATGACTGGAACGATCGGTGTAGACCATTCACTTGTGCTCACAAGTTCCAATACTTTACTAGTCTGTCTAACTCTGCCTCTACCTTAGGTTTTATGGCATAAGGGGCAGGCCTAGCTTTTAGACACTTTGGTGTGCTTCCTGGTTTGACTGCCAGCTTAACCATGATGTCCTCCATGCTACCAAGCTCTCCATCAAAGACTTGAGTGCCACTTCAGGATCTCCTGTAGGGGGCTGGTCATTAAGCAAGAACACTTCTTGCCAGTTCAGTGTGAGCTTTCTCAGCCATCTGCGGCCTAGCAGATCTGGACGATTCCCTGGAATGATGTACAGTGGAAGAATCTTTTTCTGATTGTTGTGTTCCACTGTTACATCCACAAGTCCTTACACTGGAACAGGTTCACCAGTGTAGGTCCTTAACTTCAACTCTGTCTTTCGCAGAGTGAGGTGCTGTGGCTTTTCCTTGTAAACAGCGTCTGATACCATGTGTACTGGCTGGCTCTCTAGCAGAAGTGTGAGTGACCAGTATTCATCATCACTGTCACTCACTAAAACATGCATGGTATCTTCATCATCAGACTCTCAGTCACTCCACTCGTCCTGTTCATGCTCCATCTTGTTCACATGTTTTTTCTCGTTTCTGGAGAAACCACTTTTCTTTGTCTCTGTGTGCTGTTTGTGTGTCTGAGACTTTTTATTTTTCCAAGCACGTTCAATGTGGCCTTTCTTACCACAGTTTCTGCAGTCTAAGTCTTTAAACCAACACTCTGACGCCTGCTGCCCTGTTTTCCCACAACGGTAACATGTCTTGCTACCTTTTGCTTTGTTCTTTGGCTCAAGGGACAACTGATGCACTTGGGTTGATGCACTTAGCTGCTGTGTTTTTCCTCCCCCCTGTCGCCAAGCGCTTGCTCTTTGTGGGAACTGTTGGGTTTTTCTCTGTAATAAAGTAAGGTCTTGACCTTGCCCTGTAAAGTGCCTTGAGATAATGTATATTATGATTTGGCGCTATACAAATGAAATTGAATTGTGCTTCTCAGACTGCCATTTCATTGATGTGCTCACTTCTATGGCCTTTTCCAATGTCAGGTTAGCCTCTGTGAGTAATCATTTCTGGATAGCCTCACTGCGTAGACCACACACTAACCTGTCACGTATGGTATTATTGAGTGAAAGTCCAAGTTCACAATGTTCAGATAAGCGTTTCAGTACTGCTACAAACTGTGCAACCGATTCACCCTCTTTCTGGTTCCTTTTATAGAACCTGAACCTTTCTGCAATAATCAGTGGCTTAGGAGAGTAGTGGTTGCCTAATAATGCCACTATTCGGTCGTAAGACTTGTCTCCTGGCTTGTCAGGTTGGACTAAACTACAAATTGAGAGTCCTCAGAGAGTCCTACTCCTCCTCTTGCAGCAGTGCCATCCTCAGTGTCAGTGTTGTCACATCCACACTGCAGGTAGCTAGCATCGGTGCCCAGCCACGACCTTGCACTGTACCATACATGGTTTGTCTGCTTTATTCAGTGTTTTTACTGGTTAGAATTAATTGGTCTGTTTGTTCTGGAGAGGAGGAGACCTCTGTGGATAATTTTGCTAGTGTTAAAAGCCTCCTGAACCACTGACGGAATCGAGAGACGTTTCTAGCAATGGTGGTGTAGACAACAAATCCTATGATCCCACACTACTTCACAACGTCACCAAACAGCATCTTCTGTTTGAGAGACCCCTCATGGCAAGTTACAGACCATACATTTAAAGCTTCTGCTAAACTAAATACTGACTCAGGAATCAATGAAAAATGAAAAACATCTTTTAACAACAAATGTGATACTTAAGTCAGTTTTTCTCCCCACCCCTACATTGTGACATGGTTAACATTAGCTAGCTGCTACGTCTTGTCAGTTCTGCTTTTTTAAATGTGTTTTCAGGGTTCTAGAGCATATTTCAATCTCCCAGTAATTTATTGCAATAACATGTGCCCTTGTTTAAAATACCCCCTTATTCTTTCAGTCTCTGCCACCATAGCTTTTATGTCAACTCTTGTTTCAAGTTTGTGTGAGGCTTGTAAAAGAAATACATATTGACTAATAACAACCAAGAATCTACCTTTTCTGTTTTGGGTTTTCTGCACTTATTCTAATATTATATATAATATATTTTACAAATTATTATTATTATATATTACACATATTGCAAAATACATATTGTATCTGACTTACAGGTTTCATGGACAATTCATCTTTGTTCCTCTCTCTCTTCTCCCTCCATCTTGGTCACTCACAGGGTGAAACCATCTTCTTCCCATCTTTGTGGGATTCAACCTCTTGATTGGTTGTTTTTGCTGTGAGCCTGTTCTAGCAGTCCTGGTGCCAATGTTTGTCTTTCCCTGCTGTAAAATAATTAAAATTTTGGAAGAATGATAAAAACATAGCACTTCATTGCTGGCTTCATTTTCCAGCCCTGGAAGTTGATGCTTGAGTAGTACCAGTGCTTAACAGTTTACCAAGGATACTATTTAGAGTTTATACCAACAATAACTTAAGATGGTTGAACCTAGCATCTGTATATACCATGTGTCAAATGTGCAAGAAAAGAAGAATGGACTCATTGGAGTGATGACAGGGCAATAAAACACTATAACCACTTAGCAGAACTTACCAGTGCTTCTTAACTCCCCAAATAGTATCCTCCAACTCCTCAATTGACACTTATTGTAGTAAATTTGAAAAAGATCATACATATTTTATAGCAACAGTAGTCATAGTAACACAACTCCAACAAATGACATTTAACTTTACCCAGATATTTTCGACTGTAGTGATGTGATGATAGAATCACATCACTGCTGTCCATACAACTTAGGTGGTAAGTAAAATATAGCAATGCAGATAAGTTGAAAGAAGTTCAACTTTATGCAGATATATTGCAATACAGTGAAGCACCTTGGACAGTTTAATCTATTTATAACATCTAACTGCTTTTTTTTCTTTTACAGTTCTGTTGTACTATCTCTAAAAGTGAGACTCGCAGGATGCCAGTTTTATCAAGATATCCTGAGCTGAAAAATCAAGTAATCCCTCTCAGAATATGCCAATTTGTACTGCCAAGTTTCCCCCCTGCAAGTATTTAGCCTAAGTTTATAGAGTTATTAAACTCACTTCCCTAACAGTGAGCATGGCATTGTCAGTACCAATAGATGCCTTAAATCATGTAGTTTATTATTATACCAGTATCTTCATTCTGGCTTTACAACTGAGCCTCGGAAAGGTTGGCCGAGGACACCCGTGTGGGTCTCCGAGTGATAGCATTATAATCATGTTTGCTAGTCTCATTCAGTCCATTTCTCTGCAGAAACAGTTAAACACTTCCCTGACATGCCAGAGATGTTAAGAGCTGCCCTGCCAAACACTGCGGTCAAGGGAGCTGTCAATCGAAAAGTCCTAGTCAAGGATTTTCATGTGCATCTAGTAGTGCACTTATGGTATAGGTGGAACTCCCAGTGCCATGGGAAGAGGGGTAGGAGGCAGCCCATGAGAGGAAGAGGGCAAAATACACAGACCTGGTTGCAGAGTGTAGGGAAGGTGGAGGCAGAGAAGGCAAGCTTTTGGTTGTGGCTGAAAAGACGGAAGAAGGCTTGGGGAGCAAATAACTCTAATAATAATAAGAATTTTAGCTGCAGGGAGTGTCAGGGAGACATCCTTGGTCACTGCCCCGCCACCAGGAGATGTTCTGGGATAAGGGGCAAAACATCTGTGAGCGGTGGTTCCCCGAGCTGATGACCCTGCAGCTAACAAATCTGGCACGAGGGGAGGTGCTGCAAGCCTAGGGGCTTGCAGGAGAAACACACACCTGTATAACTGAAAGGGGGTGCTGACACAGGCCAAAATGGATGTTGTAAACACAATTAATTAATTGCAATGGCATCTAGTATGAAACTGACTGCTTTTAAAGGTTTCTGTGTAACTAAAACAACTTTGAGTGTTGGCTACTTTTTAGAAAAATAAATAAATACATAAATACAAATCCGCTGGAATATTTCATCTGTTCGATGTCAGAATGACACTAACTCTTACAATGTATATAATTTGCTGTCAATTTTGAAAAAAAAATTACAAATAAACTCCTATGATCATGGTATATCCCAGCACTTAAATTATTTCCTCATTTTCAAACACTCATAAAAACTTTCCCTTGATAGGTTTGCTGATATTTCCAGTGGATTCTTTATCATCCTGACTACTACCAGACTCAATTTCTCAATGGACCGATGAGTCTACCGCCCAGTATGCAGCCGCTCTATGGGAGGTCATTACTACATGTCATTTTGGGATACTATTACATGTTATTAGATATTAGAGATCAAATTGTCGAGAAGACAACCAATGCTAGAATCAGAGGGCGCTTGCTGCTTGAGGAAAAACTTACTCTTGAGAAGACTCTCACAGTTTCTGCTCAGATTGAAAATAAACTACAACCGAAGCAGCAGCTGAAGCCAGTGTCAGCATGGTGCATGGGACAACTTTTCGCACTGGCAGAAAGCACATGTATGTACAGAAACACATCCTCTGGCAACTGACTGCCTTCAAGGTCAACTGGGATGAACAGATCCACGGCTGCTGGTAAGACATGGTACCAGTGTGGATCCACAACTCATGTTGCAAATTTTTTCAAGTGCTCAGCTAAATTAGCCACGTGTAATAAGCATGGAGATTTTGCCAGAGTCTGCAGGAGCAGGACTGCTTCATGCAAGGTTGGAGAAGACTGCGATGTGCTGTGGTAAGCGTATTGTGTCACTTCCAGTTGTTGGTGGTGTTGTTGTTTGTTGCTGCTCTTCCTGAATTCAGCTGATCCTAGTTGTATTTTTGTATACAACCGCTAATTATCTGTTGTACTGTCGAACTTCTGTTCGATCACTCTTAGCTCTCTCTTTCTCTTCGTGAGATTCTCATTAAAACACAGCTGTTTACACGCTAGCTCTGTTAGCTACTTTAGCTTAGCAGTTAGTGATGGCTTCTGTCTCAACAGGTTCTCCCCACTCAGCGACACACCTGCTGGGAAGCAAACTCTGGTCATTGGTGACTCTATTCTGAGAAACGTGAAGTTAGCAACACCAGCGGCCATAGTCAAATGCGTTCCTGGGGCCAGAGCGGGCAACACTGAATCAAATCTGAAGCTGCTGGTGAAGGATAAACGTAAATACAGTACGATTGTAATGCACGTCGGCACTAATGACACCCGATTATGCCAATCGGAGATCACTAAGATTAATGTGGAGTTGGTGTGTACTTATGCTAAAACAATGTCAGACTCCGTAGTTTTCTCTGGGCCCCTACCCAATCTGACCAGCGATGACATGAACAGCCGCTTGTCATCGTTTAACCGCTGGTTATCGAGGTGGTGTTCCGCTAACGATGTGGGCTTTATTGATAACTGGCAGACTTTCTGGGGAAGACCTGGTCTGATTAGACGAGACGGCATACATCCCACGCTGGATGGAGCTGCGCTCTTGTCTAGAAACTTCACTGAGTTTATTAGAAAGCCAAAGCCATGACAAACCAGAGTTGAGACCAGGAGGCAGAGTCGCAGTCTTACACTCTTCTCTGCGCCTCTTAGAGCAGTCGCCTGCCATTCACCCCCTAAAACTGTCTGTCCCCCGACCACCTAAATTTAAATGTAATAAATCAAAAGTGAACAGAGGAGGAGTTAGACATGAAAACCTAATAAAAATTAACACAACTGTTATTCCAGAACCAAATAACAGGAAATTTAAATGTGGCTTATTGAATATCAGATCACTCTCATCTAAATCTCTACTAGTCAATGATCTGATAACTGATCATCACATTGATCTGCTCTGTCTGACTGAAACCTGGCTGCAGCAGGATGAATATGTTAGTTTAAATGAATCAACACCCCCCACTCATGTTAACGTTCATATCCCTCGAAGCACAGGCCGAGGAGGAGGGGTGGCAGCCATCTATCACTCCAATTTATTAATAAATCCTAAGCCTAAGGTTAATCATAATTCATTTGAAAGCCTTATTCTTAGTCTGTCACACCCTAACTGGAAAACACAAAAACCAGTCCTACTAGTTACTGTATATTGTCCACCTGCCCCTTACTCTGAGTTCTCAGACTTTTTATCTGAGTTAGTTCTCAGCACAGATAAAGTTATCATGGTGGGTGATTTTAACATTCATGTAGATGTTGAAAGTGACAGCCTGAGTATTGCATTTAATTCATTATTAGACTCAATTGGCTTCTCTCAGCATGTTAATGAACCCACTCACTCTTTTAACCATACCCTTGATCTGGTTCTGACTTATGGGATTGACATTGAATATCAGAATCAGTTTTCAGAATCAGTTTTATTGCCAAGTATGTTTTCACATACAAGGATTTTTTTCTGGTGATTGGTGCAATTGATCAGCAACAGTGGGGCTCTCTAGCCTTGTTGATAAGGCTAATAGCAGATGGGAAGAAGCTATTTTTGTGGCGAGAGGTTTTGGTCCTGAAGGACCGCAGCCTCCTGCCAGAGGGGAGTGTCACAAAGAGTTTGTGTCCAGGGTGGGAGGAGTTATCTAACAGGAGAATAATATAATGCTAATAACAGTTTCTCCCAGAAACCCTCTTTTATCTGACCATTTTCTGTTAACATTTGAGTTTTCAGTCATGGACTACACAGCATCTGGGGAAAAAATCTATTACAGCAGGTGTCTGTCTGACAATACTGTTAGCAAATTTAAAGAAAGGATCCCATCAGTACTTAGCCCACTGCCATGTATCAATGCAGTAGGGAACAGCTCTCTTAACTTCATATCCACACAGGTTGATGATCTTGTTGACAGTACTGTAGCCTCACTGCGTGCAACTCTAGATACTGTGGCCCCTCTGAGGAAGAAGGTAGTGAGTCAGAGAAGGCTAGCTCCATGGTACAACTCAGAAACACGAGCTTTAAAGCAAAATTCAAGGAAACTAGAAAGAAGGTGGCATTCTACTAACCTGGAAGAATCTCTAAAGGCTTGGAAAGACAGCCTATTGGCGTATAAAAAAAGCCTCCGTAAAGCCAGAACATCCTATTATTCATCATTGATAGAAGAAAACAATCCCAGGTTTCTGTTCAGCACTGTAGCCAGGCTGACAGACAGCCACAGCTCTGTTGATCCATCTATTCCTTTAGCCCTCAGTTGTAATGACTTTATGAGCTTCTTTACAAATATAATTGTCTCTGTTAGAGAAAAAATTCACCATCTCATCTTTACCTACACAGCTGTTCCTGGTCTCTCTCTCTCTCTTTTCTCTCCTCTCTCCTCCCCCCACCCCCTCTTTTTATCTTCTCCTAAACCCAACCGGTCGAGGCAGACGGCCACCCACCCTGAGCCCGGTTCTGTTGGAGGTTTCTTCCTGTTAAAAGGGAGTTTTTCCTCCCCCCTGTCGCCAAGTGCTTGCTCTTTGTGGGAACTGTTGGGTTTTTCTCTTTAACAAAGTAAGGTCTTGACCTTACCCTGTAAAGTGCCTTGAGATAATGTATATTATGATTTGGCGCTATACAAATAAAATTGAATTGAATTGAATTGAATAGAAGTATCCAGTGACTGTGTTGTTCTGCTCCTGGTTGATGAGGATGATGTGACTACACGGAATAGTAAACTGATGTGTACTGTCTACTTAAATGCTTCAGGTGGCCCTACAATTACTGCTGAACTTATAGTCAATTGTGGCTCTGGTGTCTCTATTCTCCCTGAGCATATGTACAAGAGTCTCTTCAGCCATGTGACCCTCTTAAAGCCTAGAGCAAAACTGAATACATACACAAAGAAAGCCATACCTGTGCTAGGCTGTTTGGAACTGACAGCGAAGTTAGACAAAATGTGCCACCAAGTATATTCATACTGTACCAGCAGGAACGCTCCTTTTTGGGCATGGACACTTTCAATGGCCTCCAGCTTGAATTTGAAAATGGCTGTGTCACTACTAGTACTCCCCCTGCTTCCCCTAAAAACCCTGTCATCCCAGTACAGTACACATCTGCTGACAGTGACACAGCAAAGACTGAAACAGTTACTGGCTTTGTCCACAAAGTCACAGTGAGACCTGGAGTACAGCCTGTGCAGCAAAAGCTATGGCATCTAACCTTTTCACTACATGATGGAGTGTCCCAGGAGCTACAGAGATTGGAGAAGGATCGACTCATCACCTTGGATTTCACACACTGTTGTCATGAAACACAAGTCAGGTCAGTTTAGGATATTCCCAAATCTACCAACAAGGCTGTGGTTGTCAACAGTCATCCACTGCCGCATATTGAGAATCAGAATCAGAGTCAGAATCAGTTTTATTGCCAAGTATGTTTCCACATACAAGGAATTTGTTCTGGTGATTGGTGCAATTGGAGGTTCTTGGAGGTTCTTGTAAACAACAGGTTTACACAGTTTTAGTTTCTGCCTGTATGTGGGAATCAGGTGGACCATGACATGGTCAGAGTGGCCCAGTGCAGCCCAGGGGACGGCATGATAAGCACCACTGATTGTGGTGTAACAGTGGTCAAGAGTGTTCCCCTCTCTGGTCGGGCAATTAACAAACTGTCTGTATTTGGGCAGTTCGTAGTTGAGGTTACCTTTGTTAAAGTCACCAAGGACAATAACTAAGGAGTCTGGGTTGGTCCGCTCCACACACAGTATCTGCTGTGGCCTGTGGTGGGATGTAAACACCGACCAGAATGAATGAAGTGAACTCACGGGGGGAGTAGAAGGGCCTGCAGTTTATGATGAAAGTTTCCAGGTCAGGAGAAAAGTGCTGCAGGATCACTGTCACGTCTTTGCACCAGCCACTGTTAGCATAAAAACAGATTCCTCCGCCTTTTGTTTTGCCGGACAGCTCTGTGTCGCGATCCGCTCTGAAGAGTTGGAAGCCGGCCAGCTCCAGTCCGGAATCGAGCCACGTCTCTGTGAAGCACAGAACGGAAGATGAAGAAAAGTCTCTGTTCTTCTGCACCAGTAGCTGAAGTTCATCCAGCTTGTTGGGCAGTGAACGCACGTTGGAGCTAAAGATACCTGGGAGCGGTGTGCGAAGTCCGCGCCGGCGGAGACGCCCAAGCGCACCGGCACGTTTTCCTCTCCTCCGGCATTTCACTGCCAGAGCAACAGTCAGTGCACCTTTGACCAAAATGTCCAATAATTCCACAGGTGAGTCAAGAAAGGTGGAAAAAAATCCTCTGGAGTTGTTTCTCTAATGTTAATGAGCTCTTCTCTGGTGAAAGAGCTCCGGAAACCAAAGCAGAAAACTGAAATTATAAAGAAAATAAGGCAAAAGAGTGCGCACCAACACACCGAGGCAGCCATCTGGGGCGCCATGGCAACTGGAACAAGTATTTCATGAGCTACAAGGAGCACAGATGTTCTCCACCATTGACCTACAGAATGTATACCATCAGGTACCCATGCACCCTGAGAGCAGAGATCTTACTATTTTTATCACTCATGATGGACTCTTCCGGTTCACCAAGGTCCCTTTTGGTCTCGCCTCAGCTCCAAGTGCATTCCAAAGGATGATGTCACAGATTCTGTCAGGTTTGGAGGGTGTATAGTGCTACTTAGATGACACAATAGTGTATGGTGATACCCCCAATTTGCATGAGAAATGATTTAAGGCTGTGCTGCACCGACTGCACGACAGTGGCCTGAAACACAATGTGGAAAAGTGCCTGTTCAGAAAACTAAAACTGTCTTTCTTGGGCCATGTGGTTTCTGCCTCAGGCATCTGTCCCAACCTGGACCATGTTACTGCTGTCACAGAGGCACCTTCCCCTCATGATGACACTGCTCAACTCTCCTTGGCCTCACAAGGTGGTATTCAAAGTTCATCCCTTGCTATGCCTCTGTTGTTGAACCACTTTGTGCTCTGCTGTGAAAAAATGCAAAATTTAAGTGGACTGATGCTGCACTCGTATTAAGGAACTGATCGCCACAAGCCCAGCACTGACACTATTTGACCCTTCTCTTCTGAACTTGGTTACTACTGATACATGTGATTATGGCATAGGTACTGTGCTCACGCAGCTACATGGAGACACTGAAAAGACTGTTGCATTTGTATCCTGGTCCCTTACTTAGTGCGAGAGGACGTACTCTATCATACTTGCCTGTGTGTGGGCAGTGGAGCAATGGCACACATACCTGTGGGGAAGGCATTTTACTCTGCACGCATGTCATAGCCCAGTATAGCTATGCTATCTACAAAAGGCTTTGGAAGCGCAGGCATGACATTGAACGATGGTCAGCGCATCTCATTTCATTTAACTATACTGTGGAGTATCTTAGAAATGGTTGGCCCCTTGCTGCGAAAGGCCTTGACCTGGCCCTTTTGCCTTTTTTACCGTGTTTAGACTGAGTTGGCTGAACTTGGTGGTTACCTGGTTCGTGGCACCTACCTTGTTGTCATTCCCTCAACTCCTACAGCTTGTCCATGATACTCACCAGGGTATAGTCAGGAATAAGCAGAGGCTTAGAGAGCTTTATTGGTGGTCTGGTTTGGACTTGGATGTGGATTAAGTCATGTATCACCTGCTCCCAGCATGACCAAACTGCCATAACGAGAGCTGCTCCCTTGCAACCAGTTACCTTTCTCAATGCAGCCTGGACTACTACAGTAAATGGCCTGAAGTAGCATTTACTTCAAATGTGACGTCTGCTACCATGTCAACTGTATTCAGCCATGAAGGTTGCCCCCTTGAAATAGTGACTGACAACAGACCTTCTTTTTTCTGTGCTGAGTTTGAGGCCTTCTTAGCTGCTCAGGATATCACTCTCTGCCTATCCTCAAAGTAATGGAGAGGTCGAGAGATGGAACAGAGTATGAAAGGACTGTCTACAAACAGCTGACATTGAAGGCCAGCCCTGGAAGCCCTTGTCACTGACTACCCCCTTACTTGTCGTGCCACTCCTCATGCAGTGACTCAAATATCCCCTGCTGAGCTTCTTCATCGACATCCCGTCCATACCAAACTGAACATTAAAGGTCTCGCAACTCCTCGTACTGAGAAGATTCTCAGTGTGAGGCTTTCAGAGACACTGTTGCATGGAATAAAGCTAAAGTTAAACAGTACAGGGATGAGCATCGTGGTGCACAGTTTCCTATGTTTCAATGTGGTTCTTATGTCTGCATCAGGAAACCTTCTGATGGTAAACTATGGAATGCCGTACCCCTGTCCCCTGCAACTCCCCTGGCCCATGATCCTGAGAAGGTTTATCTGCCCCTTCATGCCTCTCCAAAACCCCTGCCTGCTCAAGCCTCTGCTGTGATCCAGCACAGTCACAGGCAGATTCAACTGCCTGTGTGGCTCAAGGATTATGACACATGATCTTTGTCTTCTCTAAGGGGCACATTGGCCATGTTACAGACATTTCAAGTTCATGGACTGTTTCATATGCCATCACAATTGTAAAGTGAAAGTTGGAAATTTGTGAAAGGTATAAATGTGCTACTGTTTTGTGATATTAGTATTTCATTAATGAGCACTGTTGCCAGATGACAAGAAATACTGAGATATTCAGAAGCAAATTTTGGTCACCATTGAAACAGTGGACTTAGCTGTTACATTTACTTTATGTTCTCAAATTTGTTAGTATTGAAACCATTCTGAAAACAGAGAGGTGTGTGGTATGGACCTGCATAATATAATATACCAATAGGTGGCGGTGTCAGACTTCACTCGTCCCGGCAATATGGATGTAAATGTGCACTTGATTCTGATTGCTGAAGTAAAGATTACTCCTCTGAGTTAAGCCTGCTTGCTATTTTCTTTACTACACAACATCTTTGAACACCTTTGTTCCCACTGCCATTAGACTTTTTATTTAACAACTCAGACAAAGGCAGTGGATAATGATACAGACTCAATCTTAATTTAACTAAATACATGAACAAGCTATTGGATATTTGTGAATTTAGGGATAAATAAAGTCTCTTTCTCATCTTATCTTAGTATGTTCACCAAAAATGTAAAATTATATCTCTAGATTTCAAAATTGAGGTACAATTACATTCATTCATTACACTGGATGCATTGCTCATGCGTGGCAGCTGCGGAATGTCTTGGTTTTTACCTCAGCACCCACGTTAACGGATTAGAGCGACACGCTGCCTGCATGTGATGCATGTGAGATGCACCTATCTCATGTCATGGCTGCATTATGGAATGTAGAAGTTTTGGCTTCTCGCCACTCTTTTGCGTCTTGCAGCAAAAACAGATAGAATAGCTGTTGATAGTCATTTCAACATCATACCAGAAATATTACACAAAACTGATACCTTCCACTATAGTCTCTATGTCTAGGATGAATATGAACATGTCATTGACATGA
The DNA here is from genome assembly GCF_046630095.1 of Trachinotus anak. Classification (NCBI taxonomy): domain Eukaryota; kingdom Metazoa; phylum Chordata; class Actinopteri; order Carangiformes; family Carangidae; genus Trachinotus; species Trachinotus anak. Next base: position 830,472 of record NW_027273869.1, read on the forward strand.
AAAGATATAAAGATATTTTTAGCAGCTGCATGTAGAGGTAGAGGCATTTAGAGGCATTTTCTATGAAAAATAAATCAGAAATTAATTAAAAATAAAGAGAAATCCAACACTGAAGTATCCCAAAAACTCTATATGGACAGATTGAGCTTGGAGTAGGAGTGATGGAGCAGACATGGAGCCCATGTGAACATGTGTGTTTTTCCACAGCAGATCAGCAGTGGCAGCTGTGATGTACACACCACGCATCCAGTATCCGGCACTAGAGACAGTAGGTGCCTGATCCATTTGATGACGTGTGCATCTGATGATGTCTGATAATTGATACCAGTAGCCTATAATGCTTGTTATTAATATTGGTGTAGAAATCTCCTCAAATCTTTCTCTTTGTAGCCCTGAGAATTACTCATCAACACCCATAATCTTCAGATATTAGGCTTGTCTTAATTTTTCTTTCCTAATCACTTTGTAACTCAGAGGTATTATATGTCAGTGAGTCCCTCAGTTTCTCTCTTGCCTTTAGGTAATCACCTGATCAGAATTCACAAAAGATTAATCATTAGTCCACTGCTGCAAACTGACATGCAAGAAATGTATCATTTTATAAAAAGTACAAAGGCAGTTTTCATTTTTTGGTATAATCTGACCACTTGAGTAATACTGTTTTCAAACATACAGACTCAAAGAGCACAGGTAGCATGTTTTTGCTTTGTCTATTATGGGGAGTGCTGATTGAAGGAAAAAAAAGATTAAAAACAAAAAAGAGAGATTGTAGGAGTGAATGCTTTCTGAATGCACTGTAAGTACATTATTTACACACTGAGCTCTGGTTGGATAATTATTTCCTCTAGGTTACTATACTGGTTAAGTTTTTATTAAGCAGGGTACATTTTGAAAATTCCATTTAAAATTTATCCCAATCTGCTACTGGTATTAGAGCCTCTGTGTGTGAATTTCCCGATTCCCCCCAATACATTTTTTGCGTTCTGTTGCCATGGCGCCGCGGATGGCTGCCTCGGTGTGTTGGTGCGCACTCTTATTTTCTTTATAAAATTCAGTTTTCTGCCTTGGTTTCCGGAGCTCTTTCACCAGAGAAGAGCTCATTAATATCAGAGAAACAACTCCAGAGGATTTTTTCCACCTTTCTCGACTCACCTGTGGAATTATTGGACATTTTGGTCAGAGGTGCACTGACCGTTGCTCTCGCAGTGAAACGCCGGAGGAGAGGAAAACGTGCCGGTGCGCCTGCGCGTCTCCGCCGGCGCGGACTTCGCACACTGCTCCCAGGTATCTTTCTCTCCAACGTGCGTTCACTGCCCAACAAGCTGGATGAACTTCAGCTACTGGTGCAGAAGAACAGAAACTTTTCCTCATCTTCCGTCCTGTGCTTCACGGAGACGTGGCTGTGTGGATCGATCCGGACTCTGCGCTGGAGCTGGCCGGCTTCCAGCTCTTCAGAGCGGATCCAGACACAGAGCTGTCCGGCAAAACGAAAGGTGGAGGAATCTGTTTTTATGCTAACAGTGGCTGGTGCAGAGACGTGACAGTGATCCTGCAGCACTGTTCTCCTGACCTGGAGACTTTCATCATAAACTGTAGGCCCTTCTACTCCCCCCGTGAGTTCACCTCATTCATCCTGGTCGGTGTTTACATCCCACCACAGGCCACAGCAGATACTGTGTGTGGAGCGGACCAACCCGGACTCCGTAGTTATTGTCCTTGGTGACTTTAACAAAGGTGACCTCAACCACGAACTGCCCAAATACAGACAGTTTGTTAATTGCCCGACCAGAGAGGGGAACACTCTGGACCACTGTTACACCACAATCAGTGGTGCTTATCACGCCGTCCCACGGGCTGCACTGGGCCACTCTGACCATGTCATGGTCCACCTGATTCCCACATACAGGCAGAAACTAAAACTGTATAAAACCTATTGTTTACAAGAACCTCCAAGAACCTCCAATTCCACCAATCACCAGAACAAATTCCTTGTATGTGGAAACATACTTGGCAATAAAACTGATTCTGATTCTGATTCTGATTCTGACTCTGATAGCAGCATCTTTATGATAGCCTGTCATGGGGGGAATTCATTGTTTCACTTAGTTGTGTTAAGAATGAAATCATGGTGCAATGTGTATAAACAAGACAGCTCCCACACATAACCCAACCGGTCGAGGCAGACGGCCGCCCACCCCGAGCCCGGTTCTGTTGGAGGTTTCTTCCTGTTAAAGGGAGTTTTTCCTCCCCCCTGTCGCCAAGCGCTTGCTCTTTGTGGGAACTGTTGGGTTTATTCTGTAACAAAGTAAGGTCTTGACCTTACCCTGTAAAGTGCCTTGAGATAATGTATATTATGATTTGGCGCTATACAAATAAAATTGAATTGAATTGAATTGAATAATTAAAAAAATAAAAAAATAGAAAAATAAAATTTAATTTGCATTAGTATCATCTATAGTATTCTCACATTAATATCACTATTTTCTGTAAAGAACAACTCATTTCAATCATGTGGCAAAAAAGGAATACTATGGTTGAAAGTGTTCCAACCATACTATTGTAACGCTGGTTACTTGTAGTGTTAACTGTAAACTTAGTTCTTACCAAATCAAACTGTATCTTGGGTTTTGGGTAGAACAACAAGATGGGGACAGATTTAACTTGCTTACTTGATCCACTTGTGAATGTGTATTCCTCTCAACGTGGGACAACATAACACTGAACACAGTCATACATCACCTTACAGCCTTACATCATATTACTCCGCCAATGTCAACCAATACTAACTTTACAAGGAAAATGAATAATGTAGTTCCAAATCTTAATTAATGAACATTATGTATTATATATGCATTGTCTTTGTATTGTAGTTACCATTATTTCAATTATTCCAAATCTCAATAAACCAGAGGAAAATGATATAATGCCCAAAATAAATCTTAACAAAAATAAATCTCATCTTACATTATTTGTTACTGTTTATAATTTTATCACTTGTTTAATCACAATTAATCAATTGTTCCAAATGAGGAGAGAACGTAAGTAGCTGTATCTGGCCACCATCTTTTTTCACTCCTCAATTTTTGTGCAGTCGCTCTCTAGTGTGCCTCTAGTTTTTAAGAAAGTTGGAGGCATTGCATCCTCTCTTTTTTAGGTAACCAATCATATGGAGCAGGACTCCTGTGGTAACCAATAAAATGAAAAAGTTTGTTCTGGCTATGTCTGTCTATCTCAAGCTGTATGATAAGTCAGATAGAAACTAATAAAACAAAGACAGAGAATCCCATTAGTGGGAGCAGATTGGCCAGACACAGAGTGCTGCTGGTTAGTGTTATACTTTTATGAACATGTACATTGTAAGGGACGAGGCAATGATATTCGCCATATTGTTGTCTCAGATGGATCATGTCATGAACCCAGAGATGAAACAGTATAAAAATGTAATATCACAATTACAGTGACCAGAATGATGAGGGTTATCAGTATTATTGCGGTGTTGTTAATATGGGCTGAAAATGTTGAAAAAGTAAGAACACACAACCTGAAATCATGTCACCAAGTAAATGTTTGCATTTAAACATTGAAATAATAACAGGTCCAATACATTTGTGTCACGGATGAGGACCAGGGACTAGTAGCAGAATTGGGTTTGCTTTCTGCATGCCCACATGCCCACATGCCCACTGTAAACAATTATTATTATTATTATTATTATTATTATTATTATTATTATTATTATTATTGTTTCCCATTTTTTAACGTCTTTCAGAGCACAGACAGAGAATGAAAGAGTGAGCTAAAGCCCTGAAATATGTTTCAAAAACACAGTCACTGACTAAAGTGTCTCACACAGAGGCTCAGCAGCTAACAGCTCACTCTTTCTCTCCTGCGTCTGTGTGTGTGCCCTGTGTGCCTGTGATGAACAGAAAGTAAACTCATCTGGCAGTGTAAAAGGAGTTAATCGGCTCTTCAGTGGGTTTACTGGCATTTAAAAAACCTGCTTACACTCAGTAATTTTGGTGTAAAAAGGCTAAAAAATCTTCAGAGGAGCTCTGTCACTGCCTTCCACCATGTTCCACCATGACAGACACATAACAAACCCATGCTGCTTGCTGCACATACGTCTGGGAGACTGTTGGTGGTTGATGATTAAATTAACCACAGTAGTTAACCAAAAGGTTTTAGAGATAATTCAAATTTCACACAAAAAAAGGGTCACATTTAAAAAAGCTTAAATAACACAGGGGCACACAATGAGCACATGGGCATCAACTGGACCATGGAACTATGGAGAAAGGTGGCCTGGTCGGATGAATCACGTTTTCTTTTAAAGCATGTGGATGGCTGGGTGTGAGCGCATCGCTTACCTGGGCAAAACATGGCACCAGGTTGCACTGTGGGAAGAAGGAAAGACAGCTGAGGCAGTGTAATGCAAGGTTCTGCTGGGAAACTTGGTCCTGCCATTGATGTAGATGTTACTTTGACACGTACCACCTACCTAAACATTGTTGCTGACCAAGTACTTGGTGCCCGATACCACAGCAGACCTTCAGAGGCCTAGTGGAGTCCCTGCCTCAACAGGTCAGGGCTGTTTTGGCAGCAAAAGGGGGACCTATTCAATATTAGGCGGGTGGTCATAATGTTATAGCTGATTGGTGTATGGCAGAACAAGCAGAAAAGGCTGGCAACCACTGAATAACCAGACTGGCTTGGAGTGAACTGACTTAGCCCACGGCTCTCACAGTTTACACAGTTTATACTATTCAATTAAGTTATAATGATAAAAATAATTTATCAAAAATTATCCTAATAAATTGAGACATTTCTGTCCTTCTGTCTATTCTTCAGTTTTCAAAACTTCAAAATTCTCACAGTGAATGTGTTTGCATCAGTGGCTTCCGAGAAAAAGGAAAATATTAAATGACATCCAGTTAAGGATGGACTGATATATCCACATCACCAGCATCACTGATTACCACTGCAGTGCAAACATGGCTGTGCCTTGATAAAGCATGGATTCCTTAGAAAACAAGCTGCAGCTACAAAACTTGCACAGGATCGTCTAAAGTGTGGGAGTATTTTAGACAGACAATCTGTGCGAGAGGGTGTTGATATATTTTAATGGTCATTTGAGGCAGTAATTTGTGGTGCAGTCCAACTGTACTGGATTGTACAGAGGGGTATTCCTTTTGAATTTATGGTCCAGTATTTTCTGATCAGCTATCTAAAAAATAGGGTCTGTTATTGATATCTTAACACAGCACTGAAACAAAGGTAAGGAGTCTCAGTTTCCAGCCATTCCAAAACATAATTTGTCCATTGAATAACATTGGTAAATCACTGATTTTTAAAGTGACACTGCTTTATTTGGTGTTTCTACTGTTTCTACTTTTGCTGTTGTAAGGAGGACACTGCAAATAATTCGGCTGCTGGTAAAAACCTCCTGATCATCTGGTTCATAAATTAGCAGCAGTCTTAGCTCTCAACCCTTACCTGACGTCCTGTGTCCGCTGTACAGTGCTGGTGAATCACTGATTTTTAAAGTGACAGTGCTTTATTCTGTGTTTCTACCAGTTTTAATCCACTGGTCTGTTCAATAAGTAGGGGAGAACACTTCTGCTGATAATTCAACCTCCTGATCATCTAATTTATAAGTTAATAGTCAGATAATTAGATTGGCAGTCTTAGCTTTCAACCCTTCCCTGATGTCCTGTGTCTGCCATACAGCATCGGTGAAACACTGACTTTAAACATGAAACTGCTTTCAGTGCTTTTAACGGGTATAATCACTGTGTCACTGGGTCACTGGGTCACCGGGTTTGTTTTCAAGGGGAGAGACCTCTGTAGATAATTCAGCTTCAGGTAAAAAACTCCTGAACCACTGACACTGAAGGAATCCAAACTGAGAGGAGCTTAAGGTAATAGTGGTAAAGACAGCAACTCCCATGATTCCACACTATTTCATTTCATTTCATTTCATTTCACGTCACCCAATGCCATCTTTTGTTATTGTGTTGATTAAGAGACCCTTAGCAGCAGCATTTGTGCGTTTAAGGTTATTCACTATACTTGAACTGCTTATATTTCAATGTAAACTTTAAAAATAGAGGCGTTCTTAAACCTTTGACGTATAGACAAAAATCAGGGTTTTGATTGTACACTTTGATAAACCATGGAGCATTTGAACAAAACACCTTAAAGGGATAGTTCAGGTTATTTGATCTGGGATTGTGTGACATAGTCATGCATAGTCAGTGTGTTACCTGCAGTCGATTTAGATCAGTGTGCTGCCAGTTTAGAGAAGCAGCAGGAGCACCAGCACAGAAGCGGAGCGATGTGCTGCTGTGAAAGGGGTCAGCAGAAAAAACATGTTTAGACATCCACTGAAACAATCCAATATTGGTTTAAATGTTTGCTTCATTTAGAATATTTTCAGCGCCATCTTCCTGTCATAACAAAGTGAAGTTTAGCTCTTTCTGAGTCACTCTGCTGACCTGCAGCTGCAGCGTAATACAATGATCCCTGTAAGTGCACTTGTGCGGAATACGGTAGTTAAGTGGTCCAAAGGAAATTGCTGTTTTGAAAAGCTTGAATTGTTGGGTGTATTGAACATTGTAGATGGGGCCACAATGAGCCAGCTCACAGCACTGCTAGTTGTTTATCTTGACTGACAGAAGCCACAGGGATAAACAAAACCAAAAAAAGGAGATTTACTTCCATGAAATCACAACAAAATAAGGCCAGTGTTGATTGCACTTTGTTGGCCAAACACACAGGCCTCCCCTTCTCAGCTCTTCAGTTAAATATTTTTAATATCCATATACTGATGAGCGAGAAAGGCTCCCTAATGCCCAGTCAGATTACTTATAAATCACCTGCCAATCACACTGTGAGGCTATTCAGCTGTTTCAGTTAACTCTCCTACGGGTTTTAATTTTGGCATTTATTTGTAGTGGGAAAGTTGTTTGTTAGAATTTTCCTGGGTTCCTAAGGTATAGAGGAACATTATACACAAAGACAGAAATAACATGGTTTTCTTGACCCCTTGTGATCCCATCTCTATGACAAGATTAGCCCTGATGACCTCAGCCAATAAAGAATGTTAACAGTAAAGGTGATAAGGAGACTCTTTTCTGCAACCTCTATAAACACAGAAAACACTCAGACATCAGGCTGTTAATGTTAACTTTAGCTGTTGGATCTGAGTAGAGAGTCTTAATTATGTTAATAAGACTAGCCTAGACTGAATTTTTCCAGAATTAGAAACAGTAAATACCACTCCACTCCGTCAAAAGCCTTTTTAGCATCAAAATAAATAATCAGTGTGAGGATTTTATGTGTATTACAGTAATGAACATTATCTGTGCTCTACCATGACTTCATAAATCCTATCTGATCCAGATTCTTTATTTTAGGAAGCATGTTTTAAATTCTGCAAGCTAACACTTCAGCACCAACTTAGTAGGCAGATGGGCTTTCCAGGGGAATCTTGTCTTTTCCCTCTCCATGACGAAGGGACCAGGGGATAAAATCTGATAGAGCACCCCTCTATCAGATCCAAAAGCCGAGCAGTTAGTGATAACCCCATGTCATTCCCCCTTTCTCTCTTTACTGGTTTTTACCAGCAGCCAATCAGCAGAGGTGTCCTCCTCTCCATGACAAACAGACAAGGGGTTAAAACAAACAGCAAATAAAGCAGTTTCACTTTAAAAATCAGGGACTCACTGGACTTGGTGGACATAGGGCATCTCGGAGTGGATGGATGTGACCTGAGCTGCCATTTGCCTGGCTGTTTTCTCTTATAACTTAAGATCCAGACATCCAATGACTAAAATCCTTCATCCAGTTAATTATATATAGTTGAAAACATCCAAGGTGTAAAAAGTGTATCTTAAAATGTGGCTTAAAACAAGATAAAGGTCAATAAGGAAGTCAATAAGGATTAAAAATTTTTTTTTAATTTTTAAAAAAAATTTTAATTAGACATTTAATGTTGAAATGTTATATATTGTACCTTTAAAGGGTACAAAGGATAGCAGTACAATGTTAGAGGTAAAGAAAAAGTAAAGTGAAAGAAATGTAAAATTCAAAGTTATAAAATTTCCAGGGATTGAGTAATGCATGCATAGGAAGTAAAAGTATCCTACGTGATAGAAGTCCTTTAAAGAGGTTACAGTTGATAAAATAATTTAAGTTAATAAATTAATAATTTCAGTTCATGGTTGATTTAAATTTGTATTTAAATTAGTATTTAATTCCCACACAACAGAAACGAGATGGCAAGCCACCCAAAGGTGAAAATTACTGGACAGACAGCGTTTTCTATGAACTGTACCTACCATCACGTTACAGATAATGACTTTGCTTTGTTTAATCTGGAAAGTGGTAGGACTGAGATATTATTTTCCAGCAATTGCTGCAAACTGCAGTAGATGCTCATTGACTCTAAAGAGCCTTAACTAAAGGACTATTGCAGTGGTTTGTGAAACTTAAATTAATTTAAGTTGCATTTGCTTGCTGTGCTGCAGGAAATATTTTGTTTCCTCTGCCATCAGACGATCTGCTATCTAACTGAACTTAAAAAAAAATATTTTGAACTAAATCATTCTAAATATAATGAACTGAGAAGTTTTTTTAACTCACATAAAGCACCTTTGAGCACAATGAAAAGTGCTTTATAAATAAAATGTATTATCTATTTTATTATTAAAGGGAATAGCTATTTTCCTAAAGAAATTGGGAAATTTTGTGATTTATGGTTGAGTTGAGTTTCTAAACATCTGTGTGAAGTCTGTATTGTGGTACCAATTTATGTTTTTTGTGTACTATTACTAACTTCTATCTTTCCATATAAACAAGCCAGCATCTAACCTATCTTCTTGTCTGTGGTCTATCATTGCGTATGATTTAATTCTATGCTTTAATTAAACCACTGCTCCTCCAAACCTAGTTTCTGGTCCTATTTAGCTGTTAACCCTCACATGTGCGATGTAAATCTTGAAAGGTAATACAAACAATATGTGTCCCAACTTACAAACCCTCTTGCTTGTACAAAGGCAGTGTTGGAACAAATTGTGTTAATACATGCATTATCAGAGTGTGTATTAACAGTATTAACAGAATACTGCAGGAAGTAGTACTGTATATTGCTGTCAGAATGGTCAGAATGGTGGCTTCACATGAAGGAAGACCAGCACAGTCTCCAAACTTAAACCCCATGGAGCTGGTTTGGGATGAACTAGACAGAAGATGAAAGCAACACATTAGTGGGAACTTCTCCAACAGTGTTGGGATGAACTTTCTGAACAATGTTTTATTTTTATTGTAGAAAGAACACTATGAGTGTGTTTGGTTGCTGAATGAGTCAGGAAAATAGTATTACATTTAGTTAAACAAAAACATTCCATGATGTTTTTTTAATGTCCAGTTGTTTGGCTGGTACTTTGAGTCTGAGTTTGTGTCTTTTTCATCTTTCATACACCTGCCTCACATTTCAGTTTTAACCTGGCAGAGGATCCTGGTGCTGACTCATCTTTCTCTTTTGATGTATTGTCCATTAAAAGTTTTCATCCTTGGTGGTACCAAGTATTTGTAGGTTAGTGAAACATGCTCTTCTGTTGTTGTCTCTTCTGTTGCTGTGTCCTAGTACTGGCGCTGAATATTCAGAAAGATGAAACCATTCAGCAACCTGACTCATTCAGCACATTAAAACTTAGGAATTAAAACATTTCTAAGTTTATCACCACAGATAAGATTTGTTTCATAAAGCATTTAGACCAGGTTTATTTCAGTAAGTCAGAAATCCTGTATTAGAAAGGATGTTAAATAAGTCTGACTGATGGTACCACTGAAACTTATACCTCCAGATTAGTCTGGTACAGGTTAGGCTTGCTTTCAGGATTGAGCATTGCACTCCTGTATTGTTGTCAGACTCATAATAAAAATGATTTTTAAAAAGTATCAAAATTAATGCAGAGATCTTTGACTTTTATTCCACACATTCCTCTTCCTGGTTGGTGCCTACTTTACCCACAATGCAACTCAACCTCCAACAGTTTGGTCAGATATTCAGATGTGTTATGGTTAATGTAGCATGGAGCCTCTATCCTCACAAAGAGATGAGAAGTGGGCACAGAGGATAGTGAGCTCACTTCTTGCTGACTCCACACACAGACTTCAGCTTGTCCAAAATCTTCATTTTCATCTTCAGCCCCAACTGACACTGACTCAGGTGGCATCACTTGACATGATTTACTTCACACTCACTCCTTCTGGAAACACAATAGGCTTAGTTGTACTAAGACCTTGTGAAGAGAATGCTGATGACCTTGAGAGGTCTCTCCAGGTAATGTGTTAATAACCAGAGTACTTTTAGAAGCCTCTTCACACAAATCAGTATTTTGTGGATTTCCTGGTTCTTTAGCTCAATGCATCTTCATTCATTATTATATTTCTCATAAATATGCAGTGTGTTTATACCACAGACGTGACAAAGTGCCCAGTCTTCTGTAATTGGGATATCTTTGTTTATCTCAGACTCACTTTCTCTCTTAACTCTGCTGCATATTGATCAGAGGATCAATATGCAGCAGCTTTGCTGGAAAGCTTTTGACTTCCAAAATACTCGCTGTAAAATTTTTATGAATCCCCAATTGTTCAGTGCTGCAAGTAGTGATGCTATGCATACTCTCAAAATTTCAAATATCCAATGTTAACATATTGGCATTCTGATCTCTGATCACACCCCTCTCTCTATGGTAGGAGATTTTTCTGTTTCCAAACACTCTTGCAGTTGGAGATTTAACCCCTTGCTGCTCTCAGACCAAACCATTCTCTCTATGGTAGGAGATTTTTCTGTTTCCAAACACTCTTGCAGTTGGAGATTTAACCCCTTGCTGCTCTCAGACCAAACCATTCTCACAGGTATGAAACAAGAATTAGCGAATTCATGGAAAGAAATGATAATGTCTGATGTAACTTTTCGGGAGACTTTTAAAGTTATAAAGAGGGGACACATCAATCAGCTTGTAAGAGGGGGCAACAAGAGTTAGCACTTTACTGAAATACAGTCTCAGCTTCTGGCAGTTAAGATATGAACATAATAAAGCAGTCTCTTGTGTAAATTAAAACAGAGTTGTTTGAGCTGTGCATTAAGGAGGATAGATAGCTTTCTTGTCAGCTTTAAAGTTTGCAGGCAATCTTTAGGATGTGCTCCACCTCTGGGCAGATGGTTACAGATTCTAAAAAAATAAATGATGGTTTATGGAATATTATGTAAATGTGTATTCCTCCAGGTCCATAGCTACAGACACTGAAATTACAGACTTATTTAAATCTAAAAAAGGCAACTCTCAGCAGTAATGGCAGGAATACCGTTTTGACTAAAAGAAATCACTTGTGCTTTAAACTCCTTTCCTTATAAAAAGGTTGCTGAACCCAACATTTTCAGGATTGACTTTTATAAAACATATGCAGATGTACTAGCACAATATGGCTGTGAATGATCAGATGCTCGGTGGATTATGATATATTAGCTGACTCATCATGTGAGGTCAATATTTGTCTTCTATTGAAAAACGAACGCCCTAAGTCTGCTAAACAATGAGCAAAAAAACATATTGCTTATATACATCCTGATAAAATGGGTTTTGTAATTGATAGATATTTAATTTTGAATGTTTGATGGCTAACTGTCTCCAATGTTCAGACTTCTCTTCCCTCTCTCTCACACCAGATAATAAACTATTGGGTTTCTCTATTAATCAGTGCAAAAGTCTTTTGATGCCTCTTACAAATGACTTAAATCTGCATTATCTTGGCACTATGCCCCTTAATATCTGTACTGATCAATTTATTTATCTGGAGCTATAAATTTCAAGGAATCCAAAGCACTTATTCAAGCTCAACTACTCTGAAATGGTTCAAAGCTCATCCTCTTCTTTTAAGATGTTAGGCCGCATAATCATGCCTTTTATTTGGTTCAGTATATCCAGTAGCCCAACAGGAAGATAGTTCTAACAATTGATTGTTATGTCTTTAGGAAATCAAACATGACACTTCAGAACAGTTAAATCTTGATTTCATCAGACCTCTGTGTTTCTCAAAACCTGAGAGTTCCTTTAGGTGCTTTTTGCAAAATTTCACCATGGAGCTCACCGGCCAGCACCTGGTGGCCAGGCTTTGACCCATGGGGCCCTGTTGGGCTCAGCCCAAAAAAGCAACTTGAAGCCACTGCCCTGTGGACCCACCAACCACGGGGACAGAATTTGGAGTCAGGTGCAATGGCTACCAGGCGGCAGACAAAGGCAAGGAAGACCTAGGAATGCTGACTCCTAGTATTGTAGACTGGTCCTAGTGACATGGAATGTCACCTATCTGGGGGGAGGGACGTGTGGGAGATGGAGCAATACTGACTAGATGAAGTTGGGCTCAGCTCTATGCAAAGCAGGGGCTCCAGAACCTCCTTTTCTGGAGTTTCCCAGGGTGACAGATGCTGGGCAGGTATGGGGATACCCACAAGCCCCTTGTGGAGCACCGCGCTGTTAGAGATTTCCCTGGTGAATGAGAAGGTCGCCTCTCTGCGACTGAAGGTTGCAGGTTGCCTGTTGACTGCTGTGTGTGCTTATGCATTAAACAGCAGTTCAGAGTTTCAGGCCTTTTTGGAGTCTCTGAGTGGTGTCCTTTCTGCCTAGGGACTCTATAGTTCTGCTGGGGGACTTCAACACCCATGTGGGCAATGATGGAGAAACCTGGAGGAGCGTGACTGGGAGGAAGGACCTGCTGATCTGAACCCGAGTGTTGCTTTGTGTAGTGAGGGAGCTGGGAATGTCTGGCGGATGAGGTCTGTCCTGGAGGAGGTTGGGGACATAGTGTCTGACTGGGCCACGTTCAAAGCCTCCATTGCAGAAGCTGTGGTTGGGAGCTGTGGCCTCAACGACTCAGGAAGCGGAAGCAGGGCTTGACCCAGGCTGTTGATTGAGGATGGAGGAGGAGCAATGCGGATTCCATCCTGGCTGTAGAAGAGTGGAGCTCTTTACCCTTGTAAGAGTTCTGAGTGGGTCATGGGATTTTGACCAGCCAGTCCACATGTGCTTTGTGGACTTGGAGAAGACTTATGACCGTGTCCCTCAAGGGGCTCTGTGGGGAGAACAGCGGCAGAATAGGGTAGCAGGTCTGTGTCTATGAGCCATTCAGTCCTTGCATAACCAAAGTGAGCACTGTGTCCACATTCTTGGCACAAGGTTTGCCCCTCATCTCCAGTCCTGTTATGATATTCATGGACAGGATCTGAAGGTGCAGCCAAGGCAAGGAGTGTGTCCAATTTGGGCACCTCAGAATTGCATCTCTGCTCTTTGCAGATGATGTGGTTCTGTTGGCTTTATCAGACCGTGATCTCCAGTGCTCACTGGGATGGTTTGCAGCCAAGTGTGAAGCAGCTGGGATGAGAATAAACATGAGGCCATGGTTCCTGGCCGCCAGAAAACAGTGAACTGCTCCCTCTGGCTTGGGGGTGAGGCACTGTCCCAAGTGAAGGAGTGAGATGGAGCGGGAGATTGACAGGCGGATCAGTGCAGCATCAGCAGTAATGTACCGGAGAGCAAAGCTCTCGATTTACCACTTGATCTACATTCGAACCCTTAACTATGAGCTCTGGGTAGTGACCGAAAGAATGAGATTGTGGGTACAAACAGCTGAAAAGGGTTTCCTCTGTAGGGTGGCTGGGCTTAACCTTAGAGATAGGGTGAGGAGCACAGACATCCGGAGGGAGCCCAGAGTGCAGTCACTGCACCGTCATGTTGAAAGGAGTCAGCTAAGGTGGTTTGGGCATCTGGTAAGGATGCCTCATGGATGCCTTCCTTTTTTACAGGCATGTCCAACTGGGAGGAGGACCCAGGGCAGACTCAGAACTCATTGGAGGGATTAATAAGCAGAAGAAAAAGTATGGATGGAAGGATGGATGAAAACAGCTGCCTGCTCCTGGGAACCAGGTTGATTAGAGCACTGAAACTGAATCAAAACAATAAAGTTGCAGGGTGTAAAATTACAGTAAAAATGACCTGAAGGACATTAAAATGCTTATCAAACCAAGACAAGCAGCACAGTTGGTGATGATTATCAGAGGGTCCTTTATTATGTAAACATCTTTCATAAATTAATAATAATAATAATAATAATAATATTAATACATTTTATTTGTAACACACTTTACATTTGAAGCAAATCTCTAAGTGCTACAAATAAAATATCATTAAATGTAGATAAAACATCATAGCATAAAATGGACAGAGATAAAATATCATCCAGTGTACTTACTTAACATTTGTTAGTTCTACACATAGCAATTTTTCCACATTTAATGTAAAAACACTGACTGGTGCAGCTTTATGGTTAGGCAACTATACACTCTTACTTCACACATTGTTACTTTCTTGTGTCCACATGTACACATATGTACATGTGAACACACAGTTTTCTACAGAAAAAACATTTCTTTTTGTGTAAAATCCACAATAGTTTGATGTAAGAAGAGAATATTCTTATAAAACAACAAGCTGACTTTCCCATATCCACTGAATAGCAGTAGCAGTTGTTATAGCAACACACCTGTTACTAAATGCTTTGGAAAAGGGTCATGATGTGAATGTCTCTCAGCAGAACAGCACACAGTGTTCTTATTCGCTCTACTGCTGCATGCTGTTATCTGTCTAGGCAAAATACAACATGATGACAGCATTACCACGTGTCAGACAACTCTGTCTATTGTCTTACCTATGAACTCTCTGTGGATCTACATCTGACAAAATACGTGACATAAGCGCAGCAGTTTGCACCATCCAAGACATTTAATTATTTGCATAATGCAGCATAAATATTAAATGTCTGCTGGAAGCACGGGTGTCAAATCGGTTGCCTCTTCTCTTCTCAGTCTTTAGAGCTGCTCAGGCCTCCACTTCATTGCTGAATACTGTAAATCTCTGTGACATTCAGAGAGTGTCAGATGCTATAAACAGTGAGGGGCAAGGACTGAGAGATGTTATATCTGTTCCTCCTGCTGTCAGATGCACTTATATCCTGCTCACAGCCCATCGTCTGTCATCCTGATACTCCCCTGATGCTCCTTGCTGCAGAGTCTCAGCCAGGCCTCAGAGCTGTAAGTAAGCACACAGTAAATGGCCAGATTGCGGCTAAAGTCCCAAGTGGCCCTTTGGAAATGGACTGAGTGGCGAGCTGTCAGACAGACTTAGACTAGACTGACTGTACTGTACTGTGCAGGCCTGCACCACTTCTCCACTTGAAATACAGGCTTGTTGTAGTGAATGAGAAGAAATAATAACAGAAATGTTCATATACACTACTGCGCCAAATATTTTGGAGCTAATAGTAAACTGTGGATGCTTTCTAAAATATCATCAATATTAGTTGTTTTTTTAATCAATTAATTTATACAAAGCACAGTGAAAAGAGAAAAACCTTGATCAAATCTATATTTAGTATGACCATCCTTTGCCTTTGAAACATAATCTATTTCTATTTCCTCTATCAGAGTTCCTTGGACCGCACTCCTCTGGACAGAGACTTCAGACTTTGTGCCTGAAATCTACTGGAGCCACTCCCCCAGTTTGGGAGTCATAGCCCCTAATGCTCCTATTATCACTGAGACCACTTTGGACTTCCACATCTGTTCCAGTTGTTCCTTCAGCCCCTGGTATGACTGCTAGAGGACTCGTTTTATTTTCTTCTTTAATTCTTTAATACTTATTAGTGTGTTCTTGTGTTTGCTGCTCATGTTATGACACCAGGACACTGTTTTAACATCTGGCTGCTTATGTGACAGTCTTAATGTATTTGTGGCAAGGTTATTTTCATACTCATCTTTTTTCCAGGTCTGCCTTTTTTGATTGTTGCTGCGACTGCTCACTGTTGGATTGCAATACACTGTAGCTTTTGAAAATATTGACCAATGGCATGGATAGCCAAGGAATCTTTTGGGCACTGGTATTTCTGCAGTTTTGGCTCTTCATGGAGTTTGTCTCAACTAATGAATACAATCTGCTTGATGGCCTGCGAGTCACATACTGCAGAGACTTTCTGCTGCAGCTCAGCTCAGCTCAGCTCACTTCACCCCCATCAAGACATTACTACAGACATGTTTTCAGAGAAAATGCTACGCAAGTAGTCTTCCAAACAAGGGGATTCTTCTCACAACAAAAAGAGGGTAACTAGATGGGGTGCAATAAGAGTGCAATTGAAGCCACAGGAAGCCACAGGAGAAATGTAAACAGCAACCACTCCCCTTAGTCATCCTGGTTAATGTGCACCCCCTCCACCATAAAACAAACAAATTATAAACCAACATTAATCCCATGTATGAATACTGGACTGCCACCATTCTTGCATCCACTGAAACATGGTTAAATAAGAACGATTACAATGACACTCATGATGCTCATAGATGGCCTCAGGCCCCTTTTAGACTTGGTTATCACAGCTGTTAGTCAATAACCTTGTTTATCCAATCCACATTGCCTACAACTGGGAGTTAGTCCCCGCCCACTGCCACAGCTTCTAATCTAGGTTACAGAGAAACAGGGGGAGTAGAGACTGGAATTTGACAATAAGATAGACGTGCTGGAAATATTCCAACGTGTGGTGAATGCATGAAGGTTTAAGTGTTTAATTCTTGTCTTTTTGTGTAATCTGTTTCTTATTGGTGATATCTAAGTTGTGCTAGTTTACTGTGGATATTAGCTTAATTGAAGTTTGTGATTTCATTGTAAACATATTACTCTGAGTGCTGAAGTAATGTGTATATGAGACTGGTAATTGTGTTAATGTTGTTTAAGAAAGTGTTTGTTTGCTCACACTGTTTAGTTTATTTTGTGAAGTTACTGCAGTTTGTCACACTGCTACTAAACTTGTGTATTGTAATACAGCCATGCATATGCAGTTTACATCTGATATTACAAAGAACTTTTTGCACATTCTCTGTGTATGGGCAGTGCCTTAACTTAGATGTGGGTGAATCTGTAATGGTGTATATATTCACAGGTTACTTCTATTATTGCACTTTGGAAATTACTAGTGTGTGGATGCACTGTATGTTGTGAATAAGCCTGACTATAAAGTTTCAACTTCATCTCTGTCTTTTACTGAACACCCTGCAGTGTGTTTGGACTCTGTATTCAGCTATTGTGTGTATCAGGTGAGGGTTACATCAGCCAACCGTTCATACGGGTGAGAGCTTTCTAAAGCTTAACGTACTTTTCAGTCATCATTAGGTAGGAACTTTGTATCACTAACATCAAACTCCTGGCTGTTTCACCAGAGAGAGAAAGGGCTGCATCTTTTTACAATAAACAGGCTTAAACTTGTATCTTCTGACTCTCACAAATTCATCCTGGGTGATTTTTATCACTGCTCAGCTGACAAATAATTAAAAAGATTTTTACCAATATTCACATGCACCACCCAAATGACAAAAACAGTGGGTGGTGCAGTTCCAAATGTATCTATTGCGCTTTGCCTCCTTGGCTCTGCTGTCCAGCACACCAGTCTGCTTGCAACAGTCTACATTGCAACCGTCAGAAAGAAGATAGATAAGGTAATTAAAACCATCAAAGAGTGGATTAATGTCAGCATTGTTATGCTTTAAATCCACTGTCCACTGTCTGGAAGTGTACATGGTCTCATCAAATATCTCCTTCTGTATGGCAATAATATCTCCACTAAAAACTGAAGTCAACTTTATTTATATAGCACTTTTCATACAAACAAGTGCTTCACAGAACAGAATTAAAACAACATACAGACACAAACACAAAACATTAAATATTTACTGCAATAAAATGTTAAAAATGGATAATAAAAGTCAGCAATAAAAGTCAACTGAAAAAATTTAATAAACATTTGAGATAAAAGTGATAAAACTCAATCTCATCACTCTGGATTAACATTACACCACATTAAAAAGACAGATTAAAAAGATAGGTCTTTAATTTATTTTTGATAATGCTCATATCCAGAGGCAGTGTGTTGTACAGATTAGGGGCATAAAAAAACCTGCTGCACCGGTACTTTAATGTGAGACATAAGGAACATTTAAAATAAAGGCAGTGGAGGATCCTAATGATCTTGGTGGTGTTGTTTCTTAAACAGCGATGATGTGATGATGATGAAGAAAACTCCGCTGACACCGTCTTGCTTGTATATAAAGAGGTTTATTACAAAGAAGTCCAGCATCATATCAAGCACCCTGGGTTGCCTGAGAGAGGAGTCGAAGCCAATGTGAATCTCCTCTGAATAACTGCTCTAACTCCCCATCTATATGAGTTGGTTGTCTTCCTAAACCTAAGACAACGTATGTAATCCATACCATAAAAGGCCTCAGTCAGAAGGACAGTCATCTTCCAAAACCCCTAGACCTAGGACCAAAAAAGGCCACATTCTCCTAAACAGAGAAGCACCCATCTCCTAGTGCATCCTCTGACTTGGGGCCCCTATCTAAACATACCAAACCCATAAAGTTACACATCCTATAGAGCCCCAGACACTACAGTGGAACATAAAATGAAAGACAACTTATAATACAGGGAGGAGCTAGGTAATTTAAAACTTTATAAACAAGTAAAACAACTTCAAATTCAATTCTATAAATACAGGTATGCCAGTGCTGTGCCTTAATCTGAAGGGTGACTTATTTTATAGGTTTTATTTGAGACTCTGGCTGCAGGATTTTGACCTAGCTGTAGTTTTTCTATAGACTGTATGCCAGTAAAAAGGGAGTTGCAATAGTCTAAACAGCTAGTGGTAAAAAGGTGAATAAGCATTTCAGTTTCAATGACCCTGTTAAAATGAGACTTCAAATTAAGTTCTGGGTCTAGATGTGTTTTAATTTGTTTGCTGAGACCTCCAAGCATATAATGTAGATTTTCTCTTGCTGTTTTTGGTCCCATAAGAAGAATTTGGGAAAACAGACATGTACAATTGTATATTATCAGCATAAAAATGATAATTGACATGGTGATGGTTATAATGTTTCCAAGTAGGAGGATATATTGTGAAAACAAAACAGGTCAGAGAATGTTTCCTTATGGAATACCATGTTCAATACTGTGTTTCTCTGATACATGAGGACCAAGGTTGATAATAAAGAGTCACTGGCTGTGAGACTGAAAAAAGGATGTTAACAGAGAGGTCAAACATGCCATCAAAACTGCCAAACTGAAATATAAAAACAAAATGGAGCAGCATAAAAAAAGACACTCGCCACCATTGACTGAAAAAACGCATTTTACTGCATAAGTCAAAGGACTTCAGCTTATTGAAGGAAAACAACCAGCTCTGCCCCTTCTGGTAGATGGCATCCATGTTCAGGGACCAGTCCAGGTTACTGTCCAGGTGCCCATCTAGGTATTTGTAAGTGTGCACCACCTGAAGGTTCTTCATTATAACTTTGACTGGCTGAATAGTGGGCCTAGACCTGCAAAAGTCAATGTTGGTTAGTTGGCTAAATAGAGGGTGAACAGGAACAGAGCCAGAACAGTCCCCTGTGGAGCCCCATTGCTGCTCACCACTGTCCCTAAGACACAGTTACCAGCCTGACGTACTGTGGTCATCTTGTGCGGTAATCCACAATCCAGGACGTGAAGGAAGGATCCACCCCCATCCCTTCTAGCTTGTCTTTGAGAATGGGGGGTTGGATTCTGTAAAATGCACTTGAAAAAGCAAAGAACATAATCCTCACGTAACCACCTGGCTCATCCAAGTAAGAATGGGCCTGGTAAAAATGTAAAGGATGGCATTATCCACACCAATATGTCCCCTGTAAGTAAACCATAGGGGTCTAGTGTGTGTACAACCTGTGGCCTCAGAAGGAGGAGAAGTAGCCACTTCAGGGTATTCATGATGTGTAATGTGAGGGCCATGGGTCTATGGTCATTTATCTCGGCCAGGCCTCCTATTTTAGGTACTGGAACAAGACATGATGTTTTCCACAGGACCGGGACCCTCTCTGTTTGCAGACTTAAGTTGAAGATCCTATGGAGAAGCTCACCTGGGTGAGCTGGACTGTCCCTGAGCAGCCCCGGGCACACACCATCCAGGCTGACTGTCTTTCCAGTACGTCCAGTACGTTTTAAGCTCCACCCCCACCTCATCCACTTTACGGGACAGGAGACTTGACCCCAGTGTGGAGGAAGAACATGGTTGCTGTGAATACTGCTTCTTCCAGCCACAAGCAGCAGACCAGCATCACTGTCAGAGAGGCAACCATTTCCACACTCAAACCCCAAGACTCTGCACTCACCTTTAACACAGAGGATGTGGTGGGAGGCCTTAAGACAACCAAAACACAGCATCAGTCAAGACAACATCAGTTGGCTGTGTCCTGGGGTACTATAATATTACTCCCCTCATGATAAAGGAAATGCGGAAGGTAATTAAAAACCAAATCATCAAGGCAACACACTCACAGATGGACCCACTCCAGTTTGCATATTGCACAGGCCTCTGCCTACAATTAATCCTCCAAAGGAAAAAACTGCTTTTGACCCCACATGGGCTAACCCACAACGCTTTCTGTGTGCAAAATCACACTGGGTTGCCCATGAAAAACCCTCACTGGGGTCCCATGGGGCAAAAATGTTCTGGTCCCTGCGTGGACTAAACCACTGAAATGTTTTTTTTTCCTATGTATTTTACTGTGAAACTTAGATTTACATTTGATATTACAGCATGCAATTTCACTTCACATGTGCATTAACTTCTTCACATGTAAAATTGGCATTCACATACAAAACTAAAAACATGGTTGTTTTTTTTATCACATGAATTTTATGAAAAGTTTGAAAGAAATATTTCACCTCACATCACTATCATTTTCACATGCAAGGCTTGTATTCACATGTAAAGTTGAAAACATGTTGTCTTTTTTTACATTTATACACAAATGAGAAATACAAATGTGAAATTTAGGTTCACATGTGAATCACAACCTCACATGTGACCTGATAGATTTCACATGTGAAATATAAAAAAAAATATCCAGTGAGCAGCAGTTCTCTGGGCGAAAATGCCTTGTTGATGCCAGAGGTCAAAGGAGAATGGCCAGACTGCTTCAACTGCGTGATGCTATCATGTCAATATGGACCAAAATCTCTGAGGAATGTTTCAAGCACCTTGTTGAATCTATACCCTGAAGAATTAAGGCAGATCTGAAGGCAAAAGGGGGTCCAACCCGGTACTAGCAAGGTGTACCTAATAAAGTAGCCTGATATATATGTGCATATATATATATATATATATATATATATACACACACACACACACACACACACACACAGACACACACACACACACATATATATATATATATATATATATATACACACACTCACACACACACACACACACACATGCAAACACAAGATTCATAGCAGCTCAGACGTGGGGTCAACAAGGTCTGCGTCAGGTGTCTGGGGGCCAGGGCAACCTGATGACAAATGGGCTACTGGAACATGACATTCATGGACTAGAGCAGAGAATAAGGAACTGTTGGAATGCTAATATACAAGCAACCCCAGTGAGAGGGGTTATATGCAGAGATTACGGAATACATAGATGTTTTGAAACCTGACATCTACACTGACAAATAAACAACTACTAGCTCAGTGTTCCAACATCTGCAAATGGAAACTGCTATCACAACCAGAGATTGATCAGGTACAACAAATATGCTACGGCAAGGGGGAGCCAGAATGACAAGTCAGGGGGGAGATATCATCATCCCCACACTCCAAGACTGGGTACCAAGCCCCAACAACAAGCACAGAGTCCTTTAATGCAAGGGCATCTGACCTGAGATTGAAGATCATGACCAAGCTGGTTAATTTGCTAACCTTTAAATAATTTATTCTCATTGCACTGTGAAGTGGAGGTTCTGCTGGAGGTGAGTCTGAGTGGCAAAGATCTACTGAGGTGCCATCAACTACAGCACTCTCTCATTGGCCATGTTTACGTGCAAAATTTTGTATATTTATAATATACACACCACTTGCCATTTTATACTGTCCACCCAGATAAAACTAATGCAGGTTAACAGCCCCTC
This sequence comes from Trachinotus anak, assembly GCF_046630095.1. Lineage (NCBI taxonomy): Eukaryota > Metazoa > Chordata > Actinopteri > Carangiformes > Carangidae > Trachinotus > Trachinotus anak. The sequence goes on from NW_027273869.1 coordinate 852,577, forward strand.
CGAGACTCACAACCTTAACCTGGTGGAGGGGTTTGTGTGCCCCGGTAACCCCTGGGGCTGTGTTGTTGGGGACAATAGCCCCTGGTAGGGTCTCCAAAGGCAAATTTGTCCCAGGTGAGGGGCCAGACTAAGAGAGATTAAGAAGATGCCAAATGAAGAGACCATATAAAGGCAGCAGCACCTCACCCAGGAGACGGAAACCGGGGCCCCCTCCTGTAGCCAGACCTGGGAGGGGAACTTGCCAGCAGGCATCTGGTGACCGAGCCCGGTAATCCCTGGTAAACATGTAGTGAGGGTAAACTTGCAACGTCTGGTGGAGACTGCTCTCCATGGGGTCTTCAACTTGTACTCTGGAAGAATTTTGTATATCCTGGGGGAGGTTGGGGACATGGAATCTAAGTGGGCCATGTTCAAAGCCTCCATTGCAGAAGCGGCGGTTGGGAGCTGTGGACTGAAGGTCAAGGCGGCAAACCAAGAACCCGCTGGTGGACACCAGCTGGGAGGGAGGCCATGAAGCTGAAGAAAGAGGCCTTCAGGACCTGTTTGTTCCAGGGGTCTCCAGCAACAGTTAGGTACCGGGCGGCCAGAAAGGCTGCAGCCTAAGTGGTTGCAGAAGCAAAAACTTGGGTGTGGGAGGAGTTCAGTGAGACTATGGAGGAGGATTTTCGATTGGCCCCAAGGAGATTCGGGCAAACTATGCGGTTGCTCAGGAAGGGGAAGCAAGGATTGGCCCAGGCAGAAGAACTGCTGACCCTGGCTAGCAATGTTGTCGGGTGGTGGAAGGAATACTTTGAGGAACTCCTGAATCAAGCTGAGATGTCCTCTGCAGAGGAGGCAGAGTCTGAAGACTCAGGGGAAGTCTCACCCAAAACCCTGGCAGAGGTCACAAAAAGGGAGACCGGAGGGTGTGCTCCAGTTAATTCAATTCAATTCAATTTTATTTGTATAGCGCCAAATCATAATATACATTATCTCAAGGCACTTTACAGGGTAAGGTCAAGACCTTACTTTGTTACAGAGAAAAACCCAACAGTTCCCACAACGAGCAAGCGCTTGGCGACAGGGGGGAGGAAAAACTCCCTTTTAACAGGAAGAAACCTCCAACAGAACCGGGCTCAGGGTGGGCGGCCGTCTGCCTCGACCGGTTGGGTTTAGGGGAAGATAGAAAGAGGGGGAGGGGGAGGAGAGGGGAGAGAAGAGAGAGAGACCAGGAACAGCTGTGTCGGTAATGGCGTTATTAATAATAAAGACAGGTAATAGTAATAGTAAAGATGAGTAGTGGTGGATCTGGATCCTGCTGCTCCCGAGGCAGAGATACCTGCAGAATGAGGACAGAGAGAGGGAGAGAGAGGAGAAGCACAAAACTACGGGAGAGAAAAAAAAAACAAAGTTAATGGCATGAAGTCATTGAGAGAGAGCGGGGGAGAGAGACAGAAATAGGGAGAGAGCGCCCAGTGAATCATGGGAATCCCCCAGCAGTTTAACTCTATAGCAGCATAGCTAAGGGATGGGTCAGGACATACCCGAGCCAGCCCTAACTATAAGCTTTACTAAACAAGACAGTTTTAAGCCTGATCTTAAAGGTAGAGAGGGTGTCTGCCTCCCGAACCCACACTGGGAGCTGGTTCCACAGGAGAGGAGCCTGATAGCTGAAGGCTCTGCCCCCCATTCTACTCTTACTAACTCTGGGAACCACAAGTTGACCTGCATTTAGAGAGCGAAGTGTCCTATTGGGAAAATAGGGAACTATAAGCTCTCCAAGGTACGATGGTGCCTGACCATTAATGGCTTTGTAGGTGAGGAGGAGGATTTTAAATTCTATCCTGGATTTTACAGGGAGCCAATGCAGAGAAGCTAACACAGGAGAGATGTGATCTCGTTTCCTCGTTCCTGTCAGTACTCGTGCTGCCGCATTCTGGATCAATTGGAGGCTTTTTACTGAATTTTTGGGACATCCTGACAATAAAGAGTTACAGTAGTCCAGTCTTGAGGTAACAAATGCATGAACTAGTTTTTCAGCATCCTTTAGACATAGAATGGGTCTGATTTTAGCAATATTGCGCAGGTGGAAGAAGGCTGTCCTAGAGACTTGCTTTATATGTGAAGTAAAGGACAAGTCCTGGTCAAAAATGACACCAAGGTTTCTGACTGTAGCACTGGAGGCCAAGGTAATGTCATCCAGAGATCTCTGAGGTGTTTTGGGCCAATTACAATAACTTCAGTTTTGTCTGAATTTAAGAGTAAGAAATTACTGGTCATCCAGGTTTTTATGTCCTTAAGACACACCTGAAGCTTGGCTACCTGGTTAGTCTCACCTGGCTTCATGGATAAGTACAGCTGGGTGTCATCTGCGTAACAATGAAAATTCATCTGGTGCCTCCTAATAATGTTTCCCAGAGGAAGCATATATAGACTGAAGAGCATTGGTCCTAGCACCGAACCTTGTGGAACTCCATGACTGACTTCTGTGATGATAGAGGAGTCATTGTTAACATGAACAAACTGGAGTCTATCTGACAGATATGACTTAAACCAGCTTAGTGTGGTTCCTTTGATGCCGACCATATGTTCTAGTCTCTGTAATAAAATCTTATGATCGATGGTGTCAAATGCGGCACTAAGATCTAGCAGGACAAGTATAGAGACAAGTCCATTGTCTGAGGCTATGAGGAGATCATTGGTAACCTTAACCAGAGCTGTTTCTGTGCTATGATGGACTCTAAAACCTGACTGAAAGTCTTCAAACAAACCATTCCTGTGCAAGTAATCACATAACTGGCTTGCAACGACCCTCTCAAGGATTTTGGAGATAAAGGGGAGGTTGGATATAGGTCTATAATTGGCTAAAACGTCAGGATCAAGAGTAGGCTTTTTAAGTAGAGGTTTAATTACTGCAACTTTAAAAGCCTGCGGTACATAACCAGTTGATAAAGATAAGTTAATCAGACTTAATATAGAGGTGTCAAGTAAAGGAAAAACCTCTTTGAACAACCTTGTTGGAATGGGGTCAAGAAGACAGGATGATGGTTTAGATAAATAAACTGTTGAAGTGAGCTCAGGGAGATGTACAGGAGAGAAACAGTCAAAATATAACCCAGTTACAGTTGACTCTGAGGCTGCTGAACTGGACAATACATCTGAACCAGCTGTGGGGAGGAGATGGTGAATTTTTTCTCTAACAGAGACAATTTTATCTGTAAAGAAGCTCATGAAGTCATTACAACTGAGGGCTAAAGGAATAGATGGGTCAACAGAGCTGTGGCTGTCTGTCAGCCTGGCTACAGTGCTGAACAGAAACCTGGGATTGTTCTTGTTTTCTTCTATCAATGATGAATAATAGGATGTTCTGGCTTTACGGAGGCTTTTTTTATACGCCAACAGGCTGTCTTTCCAAGCCTTTAGAGATTCATCCAGGTTAGTAGAACGCCACCTTCTTTCTAGCTTCCTTGAATTTTGCTTTAAAGCTCGTGTTTCTGAGTTGTACCATGGAGCTAGCCTTCTCTGACTCACTACCTTCTTCCTCAGAGGGGCCACAGTATCTAGAGTTGCACGCAGTGAGGCTACAGTACTATCAACAAAATCATCAACCTGTGTGGCTGTGAAGTTAAGAGAGCTGTTCCCTACTGCATTGATACATGGCAGTGGGCTAAGTACTGATGGGATTCTTTCTTTAAATTTGCTAATGGTATTGTCAGAGAGACACCTGCTGTAATAGATTTTTTCCCCAGATGCTGTGTAGTCCATGACTGAAAACTCAAATGTTAACAGAGAATGGTCAGATAAAAGAGGGTTTCTGGGAGAAACTGTTAGGTATTCAATGTCAATCCCATAAGTCAGAACCAGATCAAGGGTATGATTAAAAGAGTGAGTGGGTTCATTAACATGCTGAGAGAAGCCAATTGAGTCTAATAATGAATTAAATGCATGACTCAGGCTGTCACTTTCAACATCTACATGAATGTTAAAATCACCCACCATGATAACTTTATCTGTGCTAAGAGCTAACTCAGATAAAAAGTCTGAGAACTCAGATAAGAACTCAGAGTACGGGGCAGGTGGACGATATACAGTAACTAGTAGGACTGGTTTTTGTGTCTTCCGGTTTGGGTGAGACAGACTAAGAATAAGGCTTTCAAATGAATTATGATTAACCTTATGCTTGGGATTCAGTAATAAATTGGAGTGATAGATGGCTGCCACCCCTCCTCCTCGGCCTGTGCTTCGAGGGATATGAACGTTAACATGAGTGGGGGGTGTTGATTCATTTAAACTAACATATTCATCCTGCTGCAGCCAGGTTTCAGTCAGACAGAGCAGATCAATGTTATGATCAGTTATCAGATCATTGACTAGTAGAGATTTAGATGAGAGTGATCTGATATTCAATAATCCACATTTAATCTTCCTGTTATTTGGTTCTGGAATAACAGTTGTGTTAATTTTTATTAGGTTTTCATGTCTAACTCCTCCTCTGTTCACTTTTGATTTATTATATTTAAATGTAGGTGGTCGGGGGACAGACACAGTTTGTAGGGGGTGAATGGCAGCGACTGCTCTAAGAGGCGCAGAGAAGAGTGTAAGACTGCGACTCTGCCTCCTGGTCTCAACTCTGGTTTGTCATGGCTTTGGCTTTCTAATAAACTCAGTGAAGTTTCTAGATAAGAGAGCAGCTCCATCCAGCGTGGGATGTATGCCGTCTCGTCTAATCAGACCAGGTCTTCCCCAGAAAGTCTGCCAGTTATCAACAAAGCCCACATCGTTAGCGGAACACCAGCTCGATAACCAGCGGTTGAACGATGACAAGCGGCTGTACATGTCATCGCTGGTCAGGTTGGGGAGGGGCCCAGAGAAAACTACGGAGTCCGACATTGTTCTAGCATAAGTACACACCAACTCCACATTAATCCTAGTGATCTCCGATTGGCGTAATCGGGTGTCATTAGTGCCGACGTGCATTACAATCGTACTGTATTTACGTTTATCCTTCACCAGCAGCTTCAGGTCGGACTCAGTGTCGCTGCTCTGGCCCCAGGAAACATGTGACTATGGCCGCTGGTGTCGCTAACTTCACGTTTCTCAGAATAGAGTCACCAATGACCAGAGTTTGCTTCCCAGCGGGGGTGTCGCTGAGTGGGGAGAACTTGTTAGAAACGTGAACAGGTCGGTGGTGAGCCGTGAGCTTTTGTTTAGGACTAAGCCTCTTCTTGTTACGAACAGTCACCAGCCGCCCTGACCTCCCGGCTGCTCGGGAGCTGCTGGGGGGAGAGAAGGAGCTACAGGAGACGCTACACTGGGTCGGTCCGCACCAGCTGCTGGGGGCTGGCTAACTGGAGAAGCTAACGTTGTTGTTTCCATGGTGCGGAGCCGGGATTCCAAATCATTGAGCCTCGCCTCCATAACTGCGAACAAACTACATTTGTTACATGAACCATTATCGCTGAAGGAGGCAGAGGAGGAACTAAACATGAAGCAGGCTGAGCAAGAGAGAGCGGGAGAGTGAGAGACAGAAGCCATCACAACTGCTAAGCTAAAGTAGCTAACAGAGCTAGCGTGTAAACAGCTGTGTTTTAATGAGAATCTCACGAAGAGAAGGAGAGAGCTAGGAGTGATCGAACAGAAGTTCGACAGTACAACAGATAATTAGTGGTTATATACAAAAATGCAACTAGGATCAGCTGAATTCAGGGGGAGCAGCAACAAACTTCCACCAACAACCGGAAGTGACACAATACGCTTACCGCAGCACGCACGTACAGTTATTGGGGTATTACACTGCACAGTCTCCTTGGTCTATTGAGGCACCATAAACTTTGGCACGGAAGAGGAGCTCACTGGCCTTGTGTCTACAGTGACTGTGTGTATACTTTCAAAACACCTGGAACATTGAAATCACACCCTACCAGCTATCATTTCAGGACTGTAAAAATACAGGAGACATCAACCTTTTTTGTGAGTCATGTGAATTTAAAGAAATTTGTACTCAATGCATTTTTTTCACCCATCTTGGACAGCATTTAAAAAAATTAAAATAAAAAATCAACAGACTGTGCGTTGCCCCTTCCAGCATTATGAGTTTAAAACTAACAAGCTTAAAACCCTCTGTTAACACAGAAGTCAAAAGCAAAAGAATACAAAGGAGATGAGAATGCCACATTTTGTTCTTATTTAGTTTGGATCCCGAGGGTAAATAGGTTTCTGTGAGTTGCGTGGAGGGTTATGGCAGAGCGGTGTGGAATGGCAGCAAGTGGCATGGCATGGTTAATGGCATAGTTGCAGCGTGGAGACATGGATGAATGGTGTGGCTGGCTTCAGTAGAGGTATCCACAACAGGAGCTGACAGCAGCACTGAAGCAGGAGAATCTGGTGCACAAGAAGACACAGGTAAGGCAAATTTCCAAAGAAGCAAAACCAAGCGATCACCTTCCTGCATGTGGTACCCTGACATGTTAGCACATGGAGGAAGTGGAACAATCTGGCAATGAGTGGATGAGAAACCAGGGCTTTTCTACTGGCTTGATGAGGGATGAGTTGCAGGTGTACCAGGCTGCCAGTACTGTGCCACACTTTTAACAGTGTATTCTGAAAATGAAGCTTGTGCCATAGAGACTCATTCCATTGACCTGCCATTTGATTATTTTAGTTGAGGTGGAGACATCAGAAAGTAGTTAAAGTCAAGATTAAAGTGACAATGGCAGGGAAGAGTTTGTAGACACTGAGAGTCTTGAACATAAAATTGCATCTCTTTTTCTGTGCATGCAAACAGTATTGCATGTTTCTAAAAGTGCTTTAAAGAAATGTTTGAAGAATGTAATGACATTCTGCACCCTAAATTTCATTCCCTTTAAAAAATCTAAGAGGTGCTCATTAAGCATAATATTGAAATAGATGATTGTGTTGTTCAAGAAATTAATGATGCAGTATTCAAAAGAAATCCACTAATTTCAACTACTGAAGCTAAAGGTGCACTGTCCACTGATCCCAGGAGGAATCTTTATTTATTTTTTTATTTTTTATTTTTATTGGAAAATATGGCACATGGAAAAAGACAGTTCCATACAGCAATGAGAACCACAGTTAAGAGGACAAAAAAATAAAAAATAAATAGTGAAAATAATATTAGTGATTGCAATTGTCATAGCTGCTGCTCTGTGCATCTCAAAAGATCAACAGAAGAGAAGGCCATCCTTTTCTTTTTTTTTAAGTGAACAAAATACAAATGCACAGCCGTTCACAAAACAGACAAGTATACCAAAAAGTAAGTAAATTTAGTAATTACATTAAATCAAATTAAAAATAAATAAATAAATAATGAAAAGCAGTCAAAAGATAAAGATGGAAAAGATTTGAAGAAGGTTAAGAAGGACTGCCATTTACTGTAGAATTTCTCAGAATCAGCTCTCATATTTAATCTTTTCTAGCTTTAGGAAAGACATAACATCCCTGAGCCACTGAGTACTGGAATGAGCTTTTGTGGATTTCCAATGCAGAAGAAGGCATCTTCTTGCCAACAAGGACGTGAAAGCAATAATATCTAATTGCTTGGAGATGTATCTATTATAATCCTCTGGACACCCAAATATAGCAATATGAGAAGAAACTTTTACAGCTATCGAAAGTATTTTTGAGATAATATCAAAGTACTTCTGCCAAAAAGAAAATACTAATGGACAAGAACAGAACATATGGGTTAGGTTGCAGGAAGAGGCATGACATTTGTCACAAATGTCAGTGACAGTAGAATATATTTGTGACAGATGTGCCTTGGAGAAGTGAACCCTGTACACTGTCTTGAACTGTAAGAGCATGAGAAGAGCACAGGTTGAGCTTGTATGGATTTTATTAAGAGCAGTGTCCCACCAAGCTTGGTTTAATGTCAGCCCCAGAAAAGATAGAATTGTTGGTATAGAGCAACCAGGATAGGAGACAAATAATAAACCATCTGCATAAAGGAATCATTTAAATTCCATTCCCAGACAAGATATCCCAGTAAAATAAAGATAGATAAGGACATCAGATATATTGACAAAGGCTCTATAGCTAATACAAAGAGTAAGGGAGATGAGGGACATCCCTGTCGAGTGCCACGGGTGAAAATATGAAGTAAAACACATGGATTGTATGCCATTGCTAGAGATACTAGCTTGTGGGGATGTATAAAGGAGGTATGTCTGCGAAATAAATACATCACTCAGCCCAAATTTACCTAGTACAGTAAGCAGGTAGTCCCAAAAACCCTATTAAATGCTTTTTCAGCTTCAACAGAAATCACTACTTCAGGGGTTGAAGTGGTATTTTTGGAGTAGATAATGTTTAACAGAGTGTGCACATTGTAAAAAAAAGCTGACGCCCCTTTATAAATCCAGTTTGTTCTTCTGAAATTATGGTTGGGAGAATATTTTCAATGGGAGGAGGGATCACTATGAGGTGAGGATGCAGTGTGCGCAACAACCAGGAATCTCTATTTTAAGCAGCACTTCCCTATTACTGAGCCAACTGAATATACACATAGAAGGATGAATAAGAAATTCCTTTGTTTATATTTCAATCACTGAGGTTCTAGAGAATTTATCGAGATATTTAGATTTTTCAGATGAGCTAGTGTTTAATCAAGAAGATAAACCTGGTCGATAAACCTTTAGGGGTACAAGAGAGATGTATTTGTATAGGACTGTACATTGATGATTTCAAGGTATGCAATACATTGGGGACATTTAGAAAAATCCACAAGATTACTGCTGTCTGTTGGGTTGTACTTAATGTACCTGTTTCACTCACTGAAGATGTTCATTTGTATGGGACCCAATATGTAAAAGGCATGAATGTTTCTGCTGGGCAATGCAGCGGCCTGCTGGACCTCTACAAGATATTGAACATTGTGGTCAACTTTGAAAAAGTCTCCTTCATCACTGCAAAGCTCTCCTCTTTGTTCATGGAACATTATAGGTCCTATCAAGTTATTGACAGCTGCTACACAGACAGAAATTCTTGAGGCTTTGAATGATTAAACTTTGATAAGAGCAGTTTAAGAATAAAAAAAGCGCTGTAAAAGACCTGCTCTTGGCTCTGTGTGTTTCTGTAGAGGTCTACAGAGAGCTGCAGTCCACGTAAGATTTGGCTCTGCAATGACAGACTGTAGTGGAGCAGGTGATTTATTCCACCTGCCAGCACAGCAGATGCTCCAGTAGGATGCTCCAATGTATCAGCTCCAGCAGATATCTTATTTCATATATGGTGACTCAGACTAAAGTCAGAGGGCTCAATGACAATTATTTCCACTCCAATCAATGCTGGTTCCCAACAGGGAAGTGCTCTTATATGTTTCTACCTGTTCAGGCATGTTTGAACATGTATATGTGAACAAGAGTTTCCCGGGAGCATGTATTACATCCTAAATTAGATAGAGTCACCCAGTTCTAGTTACACCAGTCTTTGTGAATGTTCTGTTAGTCAACCATATCACCATTTTCTAATAGGAAAATCTATTAGACTCAATGCCAGGTTGCCAATGTGTAGACCATATCAAAGCTTAAAGGACAAGACTGGTATTATTCTATACATTATCAATAAATAAGCCCTGATGTTGGTTCCTGTTTAGGACATACATCTTTAAAAACACCTCCCAAATATATATTACTGCTCAAAACCTTTAGAACAACCCATTTTTCCAGTTTTATTTAAATTCAAGCAGATAAAGTCCAGTGAATAATGTGAAATGTGGTAAACTGCCCAAGGTTAAAAAAGTTTAGATAAGTCACCAAAACGCCATAGAAATTTGTGCATTTAAAGCTTTCCAACACCAATGGAAGTAAACGAAGCCTTGATTGTTAATGCAAACCTTTCTTACAGGTTAACGACTTACAAACCCTCTGTCTGTACGACAACAGTGTTGGAACACTCTAAGTCCTCTGATGCATCATTAGGACAGTAAGTAGTACCGGCTAACAAAGTAAGACAGGGGTTCATCCTACAGCAAGATAATGACCCAGAACATTTGAAGAAAAGAACCAGACAGTGGCTTCACATGATGCGGTGGCCAGCACAGACTCCAAGTGAAAGCAAAGAGACCAACAAGTGCAACACATTTGTTGGAACTTTGTGTTGGGCTGCTGAATGAGTCAAAAAATTAGACTAAATCTTGGATTGAGATAGATTCTATGGCCCCTTTAAGAAAAAAAATGTATTTAATTGTTCTATGCTTTAATGTCAGAGCACAGTGACACATTACACTATGTAAATTTCAGTAACAACTAGAAAAATTGAGGTGTTCTAAAGCTTTTTGCATGTAGTGTACAGTTTCTTAAATTAAAAAAAAAAAGATTCAGCAACTTCCTAAAACTGCTGATCACTGTAGTTTTTATTTACTCAAACATTTACCTTACTTTTCAGGTAGTGAGTATTTTTACAGTGTATGCAAGATTGAATCAAAATTACCCAAACTCATGGAGCTCTATAGCAGAGAGGAATGAGATATATTACCTGAATTTACATACGTATATCACCCGCTATATCCTTTAATCAATATATACAGAATTAACATTAGGTGTATGACTTAAAATAGTCCTCAAGACCAAATGTCACGTCCGTTTGCTTTTTATTTAGTACTGTTACTGCCACTACTACTACCTATATCCTATAACCTGAATAGCACACCCACTGAAACATACTCTCCTGTCCATGTTAAATGCCAGAGAAGTAAAATATGGTTTAAGACAGATTCACTAGGATCTACCTCCACCAGTCCAGGCCCAGTGTGAGCTACCAAATCAGTCTGCACTGTCAGATCACTTGCTATTTTAGCTGGTGTTCATACATGGATCATTTCCCCTCAAATATGTGAGCAGTTTGGAAGGGACAGAGCTGAGTCGTCCTCCTCCAGAGTGTAGCCTCTGAAGACAGTGTGTCTTCTCTGAGCACAGAGATTATCTTCTAATGTGTTAGTGTGTCTCACAATCTTTTGGCTCTTTTGGATTTGGCAAAGATCCTTTTTCATCTGCTATTACAGTGTCTTACATAACCTTATGTCTATTTAGCTGATTGACTTAAATTGTGGAGGAATACAAACTTAGAGTTTTTGTTGACTGACTAAAACAGATGGACATGAGATACAGAAGATTTCTATACTGACTAATCCAACTATGTAAGGGCCACAATAGCACATATAAACTGTGGGTTGCAAATGAATTAATTTTGCACTGTGTATGGTATCACAAGAGTAAGTCAAAACCGAGTAAGTGGTTGGCCCACCTATGGTCAAATTCTGATTTTGTACCTGCAATGTGGTCTGAAAAAAATGAAGAAACACATAAATGAAGGACGAAGACTCAGCTGTGACTTTTATTACAGTCATAGTGAGAAAGAGAGAGGGAGATGGGAAAATTGGAGAGAAAGAGAGAGAGAATGACACCCAACAAAAGGCCACAGGTCGGACTCATGCCTGGGCAGCTGGGACAAAGACTTGTGAACACAATATCTCAGTAATGCCTTGAAGGAATTTCTTCAAATTTGGTAAAAAAAAAAACAACAAAACAGTCACCTGGACTCAAGGATGACCTCATTAGATTTTGGTGGTCAAAGGTCAAAGGTCAATGTCAGAGTAATCTCACAAAACATGGTTTTGGCCTTGATGAACGTAATATCTCCGTAATGCCTTGAAGGAATTTCTTCAAATAGAATAAAAATGGTAAAAATGGTGACCTGGACTCATGGACAAACTGATTAGATTTTGGTGGCTAAAGATCAGAGATCAAGGTCAGTGTGACCTTACATAACACTTTTTAGCCATTACTCAAGACTTCACACAGCAATTATGACAAAATTTCACACAAATGGTTAATATTTTATATGATTCTGGATAAACAGGGATGTAATCTGAAACTAGTCTGAGTTGCGGAGGCAGAAAACCAGAAGGCAGTAATTCTAGTTTTATTATATTTATCTTAATTAATCTTTTCTATTCCCTCTTTCTTTTTTCTTCTGTCATATTTGTTCTGTCCCCTATTATGTGTATCTATTATTATATTTGTCTTCACCTAATTACACAATAAAGGAAAAAAAATATTTGTTATGAAATTAAATCAACTGCAACAAGTAGTGTTACAGTTTTATTCAAATGTCTGTCGTGGTTTGCCCTGACGGACACTTTATGTTTGTATACTTTTGATCTTTGTTGCCTCCCTGGTGTATTTAAGTCTGTCTTTCCCTTTGTCTTTGTCAGTTTGTCTGTTCTGTTTCCCCTGTGGCATGCTCCCGTGTCTGTTGTTCCTGTTCTGCTCCAGTGATCCCCAGTTGTATCCAGTTCTTCAGTTTTGTTTCTTTCGTCTGGCTTTTGAGTTCGCTTCATTTTCAGCATTTTGTAAGTTACTTTTTCCCACCTTCTACCTCAGATTGTCTGCATTTGGGTCCTTAACTCCATAAAACGTGACAATGTCAAATTAAAAAACAAAAGCTGATTCAAATGCTTTGGCTCTGCTTCCATATAATAGCTAATAGTGCCTCAATCATGGATGGAGAAAAGCAAATACCACTTACCAAAATACCAAAAATTCACCTGGCACTACTGAACAGATGGACAAAGAGAATTTCAAGGTCAGTAAAATACCAAAATGTTGGAGCACTCCCTGCACTAGTCATTGTGCCACCACAAAAATAATGTTGCAAGCCTTACCAGCTACTAACAGGCCACAACATAATCAGAGTGCCACTGGTTGCTTGGAAAAGATGTGCCTAAAACCCTGTGAGGTAGATTCTTCTCCCGCACTAATGACCAAAACTGAGGAAAACATGTGCAGTCTCAAATTGGTAACATTGTTTAAAAAATGCAGGCATCCTTTACCTCAAGGCATTTTTTCCCATCAAAGGCAAGATCAATATCATTAGCAGGTAGACGCTGTAAAAAAGACAAATGCAATTAACTTTTGACAAAAGTTTTCAGGCCAGTTTTCAGGTTTTTGTCAACCACAGAACTTCTGTAACAACTGGAAAACCAAAGACAAGGACTAAAGGTCACATCTCAGAGAAATTGTACTCCAAAAATGCAAAGACTATACTAAAAAGACAATGTCAAAAAAAAAAAAAAAAATTAAATGTCGTTCCTAACCAATGACAGTTAAGTGGGAGTGGGTTATAAAGCCCTCAAACACAGAGTCTGCGTCAATGCAGGTTTACCAACCACACTCTAGAGAAGTGCAGCATCGCTTTGAGTGGATGAGATGCCACAAACCTACAACTGTGAGTTCAGTGTGTTGAAGTCATAAATGACCTCAAACACACATTTGACTATTTTCATGCGTACATGACAAAATTATAGGTTATGTTATATTATATGTCACTCTATACCAGAGAAAACGGTACGTGTTTTTTAAATTAACTTGATAATTTCAAGGGCTAAGGATGTAATCAGATTAAGATCAGATTAAAATGCCAAATTAAAGAATGTTCAAAAAACAAAACAAAAAAATAAGCAGAATTGTGTTTTTTTCTGATGGAGCATTTTGTCATCACAGGAGTTTACAGTACAAGACAGAGAAGAGCAAAAGAAAACAAATGGCCCCTGTATGGGCAGCCTATTGTATGTCTAGATATCTCCTCCTCCCCCTCCATTTGCATGACAGCCCACATTCCTCTTGCACCAAACTCCAGGCCAAAGGGGAGGGAGACCCTCCCAGTGCGGGGCTCAACTGGTAACTGCATCTGAAATGACAGATGGTAATAGCGAAAGATATCTATCCTGCACCACTGATCAATACATGTAATAAGAGTGATGACACTTTCTCAATTTCCACTCACACGTTTCCCCTGTGCTAGAAGCTGCCTCTGATCAATGGCTCTCCAGTATGCTACAATAAGTGATGACCCCATCCTTATTTGTTGTTGCTCTTGGGAAGTGTAGCCATTTCAGAGATGCAGCACTGATATGGACTAAAGAGTTACGTACATTCTTGCTGAATGGCACTAAACAAAAGCTCTCTCCTGTGAGATTGAGTGACAGCCAGTATTGATTTGATGATGGCTGCAAACTCTGAGGCTTACAGTGTAACAACACTTGGACCTGACAGATCGAAACTTCAAACCAATCAGAAGTTTGTTTTTTTTTTTTTTTAATACAGGCAAACACAAGCTATAGACTGCATGGAAAGCTAATAGATTAAAATACAGCTCACTGTATGCACACATGTACTCAGCCCTGCAGTATAACTAGGAGGGATCATGTTACACCTTGGAACCTCAAACAGTAAAATATCCATGCCTTATCTTTCTGGAGGGTTTCCAAGTGAAAGTTCCTCTACACTAGCATCTGATCACCATATTTAATACAAGAGGAATGTTATAATATAAGAAGAGCAATCAATACAAGTGGCAGCTCCAGGCCATCCACCTCATGGATTAGCTGCCAGGGAGTATGCCATGCATGTGGTGGATCATTTGTCAGAGCTCTTACTTTGGAAGAAAATGCCATTTTCTTGCTGTGTTCTAGTGAAGGTCATCCAATGCAAAGTCTGTGTGTGGAAGAAAATTGCAAAGGATCATTGTTCTTTAGATTGTAGTCTCTGAAAAGTAAAAGTGAGAACAAGTTTGAGTGAAAACCTGAGCAATAAAGGTGTTTACAGACATGACTCTTTGTATTTGTATCTATATTTGTGGGGAGAAATTAACAGTTCTTCTTTTGGGATATATCTACCATTCTGCATTCTTTTTACATTTGGGTCTCATTTTTGAGAGCGTAACAGGACATTTAGAGCACAGAAATCAATTAAATCAGGACATAAATCATATCTGTTTTATGACACAAATCATATCTGATTTATGTCATGATTAAATTGATATCCAAATTATGAAACTTCATTCTATAGATTTATTTAGCTTTTTTTGTTAGATACATAAAAATGCACAATAGCTCCTCTGTTAATATATACATTATTTTGATTCATCCTCCACTGTACCTTAAAGACATCGCCTGTTCTCTGATGAAACTGACTTTTTAAAAATAATTTCTATACAAAATATTATGTGCTCACAAAATATTTCTGCCAAAATGTCCTCTTGTCATGGGGGCATTTTGACATTTTTTTCCTTTAATCAACACCTCTATATTAAGTCTGATCAACTTATCTTTACTAACAGGTTATGTACCACAGGCTTTTAAAGTTGCAGTAATTAAACCTCTTAGTATACTCTTGATCCAGATTTTTTAGCCAATTACAGACCTATATCCAACCTCCCCTTTATCCTTTATTTCTAAAATCCTTGAAAAGGATATATATATATATATATATATATATATATATATATATATAGAGAGAGAGAGAGAGAGAGAGAGAGAGAGAGAGAGAGAGAGAGAGAGAAATTATGGCATGCCGTTTAGGAAATTATTATATATAATATGAAGTTAAGTCTGAATATATGGAATGAAACTTGAATATATTGAATGAAACAGCTTCTACCTGAAGTATTATTTCAGCCAACATTTCCGTAAGAGACTTGTAAATTCCCTCAAGAATGATGCATAAAGTTCTTTCGGCAATGTTTTGTTGAAAATGATTACTCATAAGCACTAAGAATGTTGCAATTATGGGGATATGATCCTCAAGGCAACAGGATATAGACTCCAAGCTGTTTGTGTCATTTTAAGTATGACCAGCTGTTGCAAAAAAGTTTTCCAGTTCAACAAAGTATTGGAATATTTCATCTGATGCCATTTTGTAAAGCCAGGGAATTCCAAAGGCATAATGGCAAGGAAAAGTATAGTCTAGACTATGGATTCTCAATATTTCATTCCATATATTCAGACTTTTATTCCATATATTCAGACTTGTATTCAATATATTCAGACTTTCATTCCATATATTCAGACTTCATATTATGTATATATATATATATATATATATATATATATATATATATATATATAGAGAGAGAGAGAGAGAGAGAGAGAGAGAGAGAGAAAGATATACAAAGATATAGATAGATATTGATATAAATATATAGATATATGCCATTAACTTTGTAATTTTTCTCTCCATAGTTTTTGCTTCTCCTCTCTCTCCCTCTCTCTGTCCCCATTCTGCAAGTTCCAGATTTACCACTACAACACTCAATAGTATTATTATCACTTTTATTTATTATAATTATGATAACACCATTACCTGTAATAGATACAGCTGTTTCTGGTCTCTCTCTCTCTCTTTTCCCATCTCTCCTCCCCCTACCCCCTCTCTCTCCTCTTAAACTCAACCAGTCAAGGCAGACGGCCGCCCACCCTGAGCCCGGCTCTGTTGGAGGTTTCTTCCTGTTAAAAGGGAGTTTTTCCTCCCCCCCGTCACCAAGTGCTTGCTCTTTGTGGGAACTGTCGTTTTCTTCTCTATAATAAAGTAAGGTCTCAACCTTACCCTGGAAAGTGCCTTGGGATAATGTATATTATGATTTGACGCTATACAAATACAATTGAATTGAACTGAATTTTAGCACAGGAGGCTCAGAGTCTTTCACCTTTCAAATGACTTCAAAATTTCAATAGTATTTAACAAGATAACCTCAACAAAACATTAAAGATATAAAGATACATTCACTGTGATGGATTACTGGGTTCAAGCAAGGCTGAGGTCTTTGCAAGATGGCTTTATAATATAGTGAAATAAATGGAAGCCAATGGCTGGAAGAGAAAGAGAAAAACATGAAAAAAAGATTGTACACTTGTATGCTTGGGTTAGTACTGTAAAGAATATGTGAATCTGGGGGTTAAAGCATTTAAAACACTGCATTACAACAATATACTACTTCCCAGAACAAATAATGCTGAAGAAGTGTTCAAAAAGAACAAGCAAGTTTTAAAAATGCATGATTTGTGCTTTGCTGAATATTGTATTCAGATTAAGGAGACCCTCTATTCAGCAGCCAAGCTAAAGGCTAATGTCCATCTTTCACATTAATCCTTTAAACTCTCAAGGCCTGTAAGCTTATTCTAATTCAAAACCCAATCCAGCATCTGCTCTTCATCATCACTCATCCATGTAGCAAATACAACCCTCTTACCATTTGTCTAATGCTTTGCTCTCCTTTCTTTCATCTGCCTCTCCTCCTGCTTCGGACCAAAGCTCCCTGCCTTCATTTATTCCCATCACACAGCAGGTGGATGAGTCACACCAAAACGACCTTTTCACAAGATAATTGTTAATGTGAGGCAGAGGTTGTGGAGCTGTGCTTCCTGCAGTCAGGCCTTGGCCAGGATCAGAGTATGATAGGTGGCCGCCTGAAAACAAATGACAAAATGGAAAACATGCTGTGTTTTTCTCTCTGGGCTGCAGCACATTATATATGTCTGTGTGCCTTGACTTGAAGGCTGCCATTATTAAATAAACCAGCCACAGATGATGTGTGCTTTATGTGTCCTTGTTCTGTGGCAGATCGCTCCTGTGGAATATCTCACCATCTCCCTCTGTCTCCTCTGCTACTTAAGTGATGGCAGGATGGAGATGTGTGCTGAGTCTAGGTTCAAGTGTTAAAGCAGATACTGTGCCTTGGCTTTGTAGCTGCAGTGACTGAATTTAAATTAAAATACATATTTCATATTTTCCAAGTGTAGATAATGTTTTCAACTTGGAGTATCCTAACTCAAGGCTAATTCATTTGCCGGCTAATTAGCTTGTTAATGAGCTAAGCTAACAAGCCAAGTATGATGAGCACAGACACCAATACCTGCTAATTAGTGCAACATATAAATAAACTCATACTAGAATTTCACTCACTGCAAAAAAATAGGAGCAGAGACATCCTCACAGTCTGTTAAATAAAATCAATTAACCGCACAGAAAGCTATATTATTTGTCCAATACAAACAGAATAGTCACATTCAGTGTCTTGAATTAGGTAAGGGGATGCCTAGCAGACAGCCAGCTGCTAGACCCCGATCAGCCAGATGGCACCCAACTGTCACTCAGAGTGGCCTGGCCTTCAATTACGCATAACTTTAGTCCTTAATAAAATATAAACAGGTGAGTTATGCAAAATTCAGCCCACACAGTTGTCATGAAGGAGGAAATTAGCTCTATAGCTCAAAACCATTTTTTGTACCAGGCCGTAAACATGTTTATTTCTGCTGTAAAGTTGGACATTTGGGAGTAACTTGCTTTTGGAACCAGCCACAAGTGGCCATTCAAGGAACTGCATTTTTGGTTTTTGGCACTTTAGTGTTGGCTTCATATTTCAGTGAGTAACCATGAGTAACCAAGTTGCCACAACAATGCCTCCGTCTTTTTTTTCAGCACTCTTTTATTTTTTTATTTAAATAAATAATAAATAGTAGATAATAAAAATATGAATTGTGATCTCATGAAACCACTACACACAAACACACAGTGTTGTGATCTCAGTTAGCTGCAGCACAGTATCTCCTCCTCTCCTCTGGTGCCATAAAACCAGGCTGGTTGATTACAGTGGAGACACCAGAAAGGACAGGAGGAGGTCCGACAGTTTTCTCAAAAAGTCTTAAAACCATTTAGGTTGTGAGACACAAGGGATTTTTTGAATTTACTTTAGTGTTGCTTGCTAGTTTTATAAATAACCTTAAGGTAATGTTCCCTACCCATAAAAGCTTGCTAGCTAGCTGAGGTAGCTGCAGACAAGCTAATCCAGTGAAAAGAACAGCATGTGATTTGCTGACAGCATGGGGCATTTGAATTTTAGAGCCTTATATTTTCAATTGTCACCTGGTGCCTTAATTTTTGTGTTTTTTTCTTTACACAGATAAAGATATAGCTACTCAAAATTTTCCTGGGGAAGACCCCCACCTCCCCTGCATGTGTCCTTCCCAAAGTTCATGCAGGTATGAAACCTATGCCCCTGTGTATCTGTGTGCTTCAGCATGAGGCTAATTATTTTTTTATGCAGTTTTGTCAGGTAACATATAGAGAAAAAAAGACTCCATTGTAATGAAAACAGGTTTATTCTATGTCCATGTCAAAGACAAAATTCTGAAAATGTGAAAGTACTTGTCTTTCTGTCGTGCTGTTGGTGCCACAGATGTTGTAATTACTGGAGATGTGTGGACTTGTGTCCATTTTGTTTTGCAGACTCACACAGTCCCAACCAGTTCTATTTGGCTCACTCACCCACATGGTCAGCAGAGCTGCAGCAGAGCTGCAGCAGTAGCTGCGATATACATGTCACAGAGACAATTAAGATACTTAATCGTCTATTTCCCTAGCACCCCTGTTTATTGCAATTAACATCACAAATTGTACTCCCTCTCATCGTCATAACTCCTTCAGCACAGCATTAGAATTCAAAAACCCTGCTTTTTAGACATCAAATTGTGTTTTCAGGTGGTCTGCATTAATGAAAGAAATTGTATCAAGCCCTTTGTGTTTCCAGAGACAGCTGTGGGAAGTCAAACACTTAAATGTCCTCAAGTGATGTCATTTGAGTCAAGGACTATAAGTCTGGAAAACAATCTTTGGGAATGGTGTTAGAAATACAGTATGCAATCCATACTCCTGGGAACATTACATATTTTGCTGATTTTTGAGGTGAACAGGAGTAAATATAATCCCTGCAGCAATGATGGATCCCCTAATTGAACAGGGGTGCTCAGTTAGGATCCATACACAATGTTGGTTATGCAAATACGTCTTATTAGTGAAAATAAAAAAAACAAAAAGAACAGTCAGCAGTTATTGTGTCAGGTGTCCTTTATTAATTTTTATCCAGACATATTCTGCCACAATCTGGCACTGAGTGAGCAATCATGCAGCAATACAATGTATTTTTCTCCAGATAGATATTATCACCTCTCTGTATCCACCACTACAGCCAGCAAACTAATGTATTGATCACAGTGTGGATCATTGTAATGAATAATCTCTCAGGGACACTGCACACACAGCAAACAAATAACAAAGGTGACAGTAATGATGAGTTTCTTTGTTACACAATTTAAATAAATGTGCATTTACTTGACTTTGTATTTCCAGATGATTTAACCTGTAGCTTGATGGTGAGAGCTTTTCTTGGAACACAACCTGCAGGACTAAGCATATCTGTCTAAAAAGAAACAATTGTGATTTGTTAAACTTGCATAAAGCACAAAAATGAACTCTAAAGGAATATCATATACACCTGCAGGGAAACTACGCATAACATCTCAAAGATCCCCTCCAGACATGTGTTAATGACTTTTCCACAAAAAGTTTGGGAACCTTGATCAAAAATTCATATGAGGAAAATAAAGCAATGTTAATTCTGGTCTTAATTTTTTTTTCATTTAACAAATGTGTAAGAGTACCATTAAAGTATTGGAGCAATAAGGAGTATCTGTAAAAGTAGTACCGGTAATACTGTTATAATCTTAACAATACCCATCCCTATTCTTATTGATAAGCTAAGATGTTTCTGGTGGTCCCTGTTGACGAAAGTATGCTTTAAACAAAGTGCTGTGTGTGTAATTTACATATGTAATGTTCTGAGTAAATAAATTGTTATTAACTACTGGCAGCATAATAAAGGCCACAATTTAAAAATTAAAAGTCATCATTGATAGGGAACCACCTCAGAAGAGGAATTTGATAATTAATAAATTTTGTGATAATGATTAAAAAGTTATAAAAATATTGTGCGGTACTTCTGCTCTCTGATTGAGGGCAAAGAACACACAAACAAAATAGGCACATAGGAAAATAAGTGCAAAACTTTAGAATGGCGAAAAGCCAAACAGCAATGGTCAAAGTGATCCCAGTAGTTTTATTTCCCTGGGGGCTGGCAGACATCTCAGGTGTAGTACTCTCTCTGTTACAGCTGAAGAAGTGAGTTATTCTCTATAGAACTCTTGATTTTTTTAAAATCTGGAATTTACACATAAAAATCACTCATCCACCTTCCACCAAACACCAGTAAAACATAAAATGAAATGACGTATAAACTTAATGGCTCTATTACTTAATTAAAACAACATGATACATGTTTCTTAACACTAATAATAAATAAAGGTGGCTAACAAAGCTGTTCTTTGATTCTAATAATTATAAAGACATGTTGGCTGGCAAATTTTATATTATTTCAGATATGTGTTTGAAAAGAGGAAAATGTTGGTTCCAGGTCAAGACTGGAATGTTGTGATTTATGGTTCTGTTATCTAAAGAGGGAGAGAGAAAAAAGGGAAAACACTAGTTTGTGCGTGAGACAGAGTTCAGGGTTCACACCAAAGGGGTAACATTCAAATACCAATGCAGCAATAAAATGTCTTATTGTTACCAAAATTGATTTATTGGATGTTTACTCCCATTGTGTCTGTTAAGTTGGTCCTCTGGAATGACCATTTGAGCTAGATATACACCTCTCTGACATGAAGTTTTGTGGCATACTTATATTTATTTAGTTTTAGCTGGACTGCAACCCCTATAAAAAAAACTGACTGACTACTTTACTGAAGGACTGAGTGGTCATAATTCCACCAGTGGTCAGCCAAATGCCACTTGAGTTGGAGTTTTTCAAAATGATTTGGCGCAAGGGGGTTCTAGTAAGGGGGGTGTTTACAGCCTGCAGTATTCCCAACCCTACACATTTGTAACATTTGCTAGAGACTTTTAGAGATTTAGACACAAGACTAAGGATGGGCATCAATTCTTGTACTTCCTTACTCTAATTTCTGTGTGTTTCTCTTGGCCTTGTCACCGCAGGCACAGATTGAACTTTGACAACTGTGCTCAAATAAGCTTGCAAAACGGCGCAGCGCAGCAACAAACCATTGTGGCACAGTACAAGCCACTGGATATAATGAGTTTCAGAGCTTTCTGTCTGAAAGCCTCATCTGCACAAAACTTTGCACATAGACTCTATAAATTCACATGATCAAACATTATTAAAAGAATATTTATGATCCAAAAATTGGGAAAATTATAAAGGAATTGTTGCGTGTCTTGGCAATAATCACTCCTATTAACATGAAATTCAGTTGAGTACTTTCTCATGTCCCACTGAGGCTCTGTGCAACATTTGGCGTCAATCAACCACAAGGTGGTGCTTCTGTAGCAAAATCATCAAATGTACTAAAATTTCTTTTCCAAACTACTCTTACACTGTGTGTGCAATCTGCATGAAACTTTGTACTTATCATCTATGGACTTTCATGATGACAAATTATCGAAAGAGTTTTGATACTGAAAAAAAATGCAAAAATGCCACAGTAGGTGGCACTGCAAAAAGTTGAAAAATATTCAATTCAATTTTACTTGGGGTGGCATGCTGGTGCAGTGTTTAGCACTGTCGCCTCAAAGCAAGAAGGTTCTGGGTTCAAACCCCAGGCCTGGGGTTTTTCTGTATGGAGTTTGCATGTTTTCCCTGTGTCTGTGTGGGTTCCCTGTGGGTACCCTGGCTTCCTCCCACAGTCCAAAGACATGCATGTTAGGTTAATTGGTGACTATAAATTGCCCATAGGTGTGTGTGTGGTTGTCTGTCTTTATGTGTCAGCCCAGTGATAGACTGGCGTCTACCCCACCCTCGCCCAATGTAAACTGGGATTGGCATACGACATCTTTAACACTGGTGATGCCACTCCCCCCATGGGTGCAAAGTGCAAGGGCCCATTCAACACTGCTTGCAGCTTTAATTCTACTTCTTCTTCTTCTTCTTCTTCTTCTTCTTCTTCTTCTTATTATTATTATTATTATTATTATTATTATTATTATTATTATATTATTATTGTTGTTGTTGTTGTTGTTGTTGTTGTTATTATTATTATACTGTACTATGGAATTTATATCTCAAAAGTAGAAAAAAACAATACCAAATAAACTAAAATATTACATATTCTGTTTGTAAAAGTTATTGAGTTTTAATTACACTGGAAATGTGAGCAAGAATATCATAGACCAGCACATAAGTAGGGGATGTCACTTATTTTCTAATCATTTAAAAACTAGAGATATGTAAGCGTAAGGATAGAATGATGAAATGTCAATTGGTCATTTTAATTATTTTACTTATTTTCTTTATTAATTCATCAACTGAATACATTTTAAATAAAAATTTAATTACCCAAGTTATAACATTTTTACATTTATCAGTGCATTAATTGATTCTATTTGATTTTCTAATTGATTTTATGCACTGCAGTTGAGGCAAACTTTTACATACGTGTGAAATTGAGGAATATAAAGTGAAACAAATATATTTAAGTCAAAGTTCTCATTAGCACTTAGGAAACTAGTTGTGGCAGACAGAAACCCTCCTACTCCTTCTCCAAGGATGAGAAGTATAATTTAAGTCAGCATCCAAACAAAACGTGATCCAACCTAATTCTGTGTGTGCAGCAGATAAAGATTCCGAGGCTCAGACATAAAGCTCTCTGCCTCCCATCACTTCTGCCCCATGCATTCAAGAGATAAATTAGGGTTTTAGAAGAAGCCTGAGCGGGATAGCCATCAGCATTTTGCCGCTAATCCTCCTTTGAAACTATCACCTCTGAAACCAGCCCTCAGAAGGAAAGAAAAATGCCAGTTAATCAATATTGATCTGTGGTTTTAATCTTACTCAAGAAGAATCCAGTACAATCAATGACTAGCAAATGCATTGTTATTTGGATTGGATTCAGCTCATGTGTTCAATCTTCATCACAGCAGCATGCCAAGTTAGCTTTCAATTGGATTCTCAATTGTGAATTAATCGGTTAATAAGGGTTGATTCATAACATAATTTTGGGTGATTGTTTTTTTTAAAATAGATACTGAATGACTATATACAATGTGTCAACTGGTCCAAAATATTTGATTATATGAAGTACTCATTTTTAAACAAGGGGCAGCAAATATGACAATCCTTTAAACAACTTCTGCACAGATTTCCATGGTTATCTGATTTGACATGATATTCAATTGATAGATTAAATGTGTGTACTAGCAGAGATCTTAAGGTCCTGAATGGCTTGTGGTGCTGACTCCTTGTCACTCTGTATAGATAACCACCGCACCAAAGGCAACAACAACACTAAAGAGGGGATCAGTTCCTCTGAGGATCACATGCTTATTAAAATCACATTGAGTTTAATATTTGATGAGGTTAAATGGTGTTCATCTGTGAGGTCTGTCCCAGGATGAGGAGAAGTTTTGTTTTTGAGCTCTAATTGCCCTGTTCAGTCTTCTCCTTGATGGCTGATGTCTGCTCTTTTTTTATAGTCTTTCTAACGGCTGCCTGGTCTCCGCTGCCTGCTCCAATAAGCTCTCATTAATCTTATTATTAAATTATTAAAGCTGTCACTGATACGTGTGAATGATGCTCCTGTCTTCTTCCTGTCCTGGAGAGCTCTTTGACTTCCCTCAGGTGAGTGGAGTCTACCTGCATGATAGAGTGAGTCCCCACATCTGCATACCCTGCCCTGGGCTTCCCCTGACATGAGTCTGCACTGTTAAATGTTGCTCTGTTGTAAACAAAACCTATGTGCTTCATAATTGTACTTTGTCTCAGAATTTAGATTCTCTGTTTCTGACTGAAACTTGGCAGAGGATATGTAATTTAGCCTCCACAATGAGCTGTGACTAAAGGATTATACTTTTATCAACTCACCTAGGATCTTGGGCCATGGTGGAGCACTTGCTGCATTGTTTGGGTTCAGGCTTAGTGTGTTGGCTGGTGAGCACTGGGTCTTTCTAATCATTTGAAGTAGAAGTTTTCACCCCTTTTATTGCATTTTAATTTATTGTCCACTGGCCCAAACAATTGAGACGTCCACCAGAACCCCCAATACTGGAATGGGTGATACGTCAGCCAAGGTGGTCAGTGGAGGGTCATATGTACCGCACAACAGGGGCTCAGGGTAGCTGGGAAGCTGGGGTTCAGGATAGAAGGTGGAGACCTGGAGCTCCAGCTATACTAGGTTTGGACTTGGTCTTGTTTCCTTTATTTTGTGAGGCACATTGTGACATCTTCAGTGGAAATGTGCTATATAAATAAACTTCACCTACTTACTGGTGTAAATCATGGATAGGCTTGTTTCAGCAGTTTGAGATAACCAGTAAAACAACATGAAGCATTACAGTTGTTGCCCTGGCTATCTGCAATTCATTATACCTAGCACAGTGATTTAGAACAGTTTACCAGAACATGTCTGAGGTATAACACCAGTGAGCCAATACCAACCCAGTGTGTGTAATATGAACAGTATTACTATTTACTATATACTATTTACTTTTACTATTTATCACCTTCAAGTCTCAATTGGCCGAGCAATTTAACCATGGTCTGTCCTTGTGAGTTGTGGTCCTGTGTGAAGGGTTCTGCCTTAGACATGCCCCTCAGCCCTGAATGACTAACTCTTGCTGTGCTGTATGAAGAGAAAAGACTGAGTTCAGAGGGAATGACAGGGTGAGTGAGTTCTATTAGAGAGAGTTATCCCTTCAAGTCAAACATTACAGCTCTCTCACAGCAATCCCACCCTCAGACCTCAGAGTCTCTCAGCTTATTTATTGCTTTCACTCAAGTACTTGCTCATAATATCTGAGTAATTCAACTTAAATGTAATATCATAATAGCAGTTTATGATATACAGCATATATACAGCAGCAGCTTTTAACATCCATACCACTGGCTGTAATTTCAAAATAAAGCAAATTTTCAGACAGAAGCTGTAAATCAATTATTAAACTATGTGACATTGGCATAACCAAATCAATATATCATAATAAAAGCCTGTCCAGTGGCACAAAGGTCTTAATTCCTATGATGATGGCATAATTGACTGCCAACAATTAGGAGTTGAGCTCCTAATTGAGCAACACTGGCACTGAAAGTTTTAAAGTTCTCAGCAATGTCCTGTAACATCTTGCCATGTTGTCGAATTAGTGTGCCTTGAGCTGCTAGCACCTGTTTGAATACACCAGCATCCGCGGGGTCCATGTTGGCCAGATTGTTCCATTACGATTTGTTTAAGGGTTTGCCTGGACCTCAGTGTGGACTCAGAAGCACATGAGAGGGATGTAAAATGAAAGAAATTTATTGGTAAACTTGTCGGCAGTTCAGAATAGAATTCAGTCTCTTATGGAAAAGGGGAGCTCAGTGGTTTTGGCAAGGCAGGTAATGGCGGAACGGCGTGGTGGCAACAGGTAAGTGGCCGGGCTTGCAATATGGCAAAGAGTGGGTGAACAACCAGGGCTTTTAAACAGGCTTCATCAGGTGATGAGCTGCAGGTGTGTCAGGCTGCCAGTGCTGCGGCGGGGGAGGGAGAGAGAGAGAGAGCACACATGCACAAACACACACACAAGGGAGGGGGAGACAGGTAGAACAGACTAGGGAGCACGCTGAGGTCCAGGTCGAACCTTGACAGACTTGCGCCTGTCAGCGCATCATTCAAATAATATGTATGGGTTATAATTCAAGCTTCTGATTCAAGATGAGACCAGAGCATAAGACTGGCCATTGGGGCCACTGTTTCAAATCCTGGTTGGCTGGTGAACCGTCAAAGTATCCATTAAGTTTTTAAAGTTTATATGAGCTCCATCAGTGTATTTACATCAATGTCTTACATCATTCATATGGCCGGTCCCAGTGGACAAGTCCAAGTTTGAATTTCATTCCCGTTCCAACCATGGAGTTAATACTGCACTGGCTTTACCAAGATGAAGAACCCTACAATCTACTAAGGGTCTCCAGCTTAACTCAGAACAGTTTTTTCTTGTGTAAATAACTTGATGCTACATAATATTACATGCCTGTTTTCATTAGTGGTAGTTATAGTAGCATGGTAACATTAGCTAACTTGCTGTTACCATTATGAATTTGTTCAGTAAATATTGCTAACGCTAGTTGGCTTAATGCTGTGGAGCCTATCATGGTGATGCTAGCGTGGGCTGATTGTTGCGGCTGGATTGTTTTCT
Source organism: Trachinotus anak (assembly GCF_046630095.1). Lineage (NCBI taxonomy): Eukaryota > Metazoa > Chordata > Actinopteri > Carangiformes > Carangidae > Trachinotus > Trachinotus anak. Next base: position 879,429 of record NW_027273869.1, read on the forward strand.
TGTTGGTTCTTGTGAACAGAGTAACTATATTCAGTTGTGCTTCTTGTTGTGTATTCAGTGTTCACTTTCACTGGGCTTTGTAACACCTTGTTGGGAACATGAAGGGAGGGAGAAAGGAGCTGTGGCCTGATCAGAATGATGTGTAATGCTTTGAAACAAAGAAATCTAGTAAACCATCAGCTTCCTGCTGGGGTTTGATCACTTGCAGTTGGCTGAACACTTCAAGACATACATCTCACTAATCTGATGGCACTTCTCCGACCCTCTGTGGATAAGCATGTTAATATATCAATAAATTATTTCTCAGGCCAGTATGCTATAATATTGACAATAACAAAGGTCCACAGACCAAGTCCATAAGGTATACAGTGCTGCAGTATGACTCAATCAGATCTTTGTTCAGCTCTTTAATTGCAGCATCTTGTGAGCATGATAATAATGTGTTTGCTTAACAGAAGGCACTTCCATCACACTGTGTCAAGTGAAAACATAGCTCCAGAGCTCAGTAAGAGATGATGATATAATATGGATGCATGTCTGGTTACAGTCACCTCAGGAACTCAAACCAATGAATCAATGTGGAAGTTCTCCATCTACTCCAATTACTCACCATAAGGTTTTAGACTTGCTTGTAAAGGAATCATCAATTTTCTAAAAACCTTACAGTTTTTGTATCACAGCTCATGGTCGTGCTTGTTGTCTTTTAGGAAAGAAAAAAATATGAAGATGCTTTGTTGGTCCAGTTGTTGGGTTTACACATTAAAACAAGTTTGAAGCTGTCAAAAACAAGTTACCTGTTTTCCTGCTTGAGCAGATATTAATGATCATGTGTTAATGTGTTAAAGTGCTGGTTATATTGTGTTTAGGTCCTTGTCAAACTTGTTTGATGACAGATGCACAGTAGGTTTTGCTGATATTAGTTTCTACTGGACTCTACTCTGGACTTGACACTAGTTTCTTTTTCTATTTTAGGCGTGGGGGACACTTATTTTACAGTGTAACTTCATTGTATGAAACAAGTACAAATAAAATAGTGATTAGCTCCTCCAGGTACTTAAATGTCGGTACAATGTAAGAAAATACACAGAAAAAATAATTGGGTGTTTTAGGAAAGAAAATCCAAAAAGGAGAAATAAATTGAGTGACTTCTCAGTCGTTTATGGAGACCAGCAACATACTTATGTGGGGATAAGAGGATAACTCCAGGATTTTTTAACCTTGTCCTATGTTTTGGGTGTAAATGATTGATGGAGACAAAAATCTTTAAAATTGGTGTAATCAAACAGTGCATTTGCCCGTGATTAGTTTGTTTGTTGGTATTATTCTGTGGTACTTTTACTTATGCAAACAATCTGAATAATTTTTCTACAAATGAAAGTCATCCATTAATAGGTTAAACAGAAGCCCACTGCAAAGGCACAAACTATGTTCTTGGGGATTGACTACATATTATTTCCCAGTGTTTCCTAGCATTAATCACCTTTATATGTTTCACCCAGTAATGTTAATGTTTTTTAATATACCTTTGAAACACACAAGAAATACATTTACATTTATTATTTATATAATTTTAATATAATTTATATCACCTCCAATCGACTACAACTATTTTATAAATATTGTACCAAGTCTAAAACCATTGTCATATATATATATATATATATATATATATATATATATATATATATATATATATATATATAGAGTCCAGAGCAGCCTCTCTGCTCGGCTGTGTGTGTGCAGCCTGGTCCTGCCCAGAGAGCATAGGACGAAGAAGTAGTGTGATCATAAAAAGACCATGATAAAACAGAAAATAAGTGTATTGCAGTAATCCAAAAGTTTGATGAAAGAAGGAAGAGGAGGAGGAAAGAGGCAACAAACATGGATATAATATATATTGTTATGACTCTGTTGCTACCCTACTTAGCATACATACTTCATGTGCTGAAACAATTGACTTATATGCTGGAATGTTCTTAATTATTTAAAAGAAAGCCTGCCACTGGGCACCAACTGTGCCTAAAACAACCAGTTCTGTAACAAAATAAAAAAACACTGGCATTTGACAAAATCCTGCGTTTGCAGAACCTTTGATTCAGCAGTTCTTCAGTTTGGAGGTCTTCCAATCCAGGCAAAGACATTTCTAACTGGAACAGTCCCGACAGGAGAATCTCGCCACCTCTTTGCTATGTACTCCTTCATGTCACTTTGCTTTGCTTTCTTTCTTTCTTTCTTTCTGTCTTTCATTTATGTATCGCTAACATATCATTTTTGGTCTTTCTCATGAGCTTCACTTCCTCCCTCCACCTCTCCCTCATCAGCAATTCCATCCACACTGCTTGCTTTGCTGCCCTGGCCCTTAGGCATTGCTTCTCCTGCATGATTTATTGTCCTCCCTAGCTACTCTCAACACTCCAGTCCTCTCTCCTCCACTCCCTCTCAGCTCATCTGACAAGAGGAATGAGTAAACTTGCACTGCTGGGACATCACTGTACAGTCTGATGAGACGGTAAAGCAGCCTGCTGTTTATCCCACTGACATGAAGGACATCTCATATGAGGTTTAGTGTTTGCTTTTTAATTGACTTGTCATTTCAAGTCAGAAGTTTTGTTTTCCCTTCCCAGTAAAAGAACTGCTGGTGGTGAAACATTCACAGGAGAGACAATTGGTTATTTCCCATGAATTCAGAGAATCTTGAAGCTACCCTGGTAAGATCAAATCAGAAGTTAAACTTTGAGAGTGCATGAGATGAAGAGAAAATGGTATAGTGTGCCAAGGGAAGGAAGACAAATTCATTAGAGGAGCACCACCCAGCTCAATATTTTGGCTTGCCAGCATGTTTTACTCACTAACTGTATAATTAGGAAGGGGCACAGTGAAGGCATGTGAGGGTTCTCCATAAGGGATGAGAGCAACTCCAACTTTCAATTATAGAAAACACTCTGAGGATACGCCCTTGGATAAAGTCTTTGATGCTGAATAAAAGCGTACACCAAACCTCCAACCGCACCTTCTCTACAATATCCTTTTCCCAGATGTTTGACACTCATACCTGCCAGGCACTAGGCTGACAAACCTGGCTGAAAAGCCTGCCCAGTGCTAATGGATTTATATGAGAGCTACTCATCGTTATGCTCAAATTTTAGTATTTCCAGTTTAGAATAAACTGTCCAATTTTCATATCCTTCCTGTCTGTAATAATAACACTAGACACACTAAGTTAATAACTGAGATCTGCACTAAAAAGAGATCAAACAGGGGCAAAAACAAGAAGAGTCAGATGATCAGTCAGGGTGAAAACAAACCTCCAGGTTGGTCAAACTTATTTTGAAGAGAAAACAAAGAATGTGAGTGTGAATGTAAAATATCACCCAAACTGTCTGTTGTAAACATCTATCAGTTTACAGTCCCACTTCAGCACTAGTGAGTGTGACACATCACTTATGAATGAAAGAGGACCTATTATGCTTTTCCAAGTTTTCCCTTTTCTATGCATTATATAGCTTTTTGTGCATGTAACTGGTCTACAAAATCGCAACGCTCAAAGTACATACCAAAGGAAGTAATTCTGTCAGGGCAAAAGACACTTTACCTTACTTCATAGACCTAGTAACATCAAAACATCCCTCAGTGTCGCCCACCTGCAAGCTGGACTCTCCCTGGATGATTGGCCAGGAGCACAGCACACAACAACTTAAAATGACTTTTGTTTTGTAGCCATGCAGAAAAAACATTGTGTTCTCAATTGCCTGGAAATATCCACTTTGTATGCACTGCAAACTGCAGGATCACAAAGAAATAGGTGGTGCGCATTCATTTTTACCTCCATTTTACTGTGAACCAGCCACTTCAAGGACTGCTTCAATAACCATCCAGAGTTTGATGCTGGATTGTCACAATGGTTATTTCTGAAGGAAGGGGCAGTTCCTACTCTATGTCACCCAACAGGAGACATAGGCTTTCCATGTTTAACTGGGTTGCCGGTAACCGGACTGCATTAGTGCAAGCAGTGTAGCAACACACCCAAAGATATAAATGCTTAAATGTTTGTCAGTATTGACATGCCATACCTCATTAGCTCATATAAATTGTCCACAATTTAACCAGTCAATTCATTTTTCAGTACCTAGGAGCACAAAATATAGTTAATTTCAGATTTACCAGCACTGTAAAACCAGCAAGACGAACAAGAGGTGGTGACTCCCTACCTTTGGAGCACTCATGAAGAGTTCATGAACCAACTGTTATTTGATTACTCAATTATTTATATTCCTTAAATCCATTAAGTGTCCACAGATTTCCAGTCCAAATTACTGCAATTTCCCTCCTTACATCGACTCTAAAAGTTACATTTGAACGATCTGTATTCTATTGGTCAGTTGCACATCACATCAATGATATCATCTCACCTGTGGGTTGGAGCGGGACCTCTTTCCAGTTTGGAAAGAGGTCCCCTATTTGATAGGGAACCCTGCACATATGTGTATCTTGTTTGAAGTGTGCTGCTATAACAAAACACAAAAAATGATCGGTATCGGCCATGGATCAGCCGATCTCACTTATGTATTATCGGTATCTGTATCAATGGCAAAAATATGTGATCGGGGCATCCATAGTAACAGCCACAAACAAAGTTTGTTTATAGCTGCGTAAGCAGCAAGAGATGGGCTGTGTGGAACATGTAGTTGCAGCTTCAGAGGGGGGAGAGGGACCTTATAGAGTGTGAATACAACTATAAGGTGTATATTATAGGATTAGAAAAATGTGTTTGTTTTTTTGTTCAAAAAAATAAATAAACAGATAAACAGAACAGATAATAAGTTGCTTGCACTAACAACCTACGGGATCATTTTTGGGGACACAATTTGTACTCATTCTTGGACTCTGTAAAATCTCAACAAACATATTTTTACATTCTAAGATAATTACACTTGCTGAAAATATTATCTACAATGTCCATAAACTGCTTAAAATTAAAAAAAAAAAAAAAAAAAAAAGATACTCGATAAAGTATAACCAGATGTTTACAGGTATTTTTTTCAAGTTTAGGAAAGCATATGCCATTTAATCAAAAGGTTTGTCTTTGAGGCTTTAAAGTGCTCCACAAATCTGATTTCAGGCTGAGTGTTTTGATATGATATGTGAATACATTTAACCAGTAACCAGTAATATAAGATATGAGGAGCTCTCAGCCCATTTTATTTTGACAAAGTAGCTCTTAGTGGAAAAAAGGTTGGAGACCCCTGTCTTAGACTATGAGATATATTCTGTCCAAGATGGGTATATTATGTATTATTGTTGACAAGTATACTTCTGCAAACCAGAGCAAAGGTAAGAGGTTCACCAAACACACTGGGATTCATTGGGAAAATTAGTACACAGAGCAAAGTTAACATTGAACTTACTTATAATTTCAAAGGTATCTTGTCATGGACAAAAGTGTTGATGGCAGTGTTAGTGGACAGCTCAGGAGATGACAGATTTTTTTAGGATTCATACTCCATGAAATAAAGTTAGTGGAAAGTTGCTTTCTTGGACTAAACTGTTAGATGAATCAACAGGCTGCCTTAAGAACCTGCTGACCAACATCACCAGCCTGAGACTGTGGAGAATTTCAGCTCTGATGAGTAATGAGTAACCTGATCCTGAGAAAGTAAATGGAACCAAAGAAAGAGGAATAAACAAAGCAGAGTGGCAGCACAACACACTAAAACCCAGCTGGAGATATTTGGCATGAGAAGTCTTCTTTTGGCATTGTGCTGCATTCAACAAGGCAGTCTGGCAGAATGCTGGATTAATAACAATCCGGGGAAGTGGGTGGTGGGTCACAAAGGATTTCAGTGCTCAGAACTTACTATAAATGTTCTCCTTTTGTTTTAGAGAGGTTAATCTCTTCATGGCACCATTTGTTCTTTCTGTTGCCAGCATTCAACCTAGTCCCACTGATAACAGGACAGAGCTTTAGACACAGGCTTGAACCAACATGTTCGGCTTAATGGTTCATGCCATTACAATACCCACAGTCAATTTAAACACATTTCAATGTGTGATGTACAAATATGAAATAAAAAAACTTCAAAGAAGAGGCCACTGGGTTTGAAAGTGATTACTCTCACCGTAATCTGTCTAGACATCAATGTTCACCCTCCATCTCTGCATACAGCTACAAAAAAAACGTTTCTGATGAGAGTGAGAAAGAGTGCCTTAAAATTGATCACGTTATTTATTCTTAATTACATACTTGTATCTCACGGTAGGGAATTTTCACAGTGCTTGAATTATTCATTTATTTTCCCTGAAACCAATGTGGTCAAAATTAAAAGCTTCTATTGTGGTAAATAGGTGTATTGCTGTCCAACTGCACTTTCCATAGATTTATATATATATATATATATATATATATATATGGAAGTTGCATAATAATTGCTTTTGAATGGAACCAAGACTGTCCAGAGGCAGCAGTGCAATTTCTTTTTGATTGTATCATTTATCTTGTACTGGAGTACATGTCCTCCACAGAGCTTGTACAGAGCCTGCTGGGCTACCATGGTTAAGCTCAAGATGCTCATGGCTGAATGTTTAAGCTCATCAGCTCATCTAGTTCATCTGGGCTAGATGAAGACCCTTATGAGCTCCAACTTGACTTATTGTCTTCTCTCCAATGTGTCAGTAACTTTGTGTAATTTTGTTGTGCTTCCTGTTGTGTGTTTTGTTGGCTTGAGGTGTGGTCATTGAAGCATTTGTTTTTGTCTGAAATCCTGGTGGCAATGATGATTGTTTACAGAACCTTTAAGCATGTTCCATAGGTGTCATTTAATAAAGACAAAGGTGAAAAAGCTTACTTGTAGATCCAGCACACAAACCCATAGGGCAAGGCTAGTACATAGGTCATAAACAGGCAGGAGGTCCAAAACACTGGTACAGATAACTTAAACTGCAAACAAAAAGGGGAATAGTTTACAGGCAGAGCAGCAAGAGCTGACAGAACAGGAGAGCTCTGGAAGGTGAAGCAACAAGCAGGAGGTGATCTGGCAGAGGACAGGGAAAAATTAGTTGGTGCAAATACAACAGGGCCACTAGAAACAAAAGAATCTAGAGGATGGCTGGATTTTACTTAGATTTAAAGTCTTCAAAGTCAGACTGGAACAACCTCTCCGGTGACATCACACACAGTAAGGGGATATGATAAGTAAAGGGTCTGCAGCTAGCTAACTTCTTTTTTAACTCTGGGGACAGACAGGAGCCCTATATTCTTACACTCCTTCAGCTCTACAACCACTTAGCAGAACAGATCATAGTCTGGTCTTTCTTCAACCTTCCTACAAACCCTGTGTACTGAGGCAGGCTGCAACAACATGGTGATTCAGGAACTGGCCTCCGGAGGCCAGCGAGTCTGTCTGGGACTGTTTTGAGTGCATGAATTGGAATATACTGTTGGAGTCACAGGAAAATGATGACAGTAAGGACACTGATCTTGATAGAATGCAATAGACTGCACCACAGATTACATTAATTTCTGTATGGACACTAAAATACCAAGGACTGTATGCTGCTTTCCAAACAACAAACCCTGGATCACCAGTAAAATCAAGACCCTCCTCAATCAGAAAAAGAAAGCCTTCAGGGTCGGAAACACGGAGAAGCGTAGGTGTGTGCAACATGAGCTGAAAAGGAGATTAAAGCAGGCAAAGGATGATTACATAAGGAATGTAGAGAGGAAGCTGCATCACATTAACAATAGAGAGGTGTGGAAGGGGATGAGGACCATCACTGGCTATAAGGAGAACAGCCAGGCAACATCAGGTGATGTGGACAAGACCAATAAGTTCAACCGGTTCTACAACAGGGTTGACAAATCCTCACCTGTTCTCTCTCCCACCGCTTCAGCTGCAGCTTCTCCTACATCTCCTTCACACTGCTACAACACTGACACTGCAGCTGCAATTTCCGTCACACTGGGATCAAGTCCCCTGTACTTTACAGTGGATGTGGTGAGGGTGGAAGTCAAGAGGCTACATCCTGAAAAGGCAGCCGGCCCAGATGGTGTGTGCTGGAAGCTGCTTAAGGACTCTGCAGCTCAGCTGACTGAGCCTCTCCAGAGGATCTTCAACTGAAGTCTGCAAACAGGAAGCATCCTGGTCCTGTGGAAAACATCATATCTTGTTTCAGTACCTAAAATAGGACGCCCAGCCAAGTAAATGACTATACACTGGTGGCACTCACATCACACGTCATGAAGACTTGAGTGGTTGCTTCTCCACCTTCTGAGGCCACAGGTTGAACATGCACTAGACCCCCTACAATTTATTTAAAAGGAACATATTGGAGTGGATGATGCCATCCTCTACATGCTCCATTGGGCCAGTTATCAGAAGTACCTTTGCTAAAGCTAAAATTGGTGTAAAGTGGCCAAAGTTTCTGGATTTAGCTAAAATTCTAGCTGTAGCATTCTGAACCAATTGAAGACAGTGGCAGGCCTGAAAACAAAACATTATACTAATCCAGTCTGGGTAATGCAAAGGCGTGAAGGTCTCCTCATTGGCCACAGAGACAAACTAAACTGCAGTGTAGGTGGAAAAAGGTAGTTTTTGTGATTTCTTTAATGTGCTGATCTAAAGAGAGGGTAGGATGACATTGTCATAGTGTGAGAAATCACACAGTTGTCTAAAGTTACTGTTACTTGAGCAAAATGGTGGTATTGGGCTAAACCAATGACCAGCACTTGGTTTTATCCAAATGTATGAGCAGAACATTATGTAACATCAAAATTTTCACAGTGAGCAAACAGACCTTACATTTAATGATTTAAGAAGAGTCATCCACCTTTACAATCATATATGTTATGATTGGTGTTATTCTCGGATTTGAACCTCAGAGCAGACTCAGGACACCGTCAAGTAGATTTGAGTAAGAATAAAGGTTTATTGTTAAACCTCACAGCTTTAGGTGCAATTTGTTCCTTCAGGAAATTAGTCCATGCAAGCAGGGTGATTCTGCTGAGGAGGGGGTAGTGGAGGATGGCGTGGCAGGTAATAGCATGACTGGAGGAGGTGGCAGGTAAGTGGAGTAGCTTGGTAATGGCAGAGGACACACGGTGGAGACAATAGGTGAGTTGGTGTTGCAGGTTACTGATTGGATTCCCAGCAGGACAGTCACAGCACTGGAACACTGAAGCAAGGGACAGAACAGGAGTCCAAAACACAGCCCGCAAAATATCAAAAGGCAAGAATCACAATCAGGTTTCAAGGTGGCCTGGAGTGTTACCATGGAAGGAACAGAACAATCTGACAGAAAGTGAAAGGATGACCGGAGCTTTTATGTCGGTTTGATGAGTAATGGATTCAGGTGTGTTGGACTGCCAGTGGTGTGGCCACGCCCCTGCTGGGAGAAAGCAGAACACATATACGCAGACAAAGAAGGGGGGAGACAAACATAGGGAAAGCTAGGAACAGGCTGAGGTTCAGAGCAGGATCATGACAATATACAGCGTACAGAGTATTATCAGTGTAACAGTGGAAATGAATTCCATGACTGCAAATAAGTTAGCCACTGGTGAAATATGAAGACAGAAGAGCAGAGGGCCAATTATTTAGCATTATCGTAGGGAACACACTGTGTAAGGCTTTAAACCATGCAAGAGCCGGGCCACAGATGCCAAAATGAGTTTCCTGTCAGGACCATACAGTGATCTGTAGTGTCAAAAACTGCACTGAGATCCAGGAAAAGAAGCACAGATGTGGAATCTGTATCCATAATCAGCAGATCAGTTACCACTTTAGTAAGTGCAATCAGTAGTATGACAGGCCCTGAAAGAAGACTGAAAAGGTTCAAGTAGATTACATTTAGACATGTGAACTGAAAACTGCTGAGACACAAATCCTATTACTAGAACAGTAAAGATTAGTGATTGTTGATAGTTATTAAAGGACCCTGGATCAAGGTGTGGTTTATTTAGTAATTTAACAGCAGTTTTTAAAGCTAGTGAGGATGATTCCAGATGTAAGTGAGAAATTGGCAGCTTTCTGTAGCTATGTACAGAAGATCTGAAATATACTCCCACAACATACTAGACAAGCAACCTGTGTTGATATATTTAAGAAGCAGCTCAAAATTTGTTAAGCCTCTGCATGGGTGACAGCCAGAGCTAGAGGCATATTGATTTCGGGTTGTTTGCCCATCCATCCCATTCTCATGCGCGCAATATCTCAGTAACATCTCGATGGAACTTCTTTGAATTTGAGTCCAAATGATTTGGACTCAAGGATGAAGTGATTAGATTTTGGTCCTCAAGGTCAAGACCATGCGGAATTCACAAAACATGATTTTGGCCTTGTGAACGCACAATATCTTTAGAAAGAAATCATTGCTTTTCTTTTATGGCCCAAATTATTTGTAGTTTCAGTAGTTAACTACACAAAAATGGCAAAAAAGTAATTTAACTACTTCAATCACAGTGCACACATAAATGTAGAAAATGAACTACTGGCAACCTACTGCAAAATGGGGTAAACTACTACTATAATTACATGTAGTTCACTACTCCCCATCATGACATCACCTGTGACAGCTGTGGAACTGCTTTAGTGACTTTTTTAACTGCATTAGTGAAACAGCACTGTCCAGAGTCCTGGACAAGAGACTGAGTCAATACCAGAAACAGAAAACATCAGCTGTCTGTGAACAGAAGACTAAAACCACTCCAAGGGAAGGAGTCTTTGACCAGGGGTCAGTGGACAACCAGATACAGAAGCTTTAATCTCCTCCTCTATATGACCACGTTATCATGTGACCCAAGTTCCATATGAAGGTGATCTAATAAGAACTGAATCATCTTTATGACAATTGAGTACACTGTATCTGCTGAACAAATCTTGTGATAACAGTTGCCAACAGCTTGACTGCTTTTTCCACAGTCAAGAATGAACCTTCAAGTTTGATCGAATTCAGCAATAAAACAACAGACAAATACAGAACAGTATAAGCTTCAGGAAGGTACTGTTTATTAATGGGATGCATTTGTATATTGTACAGTTATATTGTTAGATTGTATTCTTGGTGTTTAGTCCACCATCTATATATGTCTTTGTTTGTTAAGTGGGTCACAGTTTGTAAGTGTATGTCTGTGTGTTTACAGCTACTTCCACACACTTAGCAAAGAGAAACTGCAAACTGGATTTCTCTATTGGAGGAAGCCGCAAACTCACTTTGATGTTCCCTCATCGAGTTACCCTGCATGAGTGCAATCTAGCAATCCAGTGAGGAAAAGAAGAGAGCATATACCAAAGGTGTTTGACAAGACATCAAAAGCTTCATTTCAACCATACTGGAGAAATTCTTCCAGGTGATCCTCTGTTAGGTCACACTGAAATGTGTACTAGGTGGATAGAGATTTTTTTTTTCCTCCAATCATACAAACATTATTCAGAGACAGGGCAGAAATAGTCTTATTGGCATGGTTTGTGGTTTGCAATGTCACTTAACAGCAAAATGATTCTGGCCTTAAATTTGAGGTCTGTTACATTCTGTAAGGATTTACCATGTCCTTACCATGTGGGATGAAAACAAATTCCAACTATTTTTTAATCAACAATAATTTTGTTAATCTGTTAATCGAATACTCAAGTTTAGGATAGTTGTAAGATTTTGTCTCTCTTTAGTCCTCCATGATGTCTCTACAACGCATCAAATATCCCTTGAGACTTTAAATATATGAATGAAGTAAAACACCCATTTGTCCTTTGACAAGTTCAACAGCAGCCCAGCCAAGCTGCACGTCTACAGACATAAACTGCCCTTAGGGACAGTGGTGTCTTGAGTTAAATGCAAAACTCAGCATGCTAACATGTCCGCATTGACAATGCTAACACTTAGCAGGTATAATACTGACCATTTTAGTAAGCTTGGTTTTGTATGTTAGCATGCTAATTCACACTAAACACAAAGTACAGCTGAGTCTCATTGAAATGTCAAATGGTTCTGCAAGGTATTAGGTCATGGACTGGACAAATTAAAGGTTAAGAGATCACCAAAAGTCAGTAAGAGGCCATACATGTCTATACCAATTTGAGTGCCAATCCATCTAGCACACGTTGAAATATTTACTGGATAAGAGAAAACTTTAACTTGCTGGCTGCATAAGAGAAAAATTCAGAGAATCAAAAAATCATTAGGCGTCATCCTCATGGAGACCACGAATGTCCGTACAAAATTTTGTTGTACAGTTATACAGAGATATTTCAGTCTGGACCAAAGTGGTGGACAGAAGGACTAACACTGTCATCCAAAGAGTCATGCCACCTGCATGGCTACAACTGCCACAAGTGTCCAGTACCTCTCAATATGAACAGAGCTTTCATTCTCATTTGCATAGCTGATTTAATCATAATGAAAGAACACTGAAGTAGGAGAAATAACCATAGCAAACATGGGGAGTTGGAGCAGTTGAAGAAAAACCTTTTTTACGAAAGCAAAATCACAAAGTGAGACTGTAGTTAAAGTTTCATCATGGGAGAAGAAAGGGAGAATTTTTCTCAAGGCATAATGGTTGTGATGTTAAGTTTGCCCAGTAGAAAGGCAAACATTTGCAAAAAATCAGACAACAAAATAAAGTGGCCATTTGGAAAAGCTCACCACAGCTTTAAAACAGATTATTGTGTAGGAAAAAAACTGTTTAGTGCAGCCACTTGTTGTGGATATTGCTGATCTTAGGTGCTGGAGAGAGTACTGGAAAAGATATGTAAGAATGACATTAACAGAGACTTTATGGAAAAGAATTTATATAGTAAATAAACATATTGACACATTCATATATTTTGTTGACATACTGAGCAAACTTTGATCTGAGGTTGCAAAACGATGGACATCATGTCATGGTCTGCCCTGAGGGGACTTTCTTTTGGACTTACAGATATACAGATATAGACAGGATGTCCATGTCTCCCTTGCCTCCCTTGTTCATTTAAATCTCTGTCTTTCCTCTCTGTCTTGGTCAGTTTGTCTGTTTTGCTACAGTTTGTTACTCTTCAGTTCCCTTGTGTGTTTTCTCGTGTTCCTGAGTTTTAGTAAGTTTGGATTTTGGAGTTTTGTGTCTCCTACCTGTCAGTTTTTTTATCTTCTGCACCAGTTTGTTGTAAATTTTTTGACTTTCTTGTGTTTATTAGATTGCTCCTTTTTGCACACACCATCTTTTTTTTGATTTTGTCCTCATTTGGTTCCTGAAGATACTTATAACACATCATGGATATCCAAATATAGCCAATCAATGCAATGAAATAGCACATATTGCTGTTTCATCCCTGAGGCAACATGCCATCAACATCTTCACTTCATCTTCACTCATTTCATGTGATTTGTACCGCAGTTAGATTCTGAGTACTTAATTGAAACAGTTGTACTAATTGTAGAATCTACTTGTAAAATTTTGGATCCAATGGAAAAGTAGTTCTTGTAATTTTCAGTCAGTGCATCAGAAATATTGGGCCAAAGTACTTTTATTATGTATTATAACTGAAATGAAATAAGGACATCTTGCTGGTTGCCTGGTTCCCACAGTGACTAAAGGATCACTTCCAATAGTCCAGCACATGAAGAAAAAACTCTTACATACTATCATTTTTACACAGATTTTGTATGGATTATACAAATTATGTGTTAATTAGAGTGATTGGATTTTGTTACCTTGAGACAGAGCAAGGCTCATTGTTTCCCCATTTCTAGCTAGTTTTCATGCTAAGCTAAGCAGCTATGTGCTGTTGCTTTATGTTTACCAATGTGAACATCTAATTCTCTGCAAGAGAGACAGAATTATTGTTTTTCTCAAAATGTTGAGCTCTTCATTAAAGATTTGATTTCCATTGGTCAGAAAAAGTGCAGATATGTGTCTCTGGCCATCAAATGTTTATTTTTTTTTTTTGTGCTACTAGCTTCTCTGCCTCCCACAAGTTATGCGTGGGAGGTAGAGAGTTTGTATTTGACTCTGCTCTCTGTGTTCTGGACTTCAAATATTAACCACTCCGCTTATAAAATAGCTCTTCAGTTGGGGACTTTCAAGTAATAAAGCAATTTAGAGAAATTTGTGTTATGAATGTGACTGTCAGTGATGTAACTTGAGAGTCAAGGTGTCCTGTACATATGAGTAAGGCATCTCTCAGTGTTTGTGCTGTAACTGCTCAGTGGTGACAAGGAAGATGCCCTGCAGCATGATTAAGAATTCCCTGCTGGAGGCTGGCTGCTGCATTAGTATGGATGCTGAGTAGGTGAAAGTCCTCTCTTGATGCTGGTTCCCTCAGCTGCTGTCAGGTATGCAAGGCGCCTTCATCCAGACAGGAAGTAAATGCAAACACTTCAGGATGATAACACATAAGAAGCTCAAAAGTAACGAGACCACAGAGACTTCGAAAATGCCTCCACATTGTCTAGACCTTACAGGTCTCTGTGCCCGCCCCTACAAATACACACACAATTATCTCACACACGCTCTCTTTCAACCACACTTCATCTTAAAGTTCATTTCCATTCTGAGCGCCTGGTGCTGGTGGGTCAAAGCCCTGATTGTGTGGAGAGCTGATGGAGGCAAAGACTCTCACTTCCCAGTGCCTTTATTATGGAGGAGGAGGCTTCCCTCGGGCTCCCTCCGCTTACATCACAGTCTCATTGCCTGGCTGCAGCAGGGAAGACATAATCTTATTCATAGCAGCCACAGTAACCCCAGGATTGTTAGAAATGAGCCTGCAAGGGGATGCACATGAATAGGTGGTGGTGCTAGGAGATGATGGGGAGGGGGGAAAGGAGAGAGAACGTTGTTGGATTAGATGCAATTCACTGAGCTGAGCACTTTTGGTTTCCCAGTCGGTTCCACTTGACCAATGGCAAAATGTGAGAAAAGTGTTAGCAAAAGCTTTCATAGGAGAGCCAAAAAGAATGAACATGAAAAATTCAGTGAAAATCAAGTTTTGAAATGAGATGTAACTACAGTTTTAAAGAGACAATGTGGAAAAAGTATTTTTGTTGCTTTGTAGAGAATTAGTTTAGCGACTCTTAGCCTGTCTTGGTCTCTTTGGTCTTAGCCTGTGGTAGATTGTAACTAATTACATATTGTACTGTTGCTGTAGTTATCTTGCTCCCTACACCTGATACTGCAGACCCCAACAACACTGCTGTCACATGTCAAGCAAGTCAACTTATCACCTGGTTCCAGAGCAGTGAATTGCTGCTCAGATCTCTGATTTGTCATTCAAAGAGTTCTAGTCTTGTACCTGTTAAAGTATTTTTTTTTACTAGGTGTGATTAAAAATGTGATCATCATCTTTTGACAGGCAAGCTCAATCCATCTGTGAAAAAAGCTTTGAAACATGGAGACTGCTGTACGGAAAAAATGTGTTTCTTTGGTCAACATGAAAATTGCTAATGAACTGCCTCTGTGAAACAGTTACCACTGCCTGGGTGCTATCCATGGTACTGAAAGGTGAATTTTAGTCTGTAGTGTTTGAATTGGCATTTATAGCCTTTTGTTTTGTTGCGTATGATCGCATCACCAATACGTCTGCATGTGACCCCATGTGACCATGGCATTAATCAATACATGTGACTGTAGGCCACACACTCTCAATCCACTGTGACAAAGTCTTTGAATTTTGGATGACCTTCAGAGACAGTAGGCCTATGTGTCAGGGAGTGTGATGGTACACTCACAACACAGTTGAGAGTTGGTTTCTATTTCATATGAGTTGCCCAGATCAAAGTGAATGTGACACCTATGGTGGCATGATGGTTTACAACATGTCTGACTTTGACAGTGCAGACCACAGTTGCATACTTTCAACAGTCAACACTGATTTCTTTTAACCATTACCACAATGTTCATAGCATTAACCATGTAGTAACCTAATTACAACCCCGTTTCAAAAAAAGCTGGGACACTTTGTAAAATGTAAATAAAAACAGAATCCAATGATTTGCAAATCATGTAAACCCATATTTAATTGAAAATAGAACAAAGACAGTGTCCTACACTGTAAAAGATTGTCATGTAAATTAACAGTAAAATACTGGCAGCAGGGTTGCCAGTAGTTTACTGTTAATTTTACAGTTCTCCCACTGTAATCAACTACCTTGTACTACCATGTACTGAATTACAGTACATTGCTGTGTTTCCTTGAGTTTACAGTAGACTACTGGCAGCAGGGTTGCCAGTAGTCTACAGTTTTTTCTAGTTTGCTTACTGTAAACTAATTTTGCAGCTTATTACTGTTATAACAGTAAGTACTAAAAACACAGTATAGGGTTGTATGTTATTACAATTTACAGTAGCTACAGTAATCATGACAGTATTGATGACGGCCAGCCACTATGAATTAAGTTATAGTGTAACCCTAACCTTTGACTAGCAATTTTAATGTGATAATCTATGCAAGACATACATACTGAATGATTATGTTCATCAAAATCAGCAATGGAAAAGAGGAGACTTAGAAAATGTAAGATTAAATATGTAACCCAACATTCATTAGAAAAAGGTAACACCAACTGAAATACTTGCTGGTGATATAAACTGTTTTTTTCATTACAGTTAAGTACTAAATTTCAGTTATATATGTAACAGCAGTTTTCCTTAAATGTGATCAACATTTTAATAAACATAGGGGAATTATGCATACTACATTTTCAATGCAAAATTTGACATTGGGACTGAAAAAGAACATTGATCCCACAAACATAATAATCTATAAGGAGAGAAGCCTCCACTTTCACACTAACTAAAATATATGAAAAAAAACAGTGTTTTTCATCCAAATGGTGGAAAATGTAGCCAGACTTGAGTGGTACTTTAAGCAAATTCTGAATGCCTCCATCAGACAGACTGGTATAATACAATACATTTCACAAGATACTGGCAAGGTATCATCCTTTCAAACACTGTCAAAATTGAAAAGTAGTGTTTGAGATATTGTGTGTGATGGACAGACAATGGGATCCCTACGATTTCATCACATGAGGAAACCAAGAAGTGACCTATATGAAGTACACATGTACCATAACCAACAACTGGACGGTTGGGGGGCACAACTGGACAACACAAGCCCTCCCTCTGAATGAATTCAAGTGTACAAGCAGTACTGTAGGTTAAAGATGTAGTACACTGAAAACAGAGCAGCAAGCCCTGTCAGAAAGGTTGGCTGGATGTCCTCACATATTACATGATGATGATCATCCAGCATCCAATAGTCACGTGCTCTGTTCCACCTGAAAAGTGAAATTTGAGTAATATCAGAAAGCATTTTGACTTGTGTGAACACCTCTTGTTGTAGGAACATTCATGCTCTGCTGGAAACTACTCTACAACTCTACTTGAAAAGCTCATTTGATATGCAAGATAGAGTATGTCAATTCACTGAAGCAGTATTAGACAAGAAGTCAGGGGTAGGCTGAGGGTCCTCTCAACATCAGCTACTGTGGCAGACAACTGTTAGGCACAGAGAGTGAAAGTAGTGAGAATATTAGTTTTATAGGTGATTTTTAAGATCGCAACAACTTAGTGTAATATTAAACAAACTAACGTCTGCAAAAAGGATGAGCCCATCTGTGATCTCCGTGAAGTGGGCCATCAGCAGCTGGACAACATGGAGTGCCATTTCAGCCCCGTCACCCTGCGAGAGGACACCCTGGACTTCTATGTTGGTACGTTTGCTCCTGAGGTATTCTATGATCACTGTCCCACATTCTTCCATGGCAAGCTACAGGAGACGCAGCACATTAAGGTCTGTGAGAACCTCAAAATAGCACTTCTGATTGAAGAGGTAAGGCCACTTGCTTCTGATATCCTCAATGGCGGGAGCTGGAACTGCATTTATATGGCGCCGCTGTAGACAGAATGTGGTCTCCATGAGACTACGAACCTCTGCTCTTTCAACCCCACCTGCAAAAGAATCTCCTCCAATTTTTTACATTTTTGTTCAACAGTGTTATCAGTCTCTGCAGGTGGGAGTTCTGGCTGAAATCTGGTACATCCGTATGTGTCAGTAGCCCCCCTCTTTCGCACAGAGGTTGATCCAGAGCACCTTGAGGCTTGGTGGCGTACAAAGTTGCTGTCACAGTTTAAGTTCTCAATGTGAGTTTTCACTTGAATAAGCAGTGAAGTATAACCACCAGCCATAAGTGAACCATCTGCAAAAACATCAGCAAAACCCTGGGGATACTGCCTCACAATATTTCGACACACTATGAGACATTGGGAGCGTGTGGGGTTAGCCTCACATTTCCTCATTTCGTCTACCAGCACTCTCACCATTTGCTGTCGCTCTGCAGGGGTTGATCTCTTGCCATTGGCAATGGCTGAACGGATTTCCAGTGGCATTCGATCTCATGGCACTTTGAATGTTCCTGGCCGTGTTTTGGATAAGTGGGATGGAAAACTTCCGTTGCTTGGGCTGCTCCAGTCAGACAGGTCTGACGATATAGCGGCTGGTGAGCATGATAAGGTTGAGAGTGGTGAACTACTTTCCAGTGGAGATGAGCTGGAGACTGGTGTGGGGCTTGGAAGAATCTGAAGATCTAGAGTGACCATCTCTGTCTCTAAAACAAAGAAAAAGAACACACTAGTGAATCACTTTTAAGATGGTGATGTGACAAAGTAGCTTGTAGAATGAAAAAACTTCTGAACATTGCAAAAATTTACCAGTGTTAGCTGTTCACTGGTGTTCATATCCAACCTTGAATATCACATGAAATTACATTTGCACTTCCTGATTTAAATGCATCCAACAACTTCCGGAGCTGAATGACAGGTAGGAGGTCAGTCATGTCTTCTTGCAGTACATATTTCAGGTCTTCTTTTGATTCCAAGCCAAAGCATTGAAGTCTAGAAATCAGTTGCAATAGAGTCTCTTCAGAAAGATTTGGCAATGCCTTGAGGATGATACCTCAGATTACCTAATCTAACGTAGACATTGACCTACAATGACAGGAGAGAGTGGTGGAGAACTATTAATGCCA
Source organism: Trachinotus anak (assembly GCF_046630095.1). Taxonomy (NCBI): domain Eukaryota; kingdom Metazoa; phylum Chordata; class Actinopteri; order Carangiformes; family Carangidae; genus Trachinotus; species Trachinotus anak. The sequence continues at coordinate 898,419 of NW_027273869.1, forward strand.
TGCTACCCACAGTGTATTCTGGCAGAGGATAGTAATCAAGAAGATTTTCTTGGTTAACACAGCGGTAGCTTTTCTGACTTTGTGTAAAGCAGTAGACACCTACATCAGGGAGACGTACAGCCAGCTATTTCTCAGTAAGAAAATGTACTTCTGAATCTCTATGGATGAGTATTACTATTGTATCATGATGAACATGTTCTTTTTGTATTTTGTTCTCTTCACAGTCACTTCATGGGCTATAAGAGTGTTTTCTGGCTCAAATGTATGATGTGCAACTGATTTTCTGATGTTGTCACTGTAGTCCCCCAAGAAAAAGTCTGTGCCCTTCTCTACTACAACGGCTGGTGGAAAGAAGTTGCCAGTGCTCAGGAAAACTTGAAGAAGCTGATGTCTCTCTGCAAGAGTTGAGGAAAGGTTCTTGAACTTATGCAATTTCCTTGCACACTGTTTAAAGTATGTATGTTTACTTTCAAATTGTAATGTCCAGAGACAAATGAGTGGCCCAAAGTGCACAATAAGCGCTGGATAATGACAGATATAATGATGCTTGGGCTTCAGAGGGTGATGGGGAAATAGCTGCTGTCTGAAATGCAAATATTCATCAATAAGAACTCTCAAATGACCTATCTGGCCAATGGAAATGGTTGGTGCACAGATCAACTCCACAATCTCTCCGAGTTGTAGAACAAGTTGCCATACTTCATTATGACCTGGACTTCTGATTTTCTCTCCAATCAAGACCGGCAACATTCTGAGCATTCAATTGTATGTTTGAATGGGACATATTGAGCAAAACATTCTTTGCCTGCCTCATTCTGTCCAAGGAAAATGGGCACTGGCTCAACATAATTAAAGTCATTCTTAAACACAGTTTTCTCCTTTGGTCAGTTTTCATTGTCTCAGTATTACAAGCCCTCATGAGATCTTCAGTTTTCAGGACATTAATTACAGTGCTTATGTCAGTTTCTGGGACCCCAAGTGCAACCAATTTTTCTCTCAGTTTAAAAAGTAAGTGTGACTGGCTGATATCATGTATTTCTTGGAAATCTTCAAGAACTGTCTGAATAATAGAGGATGGGAGCAACAACTTAGCTTGCAGTTTAAGGTAAAACAGGGCTAAGTTTTTCAAAAAACTGCGCCGCAGCATTTTCTGGGCAGACATCTGATTGTTTACCACTTGCATCACTGGGAGCATTAAAGTCTGTATCAGACTGTTAGTCCCTTTCATTACTCTCATATGAGGTGCCTGGTTCGACAGCTGAAGCCCCCACAACTGAGTCAACGAGACTATCCTCAGAATTGCTTTTATGTTTTCTAGATATATGTGATGTGAACGTTGACAGCACTCCAAACTGCTTCTTGCATTGTCTAAATGGACAAGCAACAGTTCTTCCCTCTTTAATGTGCATTTTCAGATGAGAGAAAAAACTTGTCAAATTGTCACAGGTCTCATTGCACAAGTCAACGTGGCATGTTAGCTCAGTTGCACCACATAATCTTTGCCCAATCACAAGCTGGCCTACTTTATGATATCTGTAAGTATGGGATTTAAAGGCTGCAAATTTTTTCAATGTCATTTTGAAGTCAGACAAGACACATTTAAAAGTTGAGTTTGGAATATTCCTATGAATTCTCATGTGCCTTACATATGCCAATATAGAGGCACATTCACTAGCACAAACCTGGCATGAGAACATTTTGATAGCAAATCCAATGACAGCTGCCAATACAAAACAAAACCGTTGTAGCTCAGTTTACACCATGACCATGAATCAATAGCATCAATACTGACAAAAAAAAACAAAAAAAAAAAACAATAACTATCAAGTGGACTGACACTGCATTTCAAACATTTACTTAAACATGCCTGTCATATGTCCTTTGTAATTGCTACTGCTTGACAAACTAAAGTTGGTCTTGTGTTGTTGGAACAATCCTCTTGACCCAGTTGCAATGTCGGGTAATAAATCACTGCACCGCACACCTCAAAAGTAACAACGACAAAAATTCAAATTCAAAATAATAACAAAATAATTCAAAAGTTTGCTTTAACCTGCTCTACTAAGATATTCTGTAAATGTTACCTACAACTAAGGTTACCCATTCAGGTGAAAATGCAAGAAGAAGAGATCAACCTCCCCAAACCATGAGCACAAAATGATTTTAACTGCAAACCAGCTGAACATAAAACCCCGAATATGACTTATCATGATTTTTTTTAAACTATTCAGAAATCAGCCTTACCTACATAATGATGCTCTCCAGTGACAAGTGGAACACATTAGAGTGCTGCAAGCTAGCTTTGAAACATTACTGATCAGTTTAATTTTGTTTAAAGCTGACAGATAAAATGTATTTCAACTTACCTTGCAAATTGCTCATAAAGAGCAGAATTCTGATGGATAATCCTTGAAAAGAAAGTCCAGAGTTCATGAGTCTCCTCATGAAATACAGTAGCATCCAGTGTTCTCTGCTGTTGATTCAAACACCATCCCCAGAATGCAATGCAATTCACAGTATATTACAGTATTTCATGGAAAACGGTAAATATTGCCCATCATGCATTGTTTTCTACAGTATAGTACTGTATTAATGGGAAACAGTATGATACTGTCAGAATTGTTGGTTTTTTTTACAGCAGTTTGTTTTTGGAAATGGGGTTGTAAAACCAAATCTTAACCAAACTCAACCTTCCACTTTTTGCGCTGATCCTGAAACCGTTGCTGCATGAAGTGAAGATAAGAGCTCTCATTTGGAGACATGGACACAAGGGATGCTGGATCATCAGAGCTCGGAAATGCATATACTATGTCTGATCACATCCTACATGTGAATGTTGCACTATGACCTGACTCTGAAGCTTTGGTTTGTGCTGAGACATTGTTTTTGTGCTGTATGATATCACTAAGCATGGACTTTTTAGCTGGGGGAAAATATCAGTGAGCACTGAGCAGGTCTAGGATGGAGGTTTTGCTTGTTTGTATGTGTTTGTGTGAAAGTTACTAAATGACAGTCCATCTCCTTTGTTTTCATACCTTGGACCCTACAACGTTGACAAATGATCAGATGACAGATGATCAGACAGTGTAAGACAAATGATACAGACATCTGCTATCCCAGCACGGATGTGACACTGGTATAATGTGAAATCTATCAAAGTAATGAGCATTCACTAACCAGCACCTTTCATTTCATGCTCTGACATGATAGTTGATTTCCACACTGAGTATTTACACTAAGTATTCAGATCCTCTGGTTACGTGAGGATAGCAAGGCTATCAGGCTTTCTGCTGATTGGATTAGGCATTGCCATGGTGTATCGGAAAATTCGGAAGACAGTGACAGAAGTCCAAATCCCCACGCTGCCCGACATAATTGATGGAGTGAGTAAAGCTGTAAGCACTCAGACTGTGATTGTGAACCGCAACTTGGGAACCACCTTGGAAGGAGCTATTAATGCTCAGACTGTGGTCATAAATCGCAACATGGGTCACATCTTGGAGAAGCTTTCAGCTTTGGAAAGGAGAATGGATGGAGATGACCAGAATGGACTAACAGAGTAAGCCGTGTCTATTGAAATACGACTGCTCGCCCTAACCCAAACAATCATAATCTAATCTGCGTTCCGGCCCCCGCAGCACCAGCCTTGGCCAAGGCCGGTGCTGGAACAACTCCCCCACGAGATCGCTGCAGTGAGACGCTTCTACTCCTACCCCCCCCCCTCCTCCACGGACACCTGTGGATTGTTGACTCCGTCCAGGAACCGATCAAGGATGTCTCCATGGCAACTTGCTGTGTTATCGCGATGACACCCTGCGAACTGAGGCACTGATTGTGAACTAGACGAAGCGACTCTCCAGGCCTATGCACACACACACACATTCATGGACACTTACCACATGTACATATGCAACTCACAACCCAACCCCATCCCACGCCTTCGCCGCTTCCTCCCATCCAGCGCGGCGGGCGGGGTCCGATGGCTGTGCCATAATGGCAGCGGCTGCGCCTGGCTGCCTGTCTGCGCTGGAACACCTCCTCCCCCCTTTCCCCCCTCCCCGGAGCAAGTTGTTTTCAGTCCTTGTGTTGTAAAATGTGCTTTATATATGCTTATGTTGCCGAGGTTTTTTTTTCCCCGATTACACACTGTACCCCCCCCCCCCCCCCCTTTTTTTACTGCCCAGTCATCCTGTCATGTCTGTCTTATTATATGCCATATGTGTGGACGGGATGATTGCTGAAATTTCGCTGTACTTGTACTTGTACTTGTTATAGTGACAATAAAGGCGCATCATCATCATCATCATCATCAATATATAAGTAAATGGATTGCAGTCAAATTATACTTAAAAATACATTATTAGCAAAATGCACTAAAGTACTCTTTATGCAGATAGGACCAATTCATAGTATTATCCCATTAAATTATTTTTGCATATATAATAGTGTGTAAGTAGCACATTTTTTAAACTCTTTAAACTACATTATATACTTCAGCAGTTTATTCAGCAAGGGGACTTACTTGGACTTACACATCATAACATAAGTAACACTGTTTTTGAAGTGTTCAGGCCATTCAATCCACACCAACTCCATCCTTAATTCAGCTGTCACTGTTCTCAGAAGGTACTGTCCTGTTAAATGAACTGTTTATATAGCACTTTTCTAGTCTTATTGACCAATCAAAGCTCTTTACAATGTGAGCCACATTCAACCACACACACAGTCATACAGCACTTACATCTACACACTGAGTGCTTCTACTATTCACACAACAGTCATCAGAGGCTGTTCCATATGAGTTTGTGTGATTGGGGTTCTGTCATATACCAGAATTCATCTCCTGCTTTCATGGGCAGTTAGGTTTCGACTGTTAAAATACATGCAGTAGGTAATGTGAGCACAAGTATAGTGGTTTTGATTAAATATTGAAATAGTCAGTGTCATTCTTTTGTGTTTATTTAACCAACACCATCATTTCATAAACTTGAAGTATACAGTGGCAAGGAAAAGTAGTGAATTACTAAATGGTTCACCACTACATTTATGTATAAATTTGTTCTGTTATTTGTTATAAATTTAACATATGGTCAGTTCTTTATCTAAGTTAATAATGAAGGAAAGGCATCTATTTTAACTAGCAATACATATCATTGTACTGTACTTGTCCATACTCATCACTCAAACGTTCACAGTGTAGACTGGAAGAAGTGTGTGAACTGTGAGAAGCCGCCTAGGCCAAAATTGAATACTTCACTTGCACATACATTTATAAAAAGTATTATGCACATGCACATACACGCATACTATCAAAGCCTGATAGATCTTATTCCTCTGTGGCACTGAGCTCCATTGTTGTCCAAACAGCTAAAAACACAATAATAAGCCACACTGTTACACCAGGTGACATGTTCCTTCATTACCATGAACACACACAATGTAGTTTGTTCTGAATCAACTATGAAGGTATTTTTGATGCAAAACAACTGAACTTTTTCTCTCCCACAAATACAACACAATAGTTACATATTCTCAAATTCTTTATTGCAGGTGCACAGATCCTCTTTTACTAATCACAGATTAAGATACTCATAGGCAGGGCAACCCACTAGCCGAGTGGGTGTGTACCACGTGAGTGCAAATGCTCTTAGCAGGCAAGTCGCTGGTTCGACTTCCAACCGGCCTGATTCTTTCCTGCCACTCTCTACTGTCCTATCAAAAATAAAGGCACAAAATATCTTTTTTTTAAAAAGAAGAAACTCATATGTTCACATTTTTGCTGCAGTTCCTGCAATGAAAGTGGTGCAGAACACATTCACACACCTGTATCAAATAAAGTGAAGTCATGGACAAAGTTTGCACATCAGAATGTGAAATCATGCAATGAGAGTTTCACATCTGTAAAATATTTTTTCACAAATACTTTTTATCTCTTGGATATTTTTATAGTGCAAACAAGTCTATAACTGCAAGTGCTTGAATCAATTGCAGGAAATGGCTGAGCCTTTTGTCTTCAGTGGGAACTTGTTGGCTTGTTGGAAATGAAGTACTGCGACACAGACTAACATGTGTTTGCTTTTGTCATAGTTGACAATAAGAAACATTGAATAATATGAATATTAGTATTATTAAATATTGAAAAACTCCAGTGTTATCTTTGAGTAGTTCTGCCTATGTGTATAAATATTTTGCCATAGCACTATTTTATTTTTCGATTTTTTTTATTAACATGTTTCCTCATTAAGAATAACAGAATCTGGGTGGCATTACATTTCCTGCAGCATATTTGCTACTGCAAATTAGTTGTATATGAATGGATTTATTTATAGGAAAGGTTTACATTGCTTACACCTGTGTGATGATGATATAATTTGATGTGAAGTTTTGAAAGCCTTATCTCTTGCTACCTGTCTGAGGAATACAGTACATGCTCACCAACAAGGATGTATAATTGCACAGCTGACATAGGAATGCTGCATGAATTTTAAAGTGAAACATCAGTCAGCTGTCAGTTGCTCCATTGCATTGTTCTCTTCAGGCATAAACACAGTGATGGAACCTCTGGAGACACAGCTGAATATGCCATGTGTTTACATACAGCAGCAACATGTAGAATACACTGTATATTGTGTGTGTGTGTGTGTGTGTGTGTGTGTATGATGATCGTTCTGCTGTATAAAGATGTGTCATTTTTGCTTCTTCTTTCAGAGACGAGCAGCACTTCCCCTGAGGAGCTGTGGAACCATGACTCTTAGTTCACATTCCACAGAGGGAGATATGGTGGTTATAGAGACCTACATTGCTAAAGGACACTTTATGAGTTCTTGTCCAAAGCAGGGTGTAATTTTTCAAGCCATGTCAGTGCTGTTCAGTGCTTAAACACTGTTGTCCCCACTGAATGAGGAGCCAAGTAAAGGAAGTTTATTTGGTCAAGTCTGTTCAAGACCTGACTGAAGGCCCAGTGTCTACAGTGGGAATTCTTTTTTTTCCATACACAGGAGATTCAAATGGTCACGACCACCATAAGGACTAAAGGTCGTATGAAAATTACTGTGAATGTCAATCCACTTTTACAAAGTCTATAATGGCTGACAGGAAATGTGAGGCTGCAGTTGGGCTGGTCACAACCTACTGAAATAATTTCATTCACAGAGAGCTGTTTCCTCCTAATGCCTTGTGAAAGGATTTATTTTGTACATAATGTTACCTCAAACTATACATTGCAGCTTCAATAAAATTTATTTCAAAAAGATGGCAACGTATTCGACAATGTTGACAAAAAGAGGGCACAGCATTACTTCGTATAATTCTATGTTTGTAAGGTGACAGTGTGTTGAGAGAATGAAATTTCAGCCAAAGCATTCAAAATACTACTCCAATATTAAACCACAAGTATTAAACCAGTCCAGTTGGACTGGAAATGGTAAACAATAAACATACACATCTTAGCATTGTCACTGTAAGCTTGTTAGCATGGAAGTCACTATATTTTTTGCATTTACTTCACCAAGATAAGTTCAAAAACTTTGAACCACAAATTTTATCCATTTTAAATTTGCTTCTCTTTACACGAGCATCACAACCTCAGGGAGCTGCTAGTGTAGTTATAGACAAACTCTTTACTTGATATACCCAATGATTTCTTTTAAAGATAAAGATAAAAGATTTTAAAAATACTTTATTAATTCTTGGGGAAAGTCAAATTGTCCAGTAGCTTATTCATGTATTTAATTAAGATTTGAGCCTGTGTCATGATCCACTGTGTTTGGCTGAGGTGTTAAATTGCCCAATGGCAGTGGGAACAAAGGATTTCCTGAACTGCTTGGTCATGCAGTGCAGCGAGATGAGACATTGGCTCCTGCTGTAGCTGCTTCTCTGGCCTTGGGTGGTTGGTTTAGAATAACAAAAATGTGCTGCTACTTTAATAGACCTTGAATCTTTTCTCACTTTCTCTAGAGTCTTTTGGTTAGTTGTGTGTCTCTAGTCCCAGCCTGTGGTAGGTCTATAATGATTATCCACTGCAGGTGTGCGGTCTCATGGGGGAGCAAATGAGCCTAAAAGCACACAATGATTTCACACCACGACACTGATGAGCTGTACTTGCTTCTGTCTTGTGCAGCACTGGTAGTCTCTATGAACTCATTCTTAATTTAGCTGCATAATTTGTATCTGAAATGCTAATGTTTACTGAGAGTACATTCGAAATGCTTCTGCATTCCTTAAAAGGTCAGCCAAAATACAACAGGCAGTGTGAGCCCCAAAACAAATATGGATTGCACAATAGCTTGCCTCCCTAGAGGTCTCATTACAACTAATTCATTTACTTGCAGAATAGTTTGCACACAAGCACAGCACACCAATCTCAAATAGTATCTTTAAATTATTTTTCTTACTGAAGCCAGTCAGTCTTTTTATTAATCCAGACACTAAGATCAGAGGACAGAGCAAAGCTAACATAACAGCACGTCCAGGCAGAATTGGCCTCTGTTGTCCTCAGGGGGTCGTTCAGCTCACCCCCTGGATCCCTGCTCTCCTCAGCAGTGTGCAACAGACGGTATTCAGTGGGAGAGAAACAAAGAACCTGTTTCCATCAGAAAACCCTCCCTCTCTTTGTTTCCCACTCTGTGGGGAGTTTTCATTTTGGCTGTTTGATATAATACTGTATGTGCGAGTGAGAGCATGTCACACAGTTGGTTGTAAATACTTCCCAAGGGAGCTCTCCTCCCCAGAGGTATTCTCTCCTCAACAGAAAAACAGAGATAACCCTGTAAACATCGTCTAATGCTAATAATCTTAACCCTATTAATGTACTAATGTACTACTATCTGTGTCTGATATTACTGCAATTCAATTTTAATAAAAACTATTGTTGAAATGGGGCACGCATAACTGTGGCGAGCATATGCTTCCATTAGCGTCATTAGCTCGGTGTCTGGGCATTCTGCACGAAGACGAGCCCAAGGCTACTTCATTTGCTGGCTAATTAGCTAGTTAATGAGCTAAGCTAACAAGCCAGGTACATGGAGATAAGATACCTGCTTATTATTGCTAACATGTAAATAAAAGAATACTGGAATTATACTCACCTCAAAAAACAGGTGCACAGAATTCCTTCAATTAACCACAGAGGAGGCCATATAATTTGTCTGATATTTACATGAAAATCCTCCAAAAGGCACCAGCACCACAAACACGGCTGAGGGGTCACTTTCAGTGACTTAAATTAGCTTAGGTTACAGCTATCAGAAAGCAAGCAGACACTGAGCAGCTAGTTAACTGTGACGGCACCCACCTGCCCCTCAAAGCCACCATGTCCCCATTTATGCATAACTTCAAGCCTTAATAACATTGAAACGGATTAGTTATATAAAAATTCACCCCTGTACACTTGTCATGAAGGAGGAAATTTTTTCTACCAGTTGTAAACATGTTTATTTCTGTTGTACAGTTGGACATTTTAACATGGGAGTCTACGGGGACTGACTCACTGTTGGAGCCAGACTTTAGTGGTCATTAGAAGAACTGCAGTTTTTGGCACTACTGTGTTGGCTTCATTTTTCATCCCTAATGTAACTTCTCCTGTCAGTCCCTTCCCACCCAGCTGTTCCCCAATCACCAGTCTCCCATTACTTGCATACAGCTGCATTGGGGTTGCAGTCCATGACAATCATCACCACCCTGTGTAATGTAATAACAACATTATCCACCATTCGTATTTCATCATCTCATATACTTTCATGCCATCAGCTTGTTTCAGATAAAGTGGATGCTTGGGCACCCATGAGCAATTAGTGAGAAATCATTTTGAGGTGACCAAAGCTCATGAAGTAATAGGCAAAGCAGGGTTTTGAAGGTTATATACAAGATTTTAAACATAATAAACCAGCAAACAATTATTTTCTATGTAAGATGTAGTAGAGTAACAGCATCCTGTGAAAAGAACAAAGTCACACAATGTCTGCTCTGTTTGTATTGTAATACGTTCTTCATTGTTTTCTTCTTTGTTTTGCTAGCCAGTCATCACACATATGCATGTTGGAGCATGTGAAGAAATCACAACTAAAAAGGCCTCTTCTCTTCTTCTTGATGCATAAGTAACTTAATGGCTATACAGTAATGTTGTAGGCATAATAATGTTAGCACTGAAGAATTTGATTTGGTCTGAGATGCTGGCAGTCTAGTGCAACATCTAGTGGAAGTGAGTTTCATACATTATCGTTTACAATTGTGGTGGAAAACTTAAGGCCAACTGCCAAAACATTGTATGTAGGATTTAAGGCCTGATGTAAAAATTCCAGCCTTATGACCTTGTAACCTCTAGAAGCCTGATAGCAGATAAGTTAGCCATGAACAACAGCCACACTGTAACTCTGGGAATGGGTTGTTTCAATAGTTAAGAAGGAAGAGGTGTACGGGGAGACGATATATGACTGAGGAACTCTGGTTAAGACGCTGTCCAAAGTAGCAGCCTGACAGTATGTGTGTCTGGGTTGTATGTTAAACAATGATAAAGTGACCATGTAGACAACCTGTCAGAAGATTGTGTATCTGGTGTTATCTGGTGGTATATAATGGTCTTGTCTCCTGTGTTTGTCAGTCTTGTCCTCTGCAGAGACAAACTCAGGTCTTTTGTGTGAATAAAGGATCTTTAAATGTGGACCCTCCTCTTCGGGTGATTTTTCCACCACACAATCTCAAATATATAACTTTTAAAGTATAAACAGTTTCCAGTATAACACATTCTGTCTATTAACAGCTGGATATTTTAGCTCTGCTCTCTGGTTACACTCTGTGGCATGTCTATGTCTAAGCAATACAGTACTTGCACTGTCAATCCATTTTAACAGTAGCTGCACCTCTTGCTCACACTGAACCTGGAAAAACTGGGTTCAAATACTGTGCTGCATACAAATAGAATGAGCTCCGTAAAACATTTTCTTATTTCACTGGGACATTTTGAAAGGTTGTATTTAGGTATTTGCAATCACACTCGCATATGTATTTCTTAAATGAGTAAATGTATGATGTGTGTCTGTCTAGGTTTACTTTTGTACATAAGTCTCTCCTGAGAGCAAAATCCAGATCTCAGTGGATTTAGATATAAATAAATAGATAGATTAAAAAAGGCAGTTGGCCAGAGGTCCTACAGTATTAGATTTAAGCTGCCAACCATGAAAGGCAACATCCCCTGCTTGTGTCCAGTAAATATCTAGAAGCATTCATTTAAACCTACCACCACTATGCTGATAGTTATATCACGTCACATTCATTCAGTGATGTTTTGAGTTCTCTCTTTAAAAACTCTCCCTCTGATCCACTCAGGTCAACAGGGACAGATGTGCTGATGATATTGTATATGTACATGATGTTAGTATGCCCCACAGTGTGAAAGGGAGCATAACTAAGGTATGTCCTGACCCATCCCTTAGTTATGCTGCTATAGAGCTAGACTGCTGGAGGATTCCCATGATGCACTAGGCTTTCTCTCTCTCTCTCTCCCTTTCTCTCGACTACTTTATGCCATTAACTTTGTATTTTTTTTCTCTCCCGTTGTTTGTGCTTCTCCTCTCTCTCGCTCTCTCTGTCCTCATTCTGCAGGTATCTCTGCCTCTATCATTACTATTAACCACTGTTATCTGTCATTATTATTGATAACACCATTACATATACAGCTGTTCTTGACCTTACCCTGTAAAGTGCCTTGAGATAATGACATTATTATGATTTGGCGCTATACAAATAAAATTGAATTGAATTGAAAGGGTTTTCCCAATATCCTGACACTACCAGCACTACTAACAGAACATTTTGGCTGGACTGGGCAGCTACCATTGTAAATATATGAAAGTTACTGAAATTATGCTAAAAAGGAGCAAGCCAATTTTGAATCATGTCTTCAATATACAACAGAGTATTGGACGTCTTCATTGTCATGCTACTAATTTAAATGGTGATGGTCTTTCATCATGGTGGGCCAGCCCTGTCTGCCACTATCACTGACAGTTTTAAGCTTGGTTGCTCTACTGCTGTTCAGGCGTTTCCTGCAAACTTCTGCCTCAGTGACACTCTTCTGTCGCAAGCTGCCACTCTGAGTTAAAGCCCCGTAACTGATGCAACGGCTTCCTCTCCCTTGCAACTCTCTGTGGCATGACGTTCTCTTAGCCCACTTAATAAACCTCCACCTCTTTAGTAGGCTTGTCAAAATGGGTTCAAAGTCAGTGCATGCTGAGCACTATGGGGAGATAGGTTACACTGGAGAGACTAAAGTGTACAATATCATCAGCACATCTGTCCCTGTTGACCTGAGTGGATCAGAGGGGGAGTCTTTAAAGAGAGACCTCAAAGCAGCACTGAATGAATGGGACGTGATATAACTATCAGCGTTACAGCATTAAAGGATGTGCAATTTCACGAGCCTTCAGGCCTCTGGGGGACCAGCCAAGGCTAATACCCTTTTTTCACCAAAATTGGTGTGTATAAGTGGGTTTTTTTACATGCAGGTAAACCCACTAATAAAAGCAACCTCTATTTTGTGCAGGCATGTCTGCTTGCTGCTGAGAAGGTCTCACACACAGAGGTTGTGGAAGAAGGGGAAAGGGGAGGAGGGCGGGGGATCACGGGGGATCCATCCCTACTGGAGCAGGGGATCCATGTGATCGTGCACAACTAATGTAATTAGTAGGCTAAAGTCAATCACACCACAAATTTCTTGGACAGGATGCTGAGGGGGGGGGGGGGGGCTGTGGGAATGTGACAGGTGTGTCTACAGTGTGCTCTGAAAGAGGTTACAGCAGGGAAAGAGGCGAACGTAGCGGGTTCACCCAGATAATACTATTTACATCAATGCCCATTGAAGCCAGAGACAATAAAGACCTGGGTCTACTGCAGTTATTTGACCCAGGTGTGCATGCCAGTTGTACCCTTTTCCATTACCAACAAAAGCCTGATGTTAGCGGGTGTTAGTGGGTTTTTTGACCAGTGGAAAAGGGGCTTAAGTGTTGCATTAACCAGAACTACATGAAAAGTCTTTTTTTACTCACTTTTAAAAAACATTTGTTGTTTTATGGGCATGCTCCAGTGTTTTAGTATTATACTTCCATAAAGATGAAGGACATTCAATAAGCAGACTTTTAAGAATGGTTGAAAATCGAAGCAGCAGAGGCTGACATATCCTGACCTTTAATCCTAATAGGGGTCTAAGTCTGAAAACACTGTATCTTAAAATTACAATAATGCAACTTATAGCCAGTCTTGGGCAGTAAAGATGCACTTCTTGCAGCTGCTAGTTGTCTGAAATTCAAACTCTGACGGCTGAGAGAGATTGTGAGGGAGCTTCTGGCAGGAGTGTCATGCTCCTGCAAAGGAGCCAGCCTCTGTGTCCACTATGTCAGCTATAATGAAATGGACTTTTATGCATTTGAGATAGAGTCTGAGGACAGTTACTTGGCAGATAAAGAAGTTATGGACAACTTGAACTCGAGGGGATCTGAGATTGACACTCTGAACCAGTTCTCAAACATCAAAAATATTTACATGAAACACAACACTGACCCCATCTAGCGCACCAGAGGAGCAGCTTTTTAGTTTAGGCTTGGTGTTCCTCCTGACAAGGAACAGACTGTCTGATAAGAGGTTTGAGAAGCTACTGTGACATATAATCATTATTTCACTCCTGAACATCAGGACCTTGTTTAATATGTTGGGGCTCAAATAACAAAACAGGAAGCCATGGTATCACCCTAAATGTGCAATGTTAAATATCTTTGTAAAGCAAAAGTAATATAGTAATATAATGAGCAATGTAACTAATTACTTTTGATATAAAGTAATAAGTAAAGTAATTTGATTTTTTTTAAAGAAGTAATGAGTAAAAAAAGTAACTTATTACCTCTTCCTGAGTAACATGCCCAACACTCCCTATAGTATCTGTTAATAATTTCAGGACTGGTACACGCCCACATCTTCAAACTTCATGCCCTCAGTTTATAACACAGGCTTTCTGTTATGAGTTGGTTGTGTCCGAACCCATACAAAGACAACCGTGATGACATCACTATGTCATGGGTTATCAGGGAAACACAGAGGACATTATACAGCTATGTTCATGGGATGAGTAATACTAACCATGACCAGTATTATCCTTCCAGCCTTTTAATGTGACACTTCCCTGGGAGCCTTTTAGAAGGAGAAGGAATTTTTTATAATACATGTCATTACCAGCAGCAAAAAAGAGACAGATCAAAAATTTGTGAGAAATGGCAAAACTTATAGGAAACTTTATATTAAAAAGCAATGCTGACATGACTGTTGCTGAGCTGATATGAATGTAACAAAGACGTGTACATGGTTTGTAGGACGGGTTTTTGGACACTGCATTAATTCAGTTTTCTGGGAAGTGTGTTTGTTGATGATGGCCTGGTCCTGAGATATTTACATTGTCATAGCGTATGACCACTGGGTTTGTCTCTTACACTCACATTCAGCTACATAACATAACAGGGAGCCACTGTAACCTTTCTGATGACTGGATGGGTTTGAAGCTCTGATTGGGCTATTTTGCCTGTGAAGGCATCACACTCACTACAGTAAGCTGTGCAAAAAGGTCATCACTGACACCTAGGTAGAAGGCAACAGAATACTGTTTTATTTAGAAGGCCCTTCTATCCAAGTGTCACACCCGGGCTAGGACACAGGACGCAGATGCAGGATTTTGAGTCCTTCAATAAAAGTCTTTATTGCAAGAATCAGATAAGAAACCTCCAAGACCGAGTAACAGAAGCAGGCTATGAAAATTAGCTCTATTATATTTCCATATGGGAGAAGCTTGGCTACAAAAGATACCAAAATAATAATCGCTCCACTAAAAGGAGGAAAACACAAAAGACTATGAAACGTGTATAGAAACTGAAAATTACTCCCGCTACGGAGGCAAAAGAAATAACAAAAGAAGTCGAACCAACAAAAAAACTCTCCTAAAAACTGGAGGCACTAAGCTATGAAAGGTAAGCAAACAAATAATCACTGCACACGGAGGAAACAAAAGGCTATGAAAACGTTAGCAATGGAACTAAACCAAGGTATGAAACTTACAACTGAAAATCACTCTTCTTGGAGGAACCGGAACAAAAAACCAAATGCAACTGGATACAGGACTGTGGTAAGGCTGGAGTGAACGCACGCAGACATGGACGAAGACGAACACACTGGCACAAGACAAAGGGAGACGCAGACTCATATACACAGGGTAACAAGGGACAGGTGGAAACACTCAGCAGGCAATCAGACCGAGACACACGGGGAAGGGCAAGTGACCTGAAACGAGAGGAGAGTTACTTTTCAAAATAAAACAGGAAATGAAAAGACAAGACATGGAGACAGGACAAAAAGCCAACTTGATCTCACTGCGGTGTGACACCAAGCTGGTGAGTTATTTAACATTCTTTGACAAGTTCAAAGCAAAAAACTTACCAGATCACAGGATAGCCTGGCTTTAAAAGTTCCCATACCAATTCTGAATTGAAAGAGTGGTTTCCAGTACAATGCACCTGAACAAATTAAACTTTACTACATATATATATATATATATATATATATATATATATATATATATATATATATATATATATATATACATACAAATTAAACAGTAACTATATAGGGTCTGTAAACATCTAATTAAAACAAATTCTCACATTGTTCTTTGAAACATTGCAGAAGTAAAGTCCTCCTGATGTGTTATGGTCAAATTTGACCAATATGTGTTCCCTCTGGGTGCTCAGGATTCCTCCCACAGTCCAAAGACATAGGTGAGGTTAATTGGAGATTCTAATTGCCCGTAGGTGTGAATGGTTATTTGTCTCTATATGTCAGCTCTGTGATAGACTGGTGTCCTGGCATTGGCTCCAGGTATAGATAATGGTTGGATGGATAGTCTCTAAACTACAGTTCTTACTCAGAATAGCCATAAACAAAAAAACATTGAGTGAGCACCAGCTCTGCTGATAGAAACTTCTTGTTGGTGAGAGAGGTCAGAGGAGAATGGACAGAGTGATTGGAGTTGACAGAAACGTTAGAGTCACTCAGATAACCAACAATCATACATCCAACCCTGAGGTGGACGGACTACAACAGCAGAGACCATGTCAGGTTCCACTTCCTGTCACCAAGACTAGAAACCTGAGGCTGCAGTGGACACAGGCTCACCAACACTGGACAACTGAAGACCTGGTCTGATGGATCTGGATATCTGCTGAAGCAGCTGATGGTAGGGTCAGAGTCTGAATCCATGGACCCCTCCTGCCTTGTGTCAACAGTCATGGCTACTGGTGGTGGTTTAATGCTGTGGGTGATGTTTTCTTGGCACACTTTGGGCCCTTAATACCAATCAATCATGGTCTGAATGCCACAGTCTGAGTATTGTTGCTTACCATGTCCATCCCTTTATGGCCACAGTTTACCATCTTCTAATGGCTACCTCCAGCAGGATAATGCTCCATTTCACAAAGAAACAATCACTTCAAACTGGATTCAACATGTCAGTGAGTTCAGTGAACTTCAGTGGCCTCTCCAGTCTCCAGACCTGAATCCAGTAGAACACCTTCGGGATGTGGTCAAATAGCTTCCTTGGGGGAAATCTGCACGTTTCATTCTCCCACCACAATGACCAAATGATTGAGTCAGCATGAGACTCTTGATCAGATCTTTGATCATGACACTGGTGAGGAGGAGAGAGGACAGGATGACAGTGAAGATTCATTAGGAGATGAAGTGTCTGAAGAGGGAGATACAGAATATGCTCAAGATCATGAGACAACCTTTGAGGAACAATTAAGCAGTGAGCGGCCTGCTGAGACTGTAACCCTTCAGTCAAAGAATGGGAAATATTTCCAGGCCCTCACCCATGTCTGAGATGAGAGGCAGACTGTAAACTAAGAGAGACTGACCTCAGAGGCAAGACAGTTTCCCAAATCCTGGGCTGATGACAAATCTTGCTTTGAACTGTTCATGATGGAGTTAATCAAAACCACAATCCTAAATATGACAAACTGGAAGGAGGTGGAGCAGACAGACATGCAAGCATACATGGGTCTGTTGATAATGTCTGGTGTATACAGATCCAGAAATGACTCTAACTGTAGTTTATGGAATGCAGAGTCTGGTCAGTCAAGTTCCATGCCACCATGTCAGTGCAGACATTTCATATGCTGTTACAGGGTATCCATTTTGACAGTAGTTATACCTGATTTGTCATCATTTCGATGAGCTTGCAGGTTTAGGACAAGATGGAGCACATGCCACTCATCTACAATCCCAGTCCAAACATTACAGTGGATGAACTGCTTGTCCCTTTCAAAGGTCACTGTCCTTTCAAGTAGTATATGCCAAGTAAACCAAGGAAATACAGGGTCAAGATTTAGGGCAGCATGTTATGCCAGGACCAGCTACGCCTGGAACATCTCCACCTGTTGGAGATCCACAGAAGAACCAGGTCTCCAGGGGCACAACATCATGAAATAAAATGTTTATGTATTCAGTACTTTATTGATTTATAGTTGCAGGTCAATGGCACATACTCATGTGAAAGAATAAGTGCACACTGGCCCATGGTAGTGTTTTTTAACATCTTCGATGTGTCAGTCTACAAGAATTTTCTAGTGTAGATTGTGATCCATTCCTGACTGGAAATCAGCACTTTCTTCTTTTCAAACACATATCTGAAATGATATAAAATTAGCCATCCAACATTTCTGTAGTCTGTGTGGTATTAACCAGCAGTGGTTTTTTATGTGATTCAGTTCAATCTCCAGATTTCTATGTCTTCCCCTTTGTCTTTTTCAGTCTGTCTGTCATTGTGTGAATTCCTGTGTACTCCAGTTTGTCTTTGTGTTTCCTGTTCATTGTGCTCCAGTTCTTGGATTTTCAGATTTTGTGTTCCTGCCTGTTTTTTTTTATTCTTGTTTTTGTATGTTTCTGTTTTGTTATTAAAACATTATTTTTTCCACCTGCTGTTCTGTTGTCTGCATTTGGGTCCTACTATCCCTGACACATGACAGGTAAAGTAAAATGAATACAATCCAAAGGCTAGTAACTCTTCACGGCTGAATGCAATCAGAATCACTGTTATAATGTCTCTCAGCACTCCATCACATCACTGCAGAACAAATATGTCAACAAAGCCACACCATCTGTGTTCCCTGCTAAATGACACTAATAGAATTAGCTTTCACCAATGCAACTTATTAGGCCCTGTTCTTTACAGATTACAATCAGCAGTAAGTGAGATAGGGAACACACATAAACTTGACACTATGCTGGCTGAGTGAGCTCAATGTACTTCATGGGAAAACATGTGCAACTAGACAAAACAAGTAAATTAATTTGACAACACATGCATTAAATACATAAACACATACAAACACACAAACATACTGCAAATACATGCAACACAACCAAATACAGATACACATAAAAAAGTGATGAACTCAGCTGGGATGCTCTTGTTGTTTGATGCTTTTTGAAGCGTGTCAGTTTTTGTACTACTTGTTGACTTGTTGCTAGTGGTTGCTACGTTTCTGTATTTGGTTGCGTTGTGGGTATGTGCAGCGCATGTGTTGTCAAACTGATGAAGATGTTTTCTTAATTTCCCTGTGTTTTGTTTAGCTGTTTGTGTTTTTCAAGTTGCTACTGTTTCAGTGCCACTGAATTTGTCATGGATATTGATAATTCTTATTCAAAACCTATATTTGGCATTTCCTCCAACCCCACCCCCCCCCCCCCCAACAGATCCAAATTTTAGGAGGTCGAGCTGGAGGAGCAGCACGTCACCTCAGGAGGCTGAGCAAGAGGACAACAGTGAGTCCCCCCGGGAAGGCGGAGCAGGGGGTCGACAGTGTCCCCACGGGAGGCCGAACCACAGGCAGAGCCCTTCTGGAGGACGAGCAGGAGGCGAGCTTTGCAGGTGGAGCCCTTCTGGAGGGTTGGCCGGACCGCCGGCTGGAAACCAGGAGCTGGAGGTCACTAGACTGCCAGCAGAAGATCAGGAACAGGAGGCAGCCGGATTTTCAACTGGAAACAAGAAGCTGATGTTGGCTGGACCATCGACTGAGGATCAGGACCTGGTGTTAGCGGGGCTGCAGACTGGGAATTAGGAGCTGGAGTTGGTCGGGCCTACAACTGGGGTCTAGGAGCAGGAGTCGATACCACCATGGATCTGCAGAAAAATTACTAATCCACTTGGCTTCCCTTATGTGTATTAGTACTTTGCCTCTCCCTCTTCCCTGTGTTTTCCTGTTGTTTCCTCCTCCTAGTGTGATGACCCCTCCGTCAGGTCACTAGGTCTCCCTTTTTCTTTTTTGTTGCTGTTTTCTTTCAGGCGCTGAATGCTGGGAGTCAGACCAGACCAGATAGCAGCTGTGGCTTTTTCTTTTGCTTCATGTTGTTTAGTTAATGGTCAGCCTAAGTACTGTTTCTTTTTGTATATAAATTGTTTAAAATTTACCTGCAAACTCATGTTGTCTCCCCTATGTGTCCTGTTATTGTGTTTTATGTTTGTCCCAGTCTGTGTGTGTGTGTGCATTCCACCTGCACACCTGCAGTTGCTCTCATCAACTCAATAAGCCTTGCAGCTCATCCACCCAGACTGCTAGATTGTTCAGTCACCTTTGTGGTGCAAACCAGGCCAAGTTCTTTATTTGTTGCCTGTTCTGCCTCGTGTTAGCTTGAATTCTGCTAACCCTGTGTTCTGCCTGTGCCTCAGGGTCTACACTCCAACTAATCTGTGTTCTGGGCTCGTCCAGCTCAGTCTTTGTCTGCTGCTCACCGTTTGGATCGCTGATTTGCTGCCTGCCCTGCTCTGCCATCAGCTCTCTGTGCCTGTCTTGCTCCAGCTCAACCACTTGTTCTGCTCCGCCATTCCCAGCCCTTCTACCAGTCACTCACCCAGGCCACTCCAGGACTCCGGGAGTGTAATAGACAGTTGGGCAGCAAATGATCTGTAATGGAAGTTGTCTGCTATCCAATATGATTTGAGAATAATTTGAGCATCATCACTGTCACAGATGTTTGCAAAAGGCAAGAGAATGTTGTTCCTACCCAAGGTTTACTTAAAGTTATAATATGCTGCTGGTAAAAAAACTCCCTAACATCTGGTTCATAAATTAGCAGTTAGTTAGATTAGCACTTTTAGCCCCTAACTCTTTCCTGATGTCCTGTGTCTGCTTTACAGCCCCCGTGAGTCACAGATTTTTAAAGTGACACTGCTTTATTTGGTGTTCCTACCAATTTTAATCCCCTGGTCTATTCAAAACGGAGGGGAAGACACCTCTGCACATAAAAAGTCCTGAACATCTGACTCATAAATTAGTAGTTAGATTAGCAGTTTTAGCGCTGAACTCTTCCCTGACATCCTGGGTCCGTCATACAGTACCGGTGAATCACTGATTTTTAAAGTGACAATGCTTTCAGTGTTCTTATCACTGGGTCTGCTTATTTTGGAAAAGAGGAGACCTCTGTAGATAATTCAACTCCAGGTAAAAAACCTCTTGAATGACTGACACTGAAGAAATCCAAACCAGGAGAAGCTTACAGCAATGGTGGTGAAGACAACTTCCATGATCCCTTGTTATTTCATGACATCATCCACCATCCACCAACACCATCTCTTCTTATTGTTTTGATTGAGAGACCCCTGGCAGCAGAAGTTACATACTGTGCGTTTAATCCATGTCAACCCGAAGAATTGTATGTATGTTAACACACTTTCATATTTCTTCTTGGGGACAAAGGCAATCCCTGTATTCTGTACTTGCTGACACCCTGCTAAAACCTGATTGAAATAATATGTAATATTTTCATAGAGTATATTGGCAAAACAATTGAGAAATGATATGATGAACCACCTGTAAAACATTGTTATGCATATTCAAAAATGACAAATTATCCCATTCAGCTGTGGACTGTCAGTGCCAGGTACTTCATCACTGTCTGACATTCATCATCTTTTTCTTTAACAGTCTTCCACAGAGTGAATAGAATGATTAGCACCTCAAACAAAACTAACCTTTAATGATTCTTTCAAGGCTGGTAGAATCATATTCTAACATATTCAAGAGCCTCATTACTTGGACTGAGAGAGATGCTGATCAGAGTAAAGCATGGTCAGATCTTCATGAGGATTTTCAGGTTTATAGAGTCCAGAGCCCCTGCCAGCCAGTGGTGCAGCTCAGAGACCAGCTCCCAGCTGGGGGCTTTGAAGGCAACTACTGCAGCTTTGTTATAGCCTCTCACCACTGATCTGACTCCTAGGTCATCACACAGTCCAGAGCTGGCAGAAACGCTATCACAACCCGTGGAGTCCTCTAATGTTAATTTCACCTACAAAGAAGAAATTTAGATTTAACCTCATAAAATTGCCTGGTAGAATTTCAGCAATATAGGAACAAGATTCAAGGCAAAGAGAGTTAAGAAACAGAATGTAAGAATGTAAGAACATAAGTGAACAAAGCTGGAGGTGGCTGACTGGGGAGTAAAAACCTACATGGTTCAAACTTCAGCCTTGGGTGATTTTGTCTGTATTCAGACTTAACTTAAAAGCTCAAAAATGTTGTTTTAAACTGGTGAACTATCTCCTCAAGGTACAGACAACATCAAGATGGAAAATAGTAATTAACAATTGACTGTCAAGTTCCTCTGAGCTGCTGTACAAATTATAAAGAGAGAAAATTGGTGTGTTCTCAGGGGGTGTCACACCCATCAACTGACACCTAACACCCCCAAAAAGTCAAAATGAAGTTTTTGGTTGGTCTCAAAAATTAAAGTAATTGTTTTGTATTTACCCATAGTAAATGCTGGTACATCTGTGAAGAGATTGCTGTACTATTCTTCCTTAGCCATCAAATTGTTTCAGACCAGTGCCTCTTCAGACCAAGTCTCAACCAGTTGGGCAAAGTGGCCAACTGCCTGGCTCAGTAGCCTCAGAGGCCCTAAAGGCTCCAGGTTCATTGTGTGGCACAGTCTGTGTAATTTGATTTACTGATTAGTCTAAAGTACAATGGAATGGCTTTGAGGTGACCTGTGCATTTGTACCCAATCTTTGGGCTCTGTCTTGTTAAGTGTCCCCATGTCAATTCCCATTTTTAATACCTACTAACATTTTAATTGATGTTATGCATATAGCCTAGTAAATATTATTGACTACATTTACATTTAATCAACCTATGACCAAACTTAGTTGGGGAGGCCAATGGGTCAACAGGGACCCTCGCTCTCTTTTAGTCCCAGAGCAACCTATAGGGTCTCCAGTCCATCAATCTTGTGGTCCAGTCCACACTCCAGTCCGTTATGATCCGCTCCCTTTTATCCTCCGTCCCCCTCTCTGAATGCAGCGCTGTGATTGGACGCTGGCTGCTTGTCAGGAAGAAAGAGCTGCTGTGTTGAGGCCGAAAACTCAGACACAACCAGGACCTGCACGGCGGTGGAATACTTTCGCGGGGCGATATATACTTCACTGGACACTCGCAATACATTTTTAAGCAGCTGACCATCACGGACCGAGTCTGCGTGCTTCTGTTGTCGAGGCCGCCGCGGTTCTGTTTCTCCCCCTCGGACTGTGAGTCGCTGCCTGCTGGTCGCAGTGATCCAGACCCGCTGCTATTAATGAGACTGAGAGGAGACTGAAGCTGCTGTGTCGCGACACAGCCACAAACCTGCCTGAGATTTAAGTCTTTATCCCGCCCAGAGGAAACATAACGTCTCATCTGTTATTGCTGGTAGCTGGAGCTAACTGCTGGTGCTGCTGGACCGATAAACAACCCGATAAGGCTCCAACTACATGGAACAAGTCAGTGGTGGACCTCCGACTCATTTTGCGCAAGAACTGTTATGACTGACCCGAAGACACTATTCTCCATTTGAAACAGCACCGTGGGCTGTATTGCTGTGGATTTATTCGATTAAGGCATCATAAAAGCAGCGATTTGAAGCCTATCTGCATCAGGTGAGTGGAATCCGCAGTTACTCACGTCTGACTAGCACGGCGACCTTACCTCACCAGTCCCGTTGTAGCTGCTTTAAACCGCTTGTCCCCGCGATATTTTTGGCACGACTTGTGTGGTTTTCACATATCATAACCTTAAAAAGTCCTTGCGCTTAAATCTCCATTACGGCTCAATACGAGTGTGTGTTGATTCAGATCGCAGGCAGTGACACAGATGATTTAGGCTTTACCATTCAACGTTACAGAAACCAGAGAAAAACGGTCTTTTAATCCTCCCAAACAACACTACTGGGGGGGGGGGGGGGATTACAGCATATGGGTTCGTTCGGTCAACCCTGTTTACCAGCTGACAATTCTGACTCTTCATCTTCTAGAAATGTGGACAAGCAGCCCATAAATGTTTTCGTATCGTCTCACAAGTATGCTCATTTTTGTCCCTTCCCACGTACACGGTAGCTCTGTCAGCATGCGGACCAACAGTCATACACAACACGGGTGCGAGCTGGTGACAACAGTTGTCCACGGCAACGCTTCCTCACTGTGACAGCGAGAATTCTACTTTGAAGTAATTATTGGCATCGACTAAGGATGCCGTTGTCAGACTAAGACATTTTTATTTTCTACTGTTTTTTTTACCACGACTTCAGCATATCATTATATCGCCTAGTAGCCACTTACACGCGAAACATCCAAACATTAAACAATAAACGACATTCATATGGAATTATATATAACGTACAAACAACTGCTGTTGAGTTCTGTTCTATAGCTAACAGTTTTCCTTGTGATCACAAATTGTTTTGCCTAAGCCAACCAAGGGTCAGTGGTAATATAACAACTTTTAAGTTTAGTAAGATTTTCTGTTGTTTTTCTATTTAATTAACTGATTCTGCATCTTATTGCTGTCCTGTGAAAAGCCTGTAGCTGTTATCTTTCTCAGACCATACACCCTGTCTGAAAAATTCAAAGCAGCAACATTTACCCTTAGTGGGTTTAACTAAGTTATAGGGTAATGGTTGCTTTCATCTGATAAAAGGACCAACATTACACATAGGTCAGCAAGTACTGTGATTATTTATTCATTTAAACTTTTAGTGTCCTAACTGCAATATCCAAGAGTAGAGTTGCTCCCAATGATTTTTATTATTGATATTATTTTATTGTTGATAATATTTTGTCAGTGTTTTTGTCTGACAGCCAAAAAGATATTCAATTTATAGTAATGTATCAGAGAAATCAGTAAATTCTCACATATGAGAAACTGAAACCAGTGAAGGAATCATATCTGTTTTTTCTTGAAAAAGGACTTAAATGGTTGATTTTATGTCGTCTGACTAGTTGATTAATTGGCTGCACCAGTCAGTTAATAACCACATAAAACAGAGAAAAGCTGAAAATTGTCATATTTGTGAAACTGTTACTAGGTAATATTTGTTAATTCTTGTTTAATGGATTTAAAGTAAATATTTAATTTTAGCACTACCACTGGCACCAAACCATTTAAACTAGGAAGAAACGTCTAAATACCCATTACTTGAGTCAGATGAAATGTCATGAATACCAAGAAACATAGTTTTGATGACATTAGATTTTTGAGATATTGCTATTATTCTGAACAGCTTTAATGAGCGTAACATGTAGGAGCACTGTGTCAACATCGCCCTTATCCTTCAACTTAAGTTTGGAGGTTGATGGTTTTCTCCAGACAGTCACAATGTATTTCAAGCAAATAAACCAGGTTTTGAACTTGCTTTATTTTACCTTGACTCTAAAAGTATCTTAGTCCATAATATGTTTACCTGTAATGAAAAGATGACAAGTAAGTTCACATCACCGTTTAGACACATAATCTTTAGACAATCAGTTGACAATCAATATATACATCTGTCCCATGATCATTATTATGTCTGTTTGTCTTCATTAATGAGCACAGAGGCTGACTCTTCAGAGGATGTATGGTGGATCAGCAAACGAGCCTGTTATGTCCACTGCTTCATTGATTTCCCCGTTCAGGCCCCGCAGCATTAAAGAGCCACATTTCAGGTGATGTACTCATCACAATGTAATCACTAGAGATATTCTGGAAGTTAATGCCCCTCCACTGGAGATAAGCTCAGACTCTGAAACTACTGCTTTATGAGTGATGAAGATGATAAAGGAAATCAGAATAAATTTTATTGATCTGTGCGGGATAATCCAGGTTTCACACTATGCACTGCTGACTATGAATGTAGTCATGTTGGATCATGTCTTTGGACTTGTCTCTTCACTAAACTAGGGAGAACAACAATCACTGTAATAACATACAATGTCATCAGTGATACTCCTCCCAGACAGCGTATGTTGTCCTTCATACAGTATTCTGATCCAGTGCTACTACACTGGAGATGATAAACAATTCATAAACAGTCATTTACTTAAACCAAATGTCTGCTAAACATCACAATGTCAATTACTATTGGGTTCTGATTTTTATTCCAAACTAAAACTTAACGTCTGTCTGATGTTCGCGTCCAACGTCTTTCTGGTGTTACATTGACATCCAGTGCCAGGTGCGTTTGTTCCATATCATGCCCAGAACTGTACTGTTTGATCTGTCACAGAGAGACAAATCTGACTTCAGCAGCTGATTCTCATTTTTTGGTTCATCAGTTTATAGCAGTCTGATTTTAACTCATTGACTTATTTTAGTTATAGTGTTGTGCACTTGAACTGACAAGCCTGCATTGGACACATCTAGCACCTTCCACTGTTATGTGTATGGCAAATACATTTCAAAGGAGAAAGTTTTGCGATTGCTACCTAGCCAACATTAATAGGGGGGGTCAGTGTGGCCGGGTCACTTTCTGATACCAAGTCGCTGTAGCATCCAGTCTGCCCTGAAGCGGTGGTGCTGCTTAGAGGCCATATTTTTACCTCTTGCATTGTAAATGCAGTGATGGCTGAAGCTCTTGATAAGACTGGTAGGTAAACAGCTGTTAATACTAACCTTCACTGTGTAGCAATAGCAAGATTTACAAATAACTTCTTCAAGCAAACTCATAAATTAAAAGAAAATTGATAAATAATTTGCAAATTGTGTTGCATTAACTCAAAGGACAGTAAATTATGTTTCAAATAAGTAAATTATGACATGTTTAATTATGATACAGAGTAAGAGCTGAAACAATGAGTCAGTCTATAGAAAAGTAATTGGTTATGGCACAATATGACTGCAGGAGCAGTTCTGGGGGATACTGGGAATACATCAAGTAGAGTGCAGTGAATGCAGGTACTATAAGGACCTGTGCACACACTCAGCAGTTTGGATCATGAGTTAACGAAGTGTAACGGAGACAAGACTCACCTATTATCATAAAAAATGTCTGCACTTTCAATTCAGAGAATTGAAAAGTTTCCCTTTCACCACTGTCTTTGAGTCTGTGATTCTGGGATAATATATCTTTTGCTCTTCATATCATACCACCAAGTGAAAAGTTAAATGAAATGGGTCAGAAATGCAAATTATGTTCACAAGTTTGTCTTAGTCATGAAAATTGGGACATTTTAATTCAAATAGTTCTTCAGATGTTGCTCAGTTGTGGTTCTGGAACAGAAATCCCTTCGTTGTGTGGTGGAGGACATGTCATTTTGAGCGGAATTGATAAGTTTATCAGTGGTGGAGTGTTGTCCCAGTCCTCTGCAATGGTTGTGTGAAAGTCTCGGATATGGGAGTTCGCAGGTACGCTCTACTGCATGCTCTGGTTCAGAAAACTCTAAAAAGATTTTAGAGATGGAACATAGGGAAGAACTCGACATTGAGTAGTCTCCCAAAATCTGTGTGTTTCATCTAGCAAAGGTTTGAGCTAAAAAAAAGGTTTGTTGCTCTTTAAATAAATGTATACACACACTTTCACCCTGTCTCATTTACTTGTCCATCCAAACTACAGAGAAAACAACAAAAATGTGACCTGTTTTTTAATGCCCAGTTGTTTGATATGTTTTGCTTGATTTTGGGGTGAGAGCCGACAAAACAATATGGGTGGATGTCAAGAGACTGGTAGGCAGCATCATACAAGCATAGTAATTCATTAGTTAGCTGGTTAGTATGTGCTTAACTTACATTTAGTCTATAATTGCTGCCTTTGATTGAATCTTTTTAGCTTCCTAAATTGTGTTTGTGTGATGTTGTAAAGAGTGTATGTTTGTCAGAGGAAAGCCTGTGAATGGTGCGATTGTTGTGCAGTGCAGTGTGACCATTCACTACCTTTAAGAGATGCTGCTGAAATAACCTCTGACATTGAGACTGAATGGAATGGCTCTTTTCTTTCCATCCTCATTCTGCGGTTGGTAGTCATATGGTTGTAATTCAGAGGCTGGTTACCAGCCAGGATTCATGGCTGCTTACCACCAACATGATTCTGGCTCACGCAAGAGCAAAACTGCCGGGAGCTGAGGTTTGTGTGTAGAGACACTCAGCTTAAGCCCTATGGCAGGAGTCAGCAAGTAACCCATTACATGGCGGCCGGAACATAATTAAAGCCTATTTTTAACAAACTGATTGATAAAAATGCAACTTAAATTTACTTTATTGTGTGGCCACAGTCACATATATATGTTTGACTGATTCATTGGTCTATCAAGCATTGGAACTTCCTTTCAGAACTTTTTCATAATGAAAGCTAAAAGTTACTTTGAACTATAGAATTGCGGAAAAAAAACAAAGAGAAAATTGCTGAAGAGGAAGTGCTTCTGTGGGTAACTGCTATGATGGAGACCTATTGTAGAACCAGGTGCTGTGCGCTGCTCCTGATGTGACAAGGTTGTGTCTGTCATTCACCCTCAAGATGGATTATAGTATAATAAGCCTCTTCAGGTGGGAGGAGATTCTCTATTTTGAGCTACATTAGCTACATCCTAATGTGAGACTGTCAGTTCAATATTGTACGATTTAAAAAAAATCTGATTATCAGGGGCCAGATATTATCGCTGGCGAGCCAGTTTTGGCCCGTGAGCTGCCAGTAGCTGACCACTGCCCTATGGTCTAAGTTTATGATAATGTGCATTTATAGAGATACACATGGTGAAGGTTTCCCAATTAAAATATTTATTTTTAAATGACAAAGGCCCTTTTGCTAATACATATTTACAGTACAGAGTCCCTTTGATATTAATTATCTAACATTAGTTTCCTTCAGCTTCCGCCTGCTGTATCATTTCATTTAATAGGCAGTGTACTGTACAAGCCTACTCTCCTCCAGCTGTCACTAACCACTGTTGCTGCTAAATTACAGGATCATTTTCCTCTCCAATGTGATGCCATGAATGAGACGTAAGCAAGAAGTGACAATGCTGCTGCAATTTTATATGTCAGACTCATGCAGGCGCCTTTACAGAAAGGTCAAGACAGCAGTCTTCCTAGGTCAGACCTGCAATGTGTCTGATTTGAATGTTGTTACATTCATAAAAAAATCAAAGCTTCATAAGGTTAAATACACATAGTTATTAAATGCACATCTTTGAACAGTGTGTCATCGTGTGTTTCTGTGTGTGTAGACTACTACTGCTGCTCTGCTTATGTGCTGCTCATGTTACGCCTTTGGCATAGACATGGTAGAAGGGAATTGTTTAGTATTGTTGTTGATTATCAATTATCATCTGTTATGCACAAAGAAAATATAACCAGGAAACACTTTGAATGAGCCACTTTTAAATTGCGAGATTTTTGTCCTATCAGTTCATAAAAACTTTTCCCTTCAAAAATAATCTTTAATCTGAAAATAAGACCAGCTGTCTCTCATACCATACTTTATTTATTCATGCAATTTCTGTGAGTTGAATTATTAATATCCAAGTTATCTTGGCTTAACAACCACTGCTGTCAGCTTCTCCTGGTTTGGCTTCCTTCAGTGTCAGTACAGTATTTCCTGAGGATCAAGAGGTTTGGCGTGGGGGCAATGTGACAGGGGGTTGTTGGTGGGCAGCGCACGGGTGTTATCACCTGGGTTTGCACTATGTGACAGGTGGGGGGGACTTCCTATATTTGAAGGGCTTATTCTCATCTTTCGCTCTTTCTTCGGCTCTCTCCTCTCCTGCTCCACTTTCCTCTCCTTGCCTCCTTTCTTCTCTCTCCCCATCTATCCCTCCCTGAGCCCCATCCATCCCTAATCCGTGTTCCCTCTCTGTCTGTGGAGGTAAACAAATGCTTTATAATTATATGAACAGTTACATCTGGTCCAACGATTTATTAATTTCTGATTGGATAAGTGATTTTCATAATGTTACATTTGACATTTTTTGCATGAGGAAAGGCAAATGGAGCAGGGGCAACTTTCAAAAATGTGAAGACAGGTGAGTGTAAAAATTTATGTGCACAAATAGCCTCTCTTCGCACCTCGGACATCCTCTACCATCTTCACTTTAACTTGTGTTAAATGTAGGGTAGTTATTTTTAGTGACAGTTACAACTAAAAAGTGTTGCTAAATTAAGTCCTCAACAGTCTGTCTCCAGTGCTTCACTCAACATGTAACAACAGCCGTGTATGTAATGTGACCCAGTCTCACTGGTGAGTTTGTTGTGCGAAGTGAGTCTGTCCTGGGGGGTGAGAGAAGTAGCCTGCCAGTGTGTTGCCGCAGTGAAGTCTGTGCCAATAGTTATGGTTAGCCAACTATTGTGTGTAGCTAACTAAGTATAGTAGGCTCGCTACTGAAAGGTAGTTACTGAAAGGAAAGAGAGTTAAGCTAACCCAGCTTTTTCAGAGAGCGCCCTTCACTAATGCCTGCTCTGTTTACCTTACTTACCTCATCTGTTCTTCTTTTCCTCTGAAAATACCTAAGCTCATTTTTATTGGAGCTTTAGCTAATATGAACATCTGCTAAATATCCCTATATCACTCATTTCAGTAGTACCTGCATGAGGGGCGGTGTCAAATCTCCAAGTGGTAAGATTTTTTATCTTAATTTTTATTTATCTATTTATTTTTTGCCATAGGGGCAAAGATTTTGGTGGGATGCCACGCAGAAATGATACCAGCGGAAACACTGCAGTGGTTCAGGAGGTTTTTTACCTGGAGCTGAATTATCTACAGAGGTCTCCTCCTCTCCAAAAGAATTCGACCAGCTGATGATGGTCATTAAAAGCACTGAAAGCAGTTTCAAATTTTACGTCAGTGTTTCGCCGACACTGTACAGTGGACACAGGACGTCAGGGAAGGGTTGGGAGCTGAGACTGCTCCTGGCAGCTGAATTATCCACAGTGCCACAGAGGTGTCCTCCTCTCCATAACAAAGGGACCAGGGGATTAAAAGAAACAACAAATAAAGCAGTTTCACTGTAGGAATCTTTGATTCACTGACGCTCCTCTGTGGATGCAGGGCTCTCTAAGATGAACAACTAATTGGTTTATTTTTTAAGAAAATAAAACATTTTTATTGCTTAAATTGCCACAATATTATCTGTCAAAACTAAACCCAGTTCAATCTTTTTCTCCTGCGTCTTTGTGAATGCTCTGAGTTCATGTGATGACATTGCTTCAAACAGCTGTAACAGAACTCAGTCTCCTTTTTTAGCAGGTTTACTCGCATTAAAAAAAGAAAAACACTTCTACCCTCTACCTTTGGTGTAAAGGGGTGTGAGAAGGCTGAAAAATCTCAACAGCAGCGCTGTCACTGTCTTTCCCCATATTTTGACTAACGCAAAACAAACCCATGTTTCTTGCTCCACATGTGTCTGGGATACAGTTATTGGTTCATGCTACAGTACCTAACGTGAGTTAAATTAACAAAGGCAATCGGCCACGTTGGTAGTGATAATTAAAATTTAAATGGTAATATTAAACATCTGGCATTTTTACTGTGATTGAGCGTGAAACCAGTAAACTTTAATCTCTAAAAGTGACCCCTGAGATGTCATATGGATTCAATGAAGCTTGAAAGAATTTTCCTTGATGACTTTATTCATCAAGTTTCTCGAGGAATTGTGTCAACTCTTTCAGTTTCCCCATTCTTGGTCCCTGGTACGTGCATGTGTGACCAGTCACACTCTCATTGGTGATGTGTGCTACAGGATGAAATGTACACAGTGTTAAAAAATGAATTGAAAAGCTGTTTTTTCACTATGGATTTAGTTTGGTGCTATAAGCTTTACAGACTAGATAGCGCCGCAGAGTTTGCACACCTCTTTTTAAGAGTGGTTATAGCACATTATTGGCCTAATATTTTGGAAAACCAACTGACTAACAGATAATTCTAACAGTTTTAGGTCCACAATGCTTTGAATTTGCCACATTGTACACTGAGTGGTAGAACACTGTCACTCTGGTTCCCCAAAAGTATTGTTTCTGTGTAGTGTCAGAGTACTGAGGTGGTAACTTGCTCACTCTGCCACTGAACTGTCACTAAACCTCAATATTTCTCTATCACAACTATTCAGGGGCTTACTGATCACCATCTACTAATTGCAGATGTAACTGGCTGTTTATTATTTCCCACTGACTGTTTTGATTCATTATCATTCTCTAAACATTACATTTTGAGTGTTCTGTGTTGTGCTTTTTTTCAATTTCTCTGTGTAATTATGATTATTATTATGTGATATTAGATGAAAGCCATAACACCACTGCCACTCCAAGCTGCAATTGACATTGTCTAAATGTGGCTGCTGGTTGTTAAGAGCTCCTGGTTGTCAGACACATTATCATCTGCTTATATCACTGTAGATATGCTGAGCATTACCTCTGTGTACCTGACAGAGGTCATGTAAACAGATCCAGTCCAGTGAGTAGTTCTTTTCCTCCTATTAATGTCGCATAGCAACATGTGATATGTAAAACATCTCCTTTTTATCTGAGAAGTCTTCCATAGAGCCTCTGTTACTTTGGCATCAAGATTGTCACTGCCAAGGGCTTGTGCTATTGATTTTTACAGAGGAGGCTAGATATTGACCCACTGTGATCCACTACTCCCAGCTGACACGCAGTTTTAGACTTCTATAGTTCTGCCTGTTTCTGATTGGCTTAAATAGTGGAACAAGCCTTTCTGCTTCTGTGTTACTAACAGAGTGGTTCATCTTCCCTTTCTTTTTAGTTCAAGTATTTGTTTTTTAAAGCACAAATACCTTTTTAGGCTTGGCAGGGTGACTGATTTGGATTACTAAAATGTACGATAGCTATAGTTAGTCCAGGATATGTAATGTAATGTCAGTTGCAGTATGGAAAAGACAGCCAGGACCTTCTTCTAGTAAATGTAATATTAAAGCTTCTGTAAATGATCATCACGGCCACTAAATGTTGCAGTAGAGCAACATCTCAGCAGCATCTCTGACTAAAACAAACTCTTCGTCAGCCATACCTCAGGCTTCTGTTCAGCCACCCCCACACCCTCCCTCCCTCCTCCCTTGAGGTTCTCAGTCAGCATGGTTTCATGGAGCTGAGTGAAAGTGTCACTAAACACTCAAGTAGCTCAACTGAATAAAGTAACTCTGTAGACATGAGAGGCAACAAAAAACAATCAAACCACAACCATTAGCCCACGTTAGCATTGCTGTGATACACTCCACAGTAATGGGGACAAAAATTGATACAGCAGGGGCAGCCCGATGGCGGAGTGGTTAGGGCGCATACCACATGAGCGGATGCTCTTAGCAGGCGAGTGCCGGTTCAACTCCCGACCGGCCTGACTCTTTCCTGCGTGTCATTCCCCCCCTCTCTCTGCCCCCTTGCTGTCACTCTCTACTGTCCTGTCAATTAAGGCAAAAAATGCCCAAAAAAACAAATAAAATTGATACAGCATATTATCGCAATATTTTGTGTCTAAATATTGTATCGATACAGGGACACCAAATATTGATATCTTATTATATAAATTGCAAATACAAATTGAGGTCAGCAGAAGTCAGAGGTGACGGTCAACTTATGGGAGGAAGTTGGTAAAACAAAGATGGAGGCATCAGAGAAAGAAATCAGAAAGGTGCCAAGGTGACAAATGAGATGGATATGACAAATGGGATTTGCAAGGAGTGTTGTATGAAAATAAAATACTCTGGGAATACTACGAACACGAGGGCTCATCTCACGCGCCACCATCCTGAGATAACGTTAGCTGAGGATGGGAAACAACAACATTAAATCAGCTCCACCAAAAAACCAGTCAACACTGGACACACTTAGCATTACAAAGCTACCGCCCAATTCAGAGAGAAAAGAAAATACCACCATCCATGACCTACTTCATGTGCAAAGACCTGCGTCCAAATAGTGTTACAGAAAACGAGGGCTTTTGTTACATGCTCAAGACACTGGGACCCAGCTTCATGACACCGTCGCAACGTTTTTTCACAGACACAGCCGTACACAGTCTCTATGAGAAGTGAAGCTTAAGTTGAGGAAAGTTTGAGTACAGCAGAAAGGGATGCACTGTTGATTCAGAGCATGTTGATCAGCTCCTCTTTCTGAGCAAGAATGCTGACATTCCTTCACTATCCAAATGTCTTTAACTTTCTTAGGCCAGCAACAAACAGGAGGGCATTTTATTTACTTTAATTTAAGAGTGAATACTTTATTTTATTTCAATTTAACAGTAATTTACTTCAAATTCTCCAGTTACTTAAGGGGCTGCATAACTTTAGTTGTACAAGCTGCACTGTTCAGAATACCTGTAATAGTACAGTAGTCCACACATGCTTGCATTCAGTTAAGTTGGACTAGACTGTAATACAAACAGTTCAGTTTGTCAGTTGCATGCAACGTTTATGACAGGCTTTAATGACGGTGTTGGTCAGTCTGTCTGCTTGACAATCCCATTTTGCAGCATAAAAATGACTGAAATGGGAGGAACAGACTGAGAACTACACTCACCGGCCACTTTATTAGGTACACCTTGCTAGTACTGGGTTGGACCCCTTTTGTCTTAAGAACTGCCTTAATTCTTCGTGGCATAGATTCAACAAGGTTCCCCAGAGATTTTGGTCCATAAAAACATGATAGCATCACGCAGTTGTTGCATGATGTGAATCTGCCATGTGCTTGGCTGATAAGATATTTGCGTTAATGAGCAGTTGAACAGGTGTACCTAATAAAGTGGCTGGTGAGTGTAGGGTGACAAGGTTTACCTTTGGGGACATAATTTGCAGTTGAAAAAAGGAGATATATTTCAATATATGTTATTGCAATACTCAGCATATCACAAAATGTTTAAAATCACAATAACATTGTATTGTGAATTAAGTGTTGTGATAATATTGTATCGTTGGGTCTCTGGGGATTCCCACCTCCAGAATTCAGTCTTAGATTTATCTGCGGTTGCTCAAACAAACTTTCTGGATGTTTTGACAGTCCAATGGCCAACTATTTACTGCCATATTAATGTGTAAAATCTCGTTTACAGAACCTTTAAATAAACTAATTCGTATGCAATGACACAAACAACATAAAGACAAACATGTTTCTAACTGTTCTGAAGTTTATGAAATTTTGTGGTTCAGGATTGGCTTTGCTTTATCTTCAAATGTTATTATGAATTTTTTTTTCTATTTTCTTTTCTCTGTGTGACAATTTCAAACTCCTCCTTCCATATGTGTCATGTGATAAACAATGCTCAGTCGGAGGAACGAATGAGAGCATTTAGTGAAGTTAATGAGTTGCATTTGCATGAACAGCTAATGGTCAGTGATGGTTGGATGAAATGAAGCCAGAAATGGGGCTTTAGGTATGTAGTTGAGAATGGGTACATTGAAACAAGGTTTTAAAGACAGTTATGGGCCAGATTGGGGTCTCTGTTTGATGCACATGCACAACTATAAGGCAAATGTTTAGGAATAGGGGCTTCTGACATGAAGTCTTTTGTGATTTTTGTGTGTGACTGAAGTCCAAGTCTCTAGTCTAAACCTCTGAGGACCTGCTGTCTGTTGGATTTTGTATCCAGGATGTGAAGACGAGGCCTTATTAGAAACAAAATAAATAATTTATGTTTTTCAAAGGTCATTGTATTGGAGGTCATAGCAGAGGACTCAGAGGCAAAGAAATTAAAATCTCACCACACAAAAGCCAAACTATCTGCTTGATTAAAGAGCAGCAACTCTTGTTAGTACAAACCAGGAAGTTCTGGTACATGCAGAGAGAACAAAGAAACTAACAGGATGTATCTGCCTTGATAGTACAGGTTCTCTTCAAGCTTTCTGAGAGACGCATCTGTGTTTGCTTATGTTGCTTTGTGGCTATCAGACAGTCCACCCTTGCATTTAAATAACCAACGTCATTGCTGAACACTATCACAGAGCTAGATGGGATGAGATACAACATCCTAAAATACTTTCTTCCAAAATGCTTAGAATTCATTAAAAACCAAATCTATACAGTACAGCACTGACACATTGATATAACAGTTGTAGCCTTCTAAATGCGACACTATATTTTTCACAGACTAATTGGTTCAAATACTGGAGATTCTTGTTCAAAAGTACAAAGTTAATGAGCTTTAATTATTGATATGATGTGACTGAAAGTTTAACTGGAAGATTACATTTCCTGAAACGAGGAAGACATATCTCATACTTCCTGGAATTGTGAGAAGTACAATCCAATTTTGTTTGGTCATCAACCTAACCCTAACTTGCAGAATTAACATTAATTATTAGCAGCTAATTTTACTTGCTGCTGCCAGCTGGTAGGACCCCGGGTCACTCACACCTGTGCACCCAAATAGTTTTTCACATTGACACACACCAGTTTCCATTCCCATAAGCACCCATTGCTGACTATAGAACACATCATTCATAAAGGAGCAGCACCAGCTGGCTAAAGTGGATAAAACACAGCAGTCAAGTACAGCAAGGATTGACATGTGATTGGCTTTATTGTAGCTGATACTAATGTCCTGTGCGTTCTGCTCTGAAGCTGTGTCCTGTGGAGCCCCAGCTGCCCCTCCTCTCAGTGATAAAGTTTGGGGTTGAAATGTTGTGACTGCAGGATGAGACTAAGATTGTAGAAATTAAACAGTTACGTTTCACAGACTGGATTTAATGTAGTAAGTCTGTTGGTTGAGAATGACACAGATAGTCCTCATTCTCCATGGGGAAGATACTAACGACCCCATTTCTGTTTTTAGTCCCATACCCTACTTTACTCCATATGGTATGTGTTCGTAGGTGGGTCAGGGGGTGCAGTACTAGGACAATA
Source organism: Trachinotus anak (assembly GCF_046630095.1). Classification (NCBI taxonomy): domain Eukaryota; kingdom Metazoa; phylum Chordata; class Actinopteri; order Carangiformes; family Carangidae; genus Trachinotus; species Trachinotus anak. The sequence goes on from NW_027273869.1 coordinate 934,562, forward strand.
CCACATACAGAACATGACTAATGACTGAAATTTGATTTCAATCTTGTTGTTGTTATTGAGGTCCTTGCCAGTGAGTGAGACTGGTTCATAGAAATATCTTTGTTGCACATCAGCCATAATAATCATCAATAATGATGATTAATTTGTGTCTAAATTATTGAATTACTGCTTACTGGAGAGTAAACTATTGAGTGTTTATTATGTAGGAATTATGTATTTTGGACATAGCCTGGATTGGGTTTTTTTTTGGTTGATTTTTTTCTGACCTTTAACTATTCTGACTCTGACTCAACGAACTGACCAACAATATTAAAGGTTGGAGTTGTAACTAGCTAATGGTGCTACTTTGCATTTGACAACAGCAAAGAACTTGCAGCCAGAGATAGGAGGAAAAAAAGTCACCCTGAAGATGAATGTTTCAGTAGGATATGTTGTTTTTCTTTTGCCTAGCCTCCAGCTCGGAGTTGGCATGATTAATTGCATCATCTGGGCCACTAAAGGTCTGTGTCCCTCCCAGCTAAACACTAGTTCATCTTCAAGCTGTTGTATGAATGTGTAGTGCTGCTTCATATGAAAAGAAGCTGAAATGCCAAGTGTAGCTGGGAGATGTTGTCTGCTGCTGAGTGATAACCAACCACTCAACTCAGAGAATTGTCTGTCACAACTGTGAGTGAGGTTTACGCTGGTGCAGCAATTAAAGGGAAACATTTTCTGAGATTTAAGGGAGATGGAGGATACACTGAGTGGCCACAAACTTTCTTTTTGATCGCACTGTTTGGGAATAGATTGTAGGTCTCCATGGTAGCAGAGGCTTTGCATGTCTCAAATCGGTGGAGAAGAACCCGTAGTCCAGTTTCAGAGATTCGTTTAACAGTGCCATGCAACGGAAAAAACAAAGTCTCACATCAGAGAAACAGGAACCAGCAAATTTTCCCAACAAGCACATAGAGCTGATCTTTTTGATAACCACATGAATTTATAGCGTGGAGCTTTGTATGTGTTCCAGAATAGGCCAAGCGGGACCATCACTTTGTGTGATGATCTTCTGGGAGGGCCTTCTCTCCTGCGGGTGTGTATGTGTCTGCTTGTCTTTCTCACGGTCTGTTTAGACAATCAGACAATCAGATTTATTTCCTTATTAATTGAAGGGGCAGGAACGCCATGCTAGTCCACTTAAACTCCTGCTGGCAGCTCTCTTCAATAGAAAGTAGCTAAGGTTTGTCCAGAAAGCTGCTAGATTTGTTGCTATTTTGAAAAAAAAAAAATGTAATAAGTCAATCACTCTACTCTCACTGACTCAGCCAGTAACAGATGTTTGAGTTTATGGCCCTGCCGTTATGGTCCAGCCACAAAATTAGTCAAAATGATTAAGCAATCATCAAAATGATGATCGATTAGTCATGACTACTTGGTTAATTGACTCATTGTTGCAGCTCTGGTATAGAGCTGTTGGAGCTGGTCCCATGGGCTGCTGCCAGCTGTGCTCTGAGCTCAGCATTGGTTTCAGTTTATTTAGGTTAACAAATAGACACAGGCAGAAACTAAACAGAAACTAAATTACTTTAGGGATGTGGGTTATCATTTATCATCCTTCATGGTTTTCAACTAAAAGAGATAATATCTGTTGCACGCTGACTTTCTTGCATTTCTTCCCCCTCTTCTTTTTCTGCTCTTGGCATCTGACCTGTGACAGGCTCATATTAGATAAGACCTGCCCTCTTGACATTTTGCAAACAAACAATTGGACAATGACAACCAGTGACTGGGACAACAGTGAGATGGAAAGTGAGGGTGTGAGGTTGATGTGGTAAATGAGCATGTAACCGTGTCTCACCACAGACCTGCTGGTAAGGTTTGCTTTTTTATAACCGTACGCACAGTCTTTCCTGGCCCATCATAGTAAGTTATCTATCCTTACCAACACACACACACACACACACACACACACACACACACACACACACACACACACACACACACACACACACACTGTGATTAAAAAGAGCAGAGGAGATGAAGAAACGGACAGAATGTGCCACTTAGTTTGGTTCCTTTGCCAGCTTGGTTTCTGTGTCGTAAATAGAACTTTTAGCACAAACTGGGGAGAAAGAGAACTGCAAGCCAAAAACAGCTGTTTCTATGCCCCTCCCCCTGCTGATGTTGAGTGATTTATTGTGAATGTTCTGATTATTACATGAAAATAATTAATACTTTGTTTGTGATGACCATTTTTGATTACCATTTTGCTAGTTTCAACATAGCCAAAAAAAAAAAAGTTTGAACATAGCTATAAAAATGTATTTGTCATCCTACTGTGGCTGTGTTCACAAGTTCAAGATGAAGAAATAGGAAAATAAAAGCAATACAGTGATTAAAAAGCAGTAAAATAAAATGGTGTAAGTATTGAGACAGACAAACCAAAAGCCTGTCTGAAAAAAAATGGAGAGCGTTCCATAGTTTGGGTGACACGGCTTGAAAAGCACGCAAACCTTGGGTCTTACAGCAGGTTCAAGGAGCGGCCAGTCATTTTTGTTCAGTTGACCTAAGAGCCCAATTGGTTGTAGAAGGGAGGAGGAGGGCAGCAATATGTATTGGGTGTTTGTCCATGCAAGGCTCTAAAGGTGAGCACCAGTATTTTAAAATGGATGCTGAATTTGATTGGGAGCCAGTGGAGGCAGGATAAATGTGTGATGTGTAGTCTCTTATGTCGGTGAAAAGCCGAGCAGCTCAGACATTTAGAGAAGGTTCAAAGCTGTTTGATACATACTGGTAAAAACAGCTTTACAGTAATCTAAATCAGAAAACATGAATAATCATCTTCATCTCAACCTTAGTCACCACAGATCTTAATCTGGCAATGTTGTTCAAATGGAAAAAACATGAGCGTGTAAACTGGCTGACATGATTATCATGTGACAGGGACACCTAGATTTCTAAGGTTATGCTGAACATTACCACTCAACGACTTCATATGTTGCTTGATATTTTAAATTGCATTTTCAGGAGCAATTATAATTATATTAATTATAAGAGCTACTGTCTTATTTGTATTAAGCTCAAGGCAGTTGTCAATCATCCAAGTCTTTATGGCATCCAAACATTCTTTTAAAATGGACAATGACGAAATGATAAGAAATGCTGCTATAACGTCACATTACCAACTAAACCTAATATATGGCCAGGCCATGTATGGATGCTGTGGGCATAAAGGGCTATACCTCTTCCAACTCATTGTGCATCACCTCCATTATGGCAAATAAACTACTACAATAACAATAACTTAACAAAAAACACACTTAGCGGAGAGAGCAGGAGAGAGGAAGAGAGAGTGAGAAGTCCTTGGTAACTGCTATACTAAAGAAACTAGAAGATCTGACCAGCATGTAAACAACAGAATGCCAGCAATAGGAAATGGAATAATGTGTTTACTGCGGCACTGCAATAAAAGCCCTGTTAAGAAACGCTAGAGGGCTTTTAAATGGTTAAGTGAGTGTTGAGTTTGCATTAGACAGATAAAGAGCTAAATCGAGGCCTTGATCACATTTTGACGGATTACAGCAGAAAAACTGTTGGTTAACATGTAGTCTTAATGGGCTGTGCCTCAGTGACTGTTTCAAACTTGTTCTGTTGTCATGACAACAGAAATCAGTTGTATGAAGGTACTGTATATGTGAGCACAGAGAGGGGGAGAAAAGCAAACAGATAAAGATCTGAAACCAGCTGATATTAGCCTGAAATCGGCTGATATTAAACTTAAACCAGTGACTCTAGACTAAAACCAACTGATACTAGACTGAAACCAGCCCACATGCAGAATTAAAAAACAATGCAGTGTCAGTTGTTGAAAATAACAGGTTTCAACAATGTCCTCAATTTTTCACATTGACCTTACATGGTCCAGCAATATACTAGGTTTTGACCTAGTCTTGTTGAATTGGTTTTGAGGAAATGTGAAATCTTATTTCTGTATTAGGAACAACTCTGAGGTAGACTTCTGTAAGCTGATTTGCATGAAAAGCAGCCCCTGCCCATTGTGCGCTACACATTACTACAGAGGATTTGTGTGAAACTTCACCTCTAAATGTCTTTATGTGGTTATAAAGCTCTAGTGACATACATACCATAGAGCTTGCTTTGCACACATCCCTCCTTGCTATAACAGAATACTAATGAGTGTACAGCCAAGGAAACATAATGAAATGGAGGGCAACTCCCTCTGCACAATCAATATATTTTCTCCTCTCTGTGGGTAAGGCAGAAGCCATTTAGCCCACAGTACATTCTGTACTCCTGTCAGGGTGATGTGGATTGTTTTGACCTGTGGCCACTCTTGATTGTCATGTCTAGAGACAGAGAGAGAGACTCTGCTGGTGTCCACAGAACAGAAGCAATGTTTCATCTTTGTGCTTCTATCCAGCTGTGTGGCTGTATACGCATGCTCAGTCATGCTAAATGAGCTTTTTTTAATCACTTCCTGTTCTGTTCAGCTCTGAAAGGTGATGGAAAATTGGCTCCCTTCTCTCCTTCTCAGCTGTTGAATTGTCTGGATGGAGTCGATGGTGGAGGGCACATTCTGTCTCTGGTGTCATCACTTCACAGGAGAGTTATGAGGTGCTTGTGGCTTGTGGCTCATTGTTAAGGGCAATCTGGGATCAAACCAAAAGTGACAGGTTTAATAAAGCATTCTCAGGAAGTGCCACAGTTCTCTGCAGCAGAAGCAATTTCTGACTCAAGGGAATTTCTCCTTGTCTTCCTGCTGCATCATAAAAACTCATTATATGCTTTTCCACATTTTGAAAGTGTCAGGACTCTGAACTGATATACAAGACTGAATGAAATGAATATCACAAACACTTAACTGGTTTGCACTAAAATAACAGAAAATGTCAAACTGTGTTCATTTATGTTGTATAGTATACAACAGAAAAAAATCTCTAATCAAAAGTTCCACTTACTCATGGTCTTCTTTAGTGATTGTCAATAACTGAACAAAGATAGTTTTGATAGTCTGGCATGAGATTTAAATGGCCTTTATTCTGACCTGTCACATATACTCCTCTCAAGGTCAAGAGTAATGATCCATGCTCAAGTGTATTCACACTATTTATCCATTATTGTCAAATACACAAGGATGCCATAGCATTTTGGCAATGATTGGTTGAAATATTATCCAGTAAATTTTAAAAGCTCGTCACATTACTATGAATTGTTATTTGAGCCTGCTTTTTTTTCACTGTGATAGTGTTTATTGCACAATTTATTCAAACTGATTCAACTGCTTTTATTTTACATTAAGTTTTGTCCCTAATGATCATTGTATTTCATAATGCCACTTTTCATTTCTAAGTCAGTCAGTTATGTGAGTGGTTGTCTGTTCATTCTGACCAATTTCAGTGCATGTCTTTGTCACACATTAATAACCATTTAAGGGATCCTTTTGAAAGAAATAGTTTGCATTATAAAACTAATATTGGACAATATATCTTTGGTCTTTTTTTAAAACATAAGAATTTTCACTGCTTTCTCACAAATTATGGACTAAATGAGTAATCAATTGAATGAAAAATAATCAACATATTAATAGCAACATCAAAATAACTGTTAGTTGGCTTGTGACCTGCTCTATGTCAAGATGGTCTTGACATAGAGCAGCTTATTATTCTTAGTCTCAGCAGGATACAGCTCCATGTTGTTGTCTTTTGATTTTCTATGATTGCTTTTGTCCTCCAGTGTACTGTAGCCAGTTACATAGCAAGTGTTGTCATTGACATAACTTTCTGTTTTAAATGTTAAATATCAAAATTACGATTTAATCAGGAAAAATCTTAATGAGCAGGTCAGAACATTCAGTTCCAACTCTCAGTACCTCAGTTTTCAATGCTTTTTGTGCTGCAAACACAATATTCTTCGTACTGTGGTAGCACTGGTACTGGTGTTTTGTCCTGTCATTAATTCTGTTTCCAGGGAAAGGTCTGCTGTATTGTGACTTTTCTATTAATTGCCTAAAGTTATTTATAATCCTCCCACTTCATCTTTTTTAATATATGAATTAACATCACCCACTAATATGTTTACCAAGTGGCTGTTTAGAGGTTAAAGGTTATTCACAACTACAGTATACAATAAAACTGAGTATACCCTTGTGTAAACCCACTAGTATGTTAAATAATTCAAATTGTACCACCTTACAGTGATTAGAGTTGAGGTGTATTGTATTTGATCTTGTGTAAAATTTGAAACAAACAAGTTTGATAAATTACATTGAAAATACAGGCACCATTGCAACAAAAGTGAGTTTATCTTTGATTTCCAGTTGAGGCTAACTGTATGAACAAGCTTATGAAATAACCTCTGAACATCACAGCTTCGTCAGTCTTGGCCTGGGTTCTGTCTAATGCAACATGGCTCCTCATGGGAAGGAACTGTCTCAACAATAAGATACCAGACTCTGAGATGTCATAAAGGTGGGAAAGGGTACAAGAGCATCAGTAGGCTACTGGCTGTAAGTTGAAATGTAGCTGTGTAGTTTGGAGCTACAGGGAGGCCATCCTCATAAAATGACACCAGGTACAATTACCTTCTTACGCAACCTTGCATTGAAAAACACAGGAAAGTTCTTTTGACTTGATACAAGGATTATCTGGTGGCATGCAAATTCTGCAGGTAGATGGCATCCAAGAAGACAAAACTGCACATTAAACTTTGCCAGAGGCCATGAAAAGAAGCCTGATTAAATCTGATTAATGTTGACATTCTTTGGTCAGATGAAACCATAATGGATTTGTTTGGTACACATGGGGTTCAGCACATTTGCTGTGGACCTGACCAGGACTACCAGTCCTCCTGCCAAGGAGGGTCAAAGGAGGATCAAATCTGTCATCAAAAATAAAGGCAGACATAAAGAAAGATGCTCACTAATGAAGGTTTTACCATTTGTTGCAGCCAGTTCTTTAATATGGATCTTTAATTACAGCTTAATTAGTCAAACATTTGTTTTTTCAAATCAATTGGCTTCATTCCTCTTGGGCAAACAAATAAAAATGTATTAAATGGACAGGATTTGTAATTACTTAACATCCCTGGTACTCAGTTTTGTTGTATACTGTACATCCTGCTCATAAATAGGCCATAATTGTTTCTAAGTGAGGAGCTGTTGGCTTAGCACAAAAATAATCACATCCTGTAGGACAAAGTTTCCATAGTATCTTTTTGTTTGTTCACATGGATCACCACAGTGATTTTTTTTCAGCATTAACTGGCAAAACTAGGTGTTTGATTATTTCTTTCTGTATTAATTTAATAATTATGTACTTAGCACTGTCAGTGGCTGATGCAGTGGGACAGTAGCCATGGAAACCCAACTGAACCATGCAGGTCGTGTGGCCCACTTTGGGCACAGCCAACGAGCCTCAGCAGGACACTTCCGCAAAGTCGTGTGTCATGACATTTAATTAGTTTCTGAAGCAGCAGCGGCAGAAATTTTACATGGTTGGCTGCCACTGAAAAATTTGTATATTGGAAACACCAAATCCATCCTCAAGACACTGATAAAAGAGGTGTTCAAACCCAGCATACAGCTTTACAGGAGTTAAAACATACGTGGCCTCTATAGAAGCTGCTCGTTGGTTGAACAAATGACAGAGTCTGTCATTTCCATACCGCTAATCCATGCAGGGTCACAGGAGCCAATCCCAGCTGGGCGAAACAACCATTCACGCTCACATCCACAGCAGGAGTACCCAGAGGGAACCCACACAGGCAGGCACAGGGAGAACATGCAGACTCCACACAGAAAGGCCAACCCAGAACCTTCTTGCTGTGAGGCGACAGTGCTAACCACTCCCTGCTAATCTACACAACACAGTGTGAAGAGTTTACAGCGAGTACTGTGAACAACACAAAGGAGATACTAGACCACTAGAGGGATGAGAGCGAAATTATGTCTTTTGTAATTTAGCCAAACTGGCTTACCCATCAGTCCTTATCTGTTCCCAAAAATGATGTATAAATAAATGTGGCAGTTGTGACATATTCTGTGGATTAATGAAATACAGTGGTAGTTTATGGAGCATAAAGTTTTGAATCTGAATGGTCCTGGAGTTGAAATGAATTGACTTGTGCTGATGTCTAAAGACTGTTTTTTATAATAATTCTATCAGAATGATTTTATTTTTGTACCCTCTGTAAATGTACCATCTTGGATCATTTCCCAGCTCCACTGCAGTGCCTTCCTTGACAGTGAACAATTCAATCAGACTTTCTCAGCATGTTTCTCCATGGCCTTTTTCAACCAATAAAACACGGCCCTGTGATCATTGCTCATCACTTTTAGTATCAACGCACAACAATTTAATATTGAGTTGTGTATATAAATTCCATTTTCTCTCAACTTAGTGATGTGCCATGAGGGAAGGCTCACTATTGACATCTCTAGCAATCACTACAAACATGAAGCCAGGCTATGGACATCATATTACATTTTGTACAGGCAATTTTAGAAAAGGTTGGATGTAAGTCTCCCTCTCATATTGTAGATGTTTTTGTGAGTTTTATGAAGGATCAAGGCTTCTATGGTACAAGTCAAATTTGACCATGGAGTAAAATGAAGGAGTAATATATGCCTAATGTTCATGCTCAACTGTATTCCTCCTAAAGTAGTTTAAAAACTAACACACCTTGGCCAGTAAACTACTGCTTAAAACGGAGGCATCAATATTAATTATACTAATATTAATCATGTATAAAAGATGTTACATTTTTATGCTGAATGAGTACTTATGGATTTAGCTAATAATACTTGTAATGGAGTATTTTTACACCACTGATGCATACATCACTGACAATTACCGGCATATCTTTCAAGTGCACTCACATTTGTGTTCACTTCTAAATAAATGGATTAGGCAAGTGGGTTAAACTTACACAGTGTTTTAAACCTCACTGTCTGTCGCCTGGACTTAATTGAAAAGCTCTCACAACTTATGACACTGTGTCACACCTTAGCAATGAAGCTGTTATCTGATAACAAGAGCCAAAAATGTCCTTCAGGCTGCTACTGCTCTTCAGTCTGAACTCCTGCAGCTTCCCTTTTGCAGCATAATGTCTTTTCTGCCTGTGTCCCTGCATGACTGGAACTGCTTACTGTGTGGTCTGACACCTCACTATGATGTGGTAATAAATGCCTTTAGTGTTGCATTTGCAATTTAAATCACAGCATCCAGTGAAGAGCTAATATCACACAGGGGTCAAAGGCTAAGGAGCCACTGAAATGATTCATGGCATATCAAAGCAGTGGTTGTCATACTTGAGAGACTTGTTTAATCTCCTCTAGCCTCATTTAACCCGGCCTCACTCTGAGCTCTTCACATTGCCCAGGCCAAAATAAAAAATCTGCAAGATTCAGTAAGTGCTGGAGAAGTGTGGAAATACTTTTCCATTTTTAAAATCTGCCCCCTCTACTGCATTTTACTGGGTGACACTATGATAATTGGCACCCTGGGCTGTGTATGTGCAGGCCTCCACAGTGCCAGCCAGAGGTATTATGTTTCATCCCTAGGCTGTTTCAGTAAAGATAAAAATTCAACTGAGATCAGCCAGGTAATTGGACAAATGTGGTTACAAGCGAAGAGAATTTCGACTAATATCATACAATAAAATAAAAATATCTATACTCTACGCTCTACAGATCAACAAATCTGTTTACATAGTCACATCAGATTGATTGATTGATAGAATGGAAGCTAATTAACAGTCCTACAAAATCTTGAGTAAATTGGTCATAGTGTGTCTTTTGGTTAAAGTGGTTCAGATTTATTTTGCTTTGGCAACAGCAGAGGCTGTGTGCTAAGCTGTAATTGTGTCTATACTGGATGAGAAATGTTTGCTCCTTCCCTAACCTTGTTTTTCCTCCTCTCTTGTCTCTTCCAGTGCAATGAATTGGTCTGGACAACAGCTGCTACCAACATAGAGGTCACTTTACCTCTCTTTGCATTTGCTTTGGTCCTGAGGATGCTGGTAATGTGTCGCGGGCGCAGGAAGTTCCTGGCGGCCTCCCTCGCCCTGGTCTTCATCCCAGCACTCACCTGGCTTTACCTGTCAGTCGGGAGCTTTCAAGGCATGTACATGAGCATTTAATAATTACAGCAGATGAAATGGTGTTCATGTTAACCATGACGGTGAACACAACAGTTGGGTGTGTGGCTTCAAGACTTGTTCTCCAATGACAGGGGGTCAAATCCCTCCCAGTATATGAAAAATACATTTATAATGACCAGTCATCATATGCATCTCAAAGCTATTAGAAAGCAAAATTTCTCAACTCAATATTAGTTGATAAAGTGACTCCAAAACACACTAGATAATCACTGAACCCCTCCTGTCTCATGTCAGTGTACATGTCAGCCACAAGAGCTGTGTGTGTAATGTACATTCAGCACTATTGGCTTCTTAAACATCAGTCAGTATCTGCTGCAAGTCCCTCCTTTGCTTTGTGTTTTCACTGGAAACATGTAAATATGCGGTATCAAACAGCACTCTGACCTAAATTGTTTACAATATATAAACTGTTTACAAAAGCATTCACAATAGGACTGCAAGCCAAACCTCTGTATTTTAATAGTATCAAAATGCTCCCAGTCCTTAGACTGATATAATCCAAATATAAGGTAAAACCAGGGGGTACAGTGATTTTGATCAGATTAAAATTATTACTAGGAATATCCAAGATACTATTAGTTATATCTCAAAGTTTCCCACCATTGAAACTGCACCTGTATCTGTTTCTGGATTTTAACCTATATGAGGGGAGACACCTGAAATGTGATGTGTGTGGCATTTAAAATACGGCATCAGTCATATTTGGAGATTATCCAGTATAGATTTCATCATATATGGGTCATCATTTGGAATATCCAGGCTAATCTCCAGATTCTGAGGTAGTGATAACGTTCATGCTTCCATTCCATGCATTTGTCTCCTGTGGATTACCACAAGGCTCCATGTTTTTGATACATGATTTTGGCCTCGTGAACGCAATATCTTAAGAAGTCCTCAATGGAATCCCTTTTATCTTGGCACAAATGTTCAGCCGGACTCGAGGACGTACTGATTCGATTTTGGTGGTTAAAGGTCAAGGTCACAGGGCCCGCACAAAATGTGGTTTTGGCCTCATGAAAGCAATATCTTGAGAACTCTTCAAGGGAACTCCTTCACATTTAGCACAGCCCTCCACTGGGAGTCAAGGATGAACTGATTCGATTTTGGTGGTCAAAGGTCAAGGTCAGTGTGACCGCACAAAACACTCTTTAGCCATAACTTCACACAGCAATTGTTGATATTTTATATGATATGGGATAAACATGGGCTGTAGTCTGAAACTAGACTGAGTGGTGGAGGCAGACAACTGCAAGGCGGTAATTCTAGTTTTCCTTATATATGCTTCCTTTGAAGTCTATTTTTTTTTTTTTTAGAAAATATAGTATCACTTACCATTGTTATACCATTGACATCCAGCTATGCCTTCTGCTGGAACCTTATGGTCCACAGTTTTAACCCCCTCCTAAATTACATTGAGAATATAAAATCCTGGATGGCAAAAACCTTCCTTCAGATAAACCAGAATGAAACTAAGGTGCTAATTTTTGGCCCTGCAGACTACTCTGCAACCACAATCAACACTCTTAACTCACATGCAAGAAATCTCAGTGTTCTCTTTGATTTTGGTTTAAGATTTGATTTAAAAAAATCAACTCTGTCATCAGTACTGGCTTCTTCCACCTTAGATCACACAAAATTAAAATCATTCCTGTCTGTTAAAGATTTGGAGATCATAGTTCATGCTTTTTATTTCCTCTTGCCTCAGCTACTACAATTCTCTCTATGTAGGAATCAGTCATTCAGCCCTATCTCGCCTATAGCTGGTTCAAAATGCAGCAGTGAGACTCCCTACTGGTACCAAGAAGAGAGACCACCCTGCACTGGCTTCTCTTCACTGCTTACCAGCGAAGTACACAATTGATTTTTAAAATTCTATCTGTTTTTGAAGCACTGCATGGACTGGCACCAGGTTACATCTTTGACCCACTAATCCCCTGTTCCACCTGCACATTCCTCAGATCTGCTGACTAATCACTGCTCTCCTTTCCACACACCCAGTTAAAAACCAAGGCTGGTTGACCATTTATGGCTGGCCCTAAATTATGGAATAATTTGCAGCTTACTATTAGATTTTGCCCAAGGGTGTTTTCATTTTAATTTATCCCGATATTCAATAGTTTTATTACTTTACGCATATCCTTTTATTCATGTGTATTATTATTATTATCATTATTGTTGTTATATTGTGTATTATTAAATCCAAAATGTGGCCAAGCGCTTGCCTTTTTTGAAAATAAACTAAATAACTCAGTGACCAACATTATTACAGATTTTTTTTGTTTGTAAACTGATTCAGAATTATTGAAAATTTCAATTCCAATGTGAATTGAACAACATTTTTACCGTTATGTTTTACCTTGTTAAACCCATTTCACACATCAAGTTTTGAATAAAGCAAAAATAAGAAATAACATCTTATTGGAACTCTTAAGATTAAAAAGACTATTGGAAATTTCTCTGTACAACATAACCTAACCCAGAGAGTCTTAAGAAACAAATGCCCTGTAGACAAAGTCACCCTTCCCTCCCCTCTTTCTTGCAGAGGTGGTATATTAATGAATTACTGAGGCCTGTCCAAAGTTGATTACTTCCTCCAGACGATATAGTCCTGGAGTTCTTGGAGCCATTTTAATGACTTTGACTCGCAGGATTGAAATGCTGTGGTAGTGCCATTATTAATTATGAGTAAACTGACAATTTTGACTTGGGGTTGCTGTCTAGTAGACTGTACATGTGAATGCTCTCTCAAAATGCAATTGTCGCCAAGGCCTGCAAAGTAATTATTACATTTGGCAGTAAATTCCTGGCAGTAGGGAGTAGTTGCTGGAAATGTGATAAGTTGTGAAAGGACCTGGCTGCAGGAGGCGTCAGCTGTAGGTGAAGCCTGAGTGTGTGAGACAGGAACAATGTGCTTCAGCTGGCTCAGACTCTCACTTCAATACTAACTCTCTCTCTCTCTCTCTCTCTCTCTCTCTCTCTCTCTCTCCATCTCTGACCGGTTTTTGTTCTGACAGAGTGAGAGAAACACTGAGTTTCAACTGCACATAGAGCAGAGAGAATAAGTACTTATCGATGGAAAAATACACTATACGGCTCATGGCATGTAGCCACTTCATCCACATACTTTTGTGTACTTTGTCTGGGCCTGTTTCCGTGGTTTCGGTTAGGGCAGGGTATTGAACCTGAAAACTTCTTTGGTACCAACAGAAATATTCCTTTAGCTAAGGTAAGGGTTCGCATATCAAATCTTAAGCCTTCTGAAATCCTCCTTCCTTCCATCTCTGCTTGTCTTGTGGAAGTAGAAAAACACAGTCACTTTGCCATAAAATAGCGATGCCCTGATCACATATTGATACTGACTCATGCTGATACTGATAATGATCATCTCATGAGTGAGATCCACGGCCGATACTGATCATTTTTTGTGTTTTCTTATGGCACTGGTTTAGGGGTTGGTCAGTCTGCTTAGTTTTGTGGAATTTACATTAATTAGCAATTAGCTTACATATTCGTCATTCATCAATCATCATCATTTGTTATTTTAACCAACAAAAGTGTCATCAAATTTGTACCTTGCTCTTTGTTGATAAAAACAAAGAGGAATTATAAAAGGTTCAATAAGAGATGAACTGGGGTTGGACTTTGGGTATTTTGTGAAATGGGATTTGCTTCCAAAATTTAACCAGCTGTCAGAACAAGGGCTGAACAGTTAATTGAAATAAATCGAAATCGCAGTATGGCCAAGTGTAATGTCCAGATCGCAGGATGTTTTAATGAAGGTAAAATGTGTCACAACATGCCATGAATGAAGCATTGTGGTGCTACAGAGATACCCCAGCCTACAAATCATATTCTACAGACATAAAGGAGCATTGTTGTTTAGTACAGACCCCAACACACACACACACACACACACACACACACACACACACACACACACACACACACACACACACACACACACACACACACACACACAGGCTCACAGGGTGAAAACAGTACCAGCCACACCCTGTTGCAACTGGTAATTATGTTAACTACTGAAAAGGCAACATAGTTTAATATACTATAGGATTTGCATTTAGCTCAGATGAATTGAACTGGTGCATTTAGTGACTACTGACTGACTAGTTTTTTTAGGCCAATCAATCAAACTGTGATATGCCAAGTATCCACTGAGACGTGAACAAACCAATGATGTGAATCACAGAAGATTCAGTGTTTTTGATGTGACTATGCATTAGCTAGTCAGATAAAATGAGTCAGTAAGGGCACAGAGAAAGGGTTCATCGGGCTCATAGGTCTAACTAAATGTATGAATATTCTGTGTATATCTATGGATATATCTTTGGAAAACACACAAGAGTTAACATTAGACCAACTTAATGGATATTATCTGAGACTATATTCTTCTAACTTAAAACCGTGGTCAATTAACATTAACAGATAAGTTTCCTTAGGTTTGTGTATGTGATCATCAGTCATCATGTAACATCTCTGCTCATACCTAGTGGGATGCATGTTTCCATGGGAATGCAGCTGTCAAGGCTTCTGTCATTTCATTGAGGCTTTCGTCATATATAAGTGGGCAGTGTGTTGCAGTCATGGCTGTAACATGCTGCTCACTGAGGCTGTTAAAGTGATTGTTTGGGTTGTTTAGGTTGTGTGAGGTACTTATCCATAGCCAGTACATTACCTGCAGGTCTGGATCAGTGCGCTGGCAGTTTGGAGAAGCAGGTAGGGGCACTGGCAGTCATCAGTTTTTGTATACACTATATTTTGAATATTTTCATCATCGATCATGAGTAAACATCCATAAATCCATGTAGGATTTGGGAAAAACTGCATTTCTTATAACTCCAGACCTTGAAAACCCCTGTGCCAAATGTTGCTGGATATAGAAGACCACAAGACATGTTTAAGTTTGTTCAAGTTGCTGTTACACTTTGACCTTCAGTCTAATTTCCCAAAAATACATCATGATGTCTACTTACTACAGTTGTACAAAGTGATTACCTCAGACTTTTACACTACTGGAGACACTGTGGGTAAAATCTGGACTAGTCATACTAATAACAGCTCTTACTGTCTGGTTACTGTTTTAAGTGCATGACAACCCCCCACCTTCATGCACCATTTTCTCTATTTACCATTTCAGAAAAAATGTTGACATGCACCACGGTATTGCAGTAGTGTTTATCAATTCAGCCCCTTTAGGCTGTTAGAGCTCCAAAAACACAAAGCCCCTGATGCTTTACACCTGATGCTTTCTCCCTCTATTTTCATAAACGTATGAGCAATGTTGTGAAAGCCAATTTACTTCAGCTCAGGGCTTAAAACTAAAGTTTAGTCTTGCCTCACTTTTTCAAATGAAAGAATGTTATCCATCCCTCCATCTCACCATGTCTGGATTTTTGTTCAGCCTGTGCTAGTGGGGCAGTTTTCTCAGTGGTGTAAGTTCTTCCAGAACACTGCCAAATAAATATTGGTGAAATTTTAAATGGCTTCCCTTATTTTACAACCAACAAATGTAGTGACACTGGGAATTTTTGGATTTCCACTCAAATTTGAAGACTGTGTGTTCTTTAGACTTTGCCATTAAATGACCACTCCAGGGCAGACAGTCTAACAAGGAATTAGTGAATGAATTAAAAAAAATGAATAAATGAGTTTAATATTAGCTTGAATTACTCTTGCAATTGCATCTTAGAATGCAAATCACACTTGGCCCCATAAAACCAGATTAGTGAATCCCATATTCCATTCAAATTGGCAGTATTTTCTGAAAAGGTCTGAAAAATGCAGGGTTCATTTCATCTCCCTTCATGCTACAGGTGAACCTTTTGGTTCTTGCTTTTGTAAATGGACAACAGCCTTTCATATTCATAAGGAAAGAGATTCACACTCCAGGAAATCCATTTATTCCCTTTGTTAGACCAGAAGTTTCTTTGTGCTCAACATGACTCAGTCCTTTATACAGACCCCACACAGCTGTCGGGACGCCAGAGAACTACATCCTGACACAATCAAACGGTTGATGTCTGAGAGGTTGGTATTGTTCCTGGAGCCTTACTTCACTCATTTACTGAGCAGTCCTCTCTTATATGGCATGGGAAAATTCACGTTCAAAAAGACAATCTGATGTCCAGAGGTAATCTTTACAACCCATGTCATCAAGTCAGGAGTCCACATACAACTAATTTGATGTATACCCCCATATATTTTGAGTCATGTTTGCAGGATTTGTGCATGTTCTTATGTGTGTGGAGGTGCTCTGGTTTAGCAGTGTCAGTGTCATAGGGGAATCAGAAACTCTGGCTCTGAGATGGTGGTAGGATGTGTGTTGCTCATCACAGCTGTTGCAAAGACTTAATATCTTGCTCATGGTAAGAATTATAGTATAAGGGGATGCTGGGATAGATTATATCAGAAGGAAATAGATTGGTGGGATGAGGTGTCATTCATTCATACTACCACATGAAGAATATCTGCTGCAGATGATTTAGCACATTCTGTAAATTGGTAACATCGAGATAGCTTTCACCCAGATTGAAGTTTTCTATTTCAGTCACTTTCTAATTCCACCAGACCTCATACTTGATCCAGTTCTCCCATAATTTAATCACCATCTTTGAAGGTGTAGTCCACTCCACAACACTTTAATTTGAGTCGCACAGAACATGACAGTTTCAGGTCTCTGTAATTTGATTTAGCTCAGAGAAGACGTACAGCTCTCTGCTTCACTGTGAGGCTTTGCCTCCCAATAGAAACATTGGCTGTTTTATTTTATTTTACAGGGGGTGGTGTTAGGCAAAAGGAGACTAGTTGTTTTGGAGTGGCAGTTGGTATCCTCTATGCTTTGTCTCTGCCACACACACTTGTAAGTTAAAAAACAAGAGAGGTGGTGCTCTTGAACTGTAAAGGACTCCGTACAGGATTTATCCGTACAGGGTCATGGGGGTCTGGAGCCAATCCCAGCTGAGAGTGGGCGAGGGCGGGGTATACCCTGGACAGGACGCCAGTCTATCACAGGGCGGACATACAGAGACAAACAACCATTCACGCTCACATTCACACCTCTGGGCAATTTAGAGGCACCAATCAACCTAACGTGCATGTGTTTGGACTGTGGGAGAAGGCCAGAGATCCTGGAGAGAACCCAAACAGACATGGGGAGAACATGCAAACACAGAAAGGCGAACCCAGAACCTACCTGCTGTGAGACAACAGCACTAACATCTGCACCACCGTGCAGCCCATAGAGCTAACTAACTAGTTTATATAACCTAACTAGTTCACATAACTTAACTTTTGTTCGTAAGACATTATCAAGTGCTAACGCTCCTTTTTTCCACTCATGCTGTTTCGTTTGTCAAGAGATGGATGATCTTGCAGCTGCTGGTATCCGCTTGACCTATTCAATATAAAGCTTGACTTTATATGGAATATGGAAATAATATGGATGTTTCAGATCACCTGTCATTTTTGACTTAGCCATGCTCTAGGATTGATAATGTTGGTCCTGGTTAACTCAAGGTCCCCTTATTTTTTTATGTAATTATTGTAAAAAAGTTTGGTCCTTTCTGATCACTCCCTTTGTTTTTTTTTGAGGTTTTGTTTTCGACTATTGGCCTTCAGTGCCAACAGTTATTTTATAAGCTGTAGTACTACTAAGTTTTGAACTAAGTTTGTGTACCTTTTATCAGTACTTAAATAGGTAATTGTCTAGTGTCAAGAAGGATATCCCCAAAACCTATATTTAGGACATGGGATAGAAAAATGGAATGTTATTAGAATAAATGAATAATAATCTTTCAAGTAAGAAAGAAATAAGAAGTTGCCACCAAAAATGTAATATAAGAGGCATTATTTGTCCTGACCCCAGGCTTTCAGAACGATTGACATTAACCAACATACAGTCATCCAGTGCAATGTGACAGCACAAAACAGGCTGATAAATATAGAGAAAATGCAGCAAATTTAAGATGAGTTCAACAGTTTTTTATCTATTCCCCTCATCTATTCCCCATATAATCTGTAAGTGTAACTTTAAATGAAATATGTTTTATTGTAGTTGCAGACCACAGTAATATGTTTTAGTTGCTATCTGAACTGTCATGACAGTCAGAGGCCACATTCTAAAGAAAATGGAGCAGGTGTTGTCAGCCACATCACATGAACACTGGGAGATGTAACCTTTTTTAATGCATAGCTTCCCAATCATAGGGATCAGAAAATTAAGTTAAGATGAACTTAAATGAAGTCGCAATAAAAATTTATATTTAGTTGCAAAATCTTCATGGTCAATGAATGAAGTCTACAAATAGTGGACATAATCAGATGAACACTTATGATGATGATCATGCAGGGGCTGTGCTTAACATGATTTGTAGGACTGATCTAAGATATTTGACTGCAGCCAGTCAAGAACATTTTGCTTGGTTTATTTAGGATCATTGTTCTGCATCGTTCAAACACGCTGAAGTCAAAAGTCCTAAGCTCCTTTTAAAACCAATGTGATGGAGGAAATAATGAAATTTATTATGGTCCTCATACTTCCATTAGCCTGCACTCAGGGACTTCTCCACAACAAAAGATTTTAGCTGTTGTGAGAAAATGAGATGGAGAAGATGAGATGGAATTTGAGATCCTACTAAAAGCACTTTCATTTTCAGGAGAGAAAAAAAAAGTCATGAAAGAGGTGAGCAGCCATATTGACTGAAAGCTCCAACTATAATTTTTTTTACATTGTTCTCATGAATATACAGAAGGTTGATGCCACAAGCAAAACAAATCATTCCCTCTTACCTGATGATTGAGACATTTGTGTACCTGAAAACTTTGTTATGTCACCTTGGCAAAATTCTGTTGCCATGGCGCCGCGGATGGCTGCCTCGGTGTTTTGGTGCGCATTTTTTTGCCTTATTTTCTTTATAAATCCAGTTTTCTGCTTTGGTTTCCGGAGCTCTTTCACAGAGAAGAGCTCATTAATATCAGAGAAACAACTCCAGTGGATTTTTTTCCTACTTTTCTCGACTCATCTGTGGGATTATTGGACATTTTGGTCAGAGGTCACTGACCGTTGCTCTCGCAGTGAAACGCCGGAGGAGAGGAAAACGTGCCGGTGCGCCTGCGCGTCTCCGCCGGCGCGCACTCCGCACACCTCTCCCAGGTATCTTTCTCTCCAACGTGCGTTCACTGCCCAACAAACTGGATGAACTTCAGCTACTGGTGCAGAAGAACAGAGACTTTTCTTCATCTTCCGTCCTGTGCTTCACGGAGACGTGGCTGTGTGGATCGATTCCGAACTCTGCGCTGGAGCTGGCCGGCTTCCAACTCTTCAGAGCGGATCGCGACACAGAGCTGTCCGGCAAAACCAAAGGTGGAGGAATCTGCTTTTATGCAAACAGTGGCTGGTGCAAAGACGTGACAGTGATCCTGCAGCACTGTTCTCCTGACCTGGAGACTTTCATCATAAACTGCAGGCCCTTCTACTCCCCCCGTGAGTTCACCTCAATCATCCTGGTCGGTGTTTACATCCCACCACAGGCCACAGCAGATACTGTGTGTGGAGCGGACCAACCCGGACTCCGTAGTTATTGTCCTTGGTGACTTTAACAAAGGTGACCTCAGTCATGAACTGCCCAAATACAGACAGTTTGTTAATTGCCCGACCAGAGAGGGGAACACTGTGGACCACTGTTACACCACAATCAGTGGTGCTTATCACGCCGTCCCCCGGGCTGCACTGGGCCACTCTGACCATGTCATGGTCCACCTGATTCCCACATACAGGCAGAAACTAAAACTGTGTAAACCTGTTGTGAGGACATCGAAGCAGTGGAGCAGTGAAGCCATAGAGGATCTGCGGGCATGTTTGGACTGCACTGACTGGGAGGTGTTCAGGACTGCTTCCAACAGTCTGGATGAGTTCACAGAGGCTGTGACGTCATACATCAGCTTCTGTGAGGACTGCTGTATCCCATCACACACCAGGGTGAGTTATAACAATGACAAACCCTGGTTCACAGCTAAGCTCAGTCAGCTCAGGAGGCAAAAGGAGGAAGCTTTCAGGAGTGGGGACAGGGACAAGTTTAAAGAGTCCAAGTACAGGTTTAGCAAAGCGGTGAGAGAAGCTAAACGTCTGTACTCTGAGAAACTTCAGCTCCAGTTCTCAGCCAATGACTCTGCTTCTGTCTGGAAAGGGCTCAGAAAGATCACAAACTACAAACCTAAACCCCCCCACTCCATTAATGACTTCCGTCTGGCCAACGATCTGAATGAGTTCTACTGCCGCTTTGAAAGACAGTGGGACAAGCCTGACACTGACCTCCACATCAGAGCCACATCAGAACCCCCCTCCTCCCCTACCAAAGGAACGTCTCTCTCTATCCTGGAGAGAGATGTCAACAGGCTTTTTAAGAAGCAGAACCCCCGCAAAGCAGCCGGTCCTGACTCTGTCTCTCCATCATCCCTGAAGCACTGTGCTGATCAGCTGTCTCCAGTGTTCACGGACATCTTCAACACCTCACTGGAGACCTGCCACGTGCCAGCCTGCTTCAAATCCTCCACCATCATCCCTGTCCCCAAAAAACCAAGGCCCACAGGACTAAATGACTACAGACCCATTGCCCTGACCTCTGTGGTCATGAAATCATTTGAGCGCCTTGTCCTGTCCCATCTCAAATCCATCACTGACCCACTCCTGGACCCCCTGCAGTTCGCCTACAGAGCCAACAGGTCTGTAGACGACGCCGTCAACATGGCTCTCCACTTCATCCTCCAGCACCTGGACTCCTCAGGGACCTATGCCAGGATCCTGTTTGTGGACTTCAGCTCTGCCTTCAACACCATCATCCCGGCTCTGCTGCAGGACAAGCTCTCCCAGCTGAGCGTGCCTGACTCCACCTGCAGGTGGATCACCGACTTCCTGTCTGACAGGAGGCAGCACGTGAAGCTAGGAAAGCACGTGTCTGACTCCCAGACCATCAGCACTGGATCCCCGCAAGGCTGCGTTCTTTCTCCTCTGCTCTTCTCCCTGTACACCAACACCTGCACCTCCACCCTTCAGTCTGTCAAGCTCCTGAAGTTTGCAGACGACACCACTCTCATTGGACTCATCTCTGATGGCGATGAGTCTGCCTACAGGTGGGAGACTGAGCGTCTGGTGACCTGGTGCAGGCAGAACAACCTAGAGCTAAACGCTCTGAAGACAGTGGAAATGATAGTGGACTTCAGGAAGAGCCCAGCCCCACCCACCCCCATCTCCCTGTGTGACTCCCCCGTGGCTACCGTGGAGCATTTTCGCTTCTTGGGAACCACCATCACACAGGATCTCAAATGGGAGCTAAACATCAGCTCCCTCATCAAAAAAGCTCAGCAGAGGATGTATTTCCTGAGGCAGTTGAAGAAGTTCAACCTGCCAAGGACTATGATGGTGAACTTCTACACCTCCATCATTGAGTCCATCCTCACCTCCTCCATCACCATCTGGTACGCTGCTGCCACGGAGAGGGACAATAACAGACTGCAGCGTATCATCCACTCTGCTGAGAGGGTGATTGGCTGCAATCTTCCGTCCCTCCAGGACCTGTACGCCTCAAGGACTCTGAGGCGTGCAGGGAAGATAGTAGCTGACTCCTCCCACCCTGGACACAAACTCTTTGAGACACTCCCCTCTGGCAGGAGGCTGCGGTCCTTCAGGACCAAAACCTCTCGCCACAAAAATAGCTTCTTCCCATCTGCTATTAGCCTCATCAACAAGGCTAGAGAGCCCCACTGTTGCTGATCAATTGCACCAATCACCAGAAAAAATTCCTTGTATGTGAAAACATACTTGGCAATAAAACTGATTCTGATTCTGATTCTGATTGAAAAAGCTTTCAGTAAATTGTAATGTGAATTTGTACTCAATGTTATTGTAGCTCAAAGCAGAACAGTGTTCAGAACTCTGGAAGAATCATTAAATAGTGAGTTCTGAACTGGGTTTACTTATATATTTTGCCACAGCTTTGCCATTTACAGGCATTGTACTTGAACTCCTAGATAATTAATCAGATTAACATCATATTTGTCAGTATAATCTGAAGACCTTCACTACGCTAAATTGTGACACTTTTGAGTTTTCGTTGAATGGTGTTTCTGTGGTGGCCCCAAACTTCACTTTGATAAGAGGTCTGGCCTGAAGACATCTATATGTCAATATTCAGTTATAGTCAGAGTGCTGCCTACCGGCAACAGGAAATGGGTTTCTCAGCCTTGAGGTACTCATCTGGGCAGGTTGACCAGATTCACCTCAGATTTAGTCAGACAAGCCTTAAGACCTTCATGGTACTGAATTGTTTGGGTTTTTATCAAACAACGTTGTTGGGGTGGTAAGTTAATTTGCACGCTTGCTGTAGAACAAGAGAGCTGTTGTAACTCAACTCCACACGGTCAGATCTTTCTCAAATGTAACATTTGATTAGAGCCCACAGCTGAAGATACCACCTACAAATTTCAATCTCTGTTTCTTTCACCTAGTTGTAGGAGATTTGTTAGGCACATGTAACATCCCAAGCCAGCATCCCCGACTTGCACGATGGTGAGAGGGCCTGCTCATTACTTTGTATTCCCATATAAAGGTGTATAATAGAGGCTAGTGAAATAGTTTTGCGAACAATGTGAATTGTAGAGACATGCTAAAGTTACTGCAGTGTATACTAGTGTCGACACAAACAGTAACTCCTGCTCCATCAGTATCACTAGCATCTATGCATATGCAGTGGCAGTACAGTAAAGTGAACACTGATTGATTGTGTACATGATATATTGTGTCGTGATATAATACAGCATAAATGAATAATATTACCCCGGTATTCAAACCTTTTAGCAGCTGGCACACAGAATACCATCCATCTTAACAATCAACTAACATTCAAGGTCACTGACCCAGACAGTTGATCAGTTTTTATTACCATGCTGTGGTGAGTCTGTCCATGATACCACTCAGGATCAAACCATCACTGTCAGTGCCAAGATTAGGCAGCTGACACAGTCCATCTGTCCTGAGACATACATACATGTACATCCTGTTGGGGGAGCTCACCTTATGGGGATCAGTAAGACTGCTAAGAGCGTCATCAAACCTCACATGTGGTGGTAGGTTAGTAAGAAAAGGTACTCAAGTCTTTGTGCATCTGTTGGTAGACACATGCTTTGGCATCAAGCATTCGTTAAAGGATTATTTAGGTTTTTGTGTTTTGTTTGTTTGCTTGTTTTAATGCAGTGTGGGTAGGGGAACAATGGTGGCTCACCTGGTGGAGCACAAAACTGTTAAGGCTCAGTCCTTACCACAGCCTGGGTTCAAATCTGACTCTGCATGTCATCCCCTCTCTCTCTTCCCTAGCTTTCCTTTCTCTCTCTCAATGGCCCTTTTGTAATAAAGCCAACAATGTAAAAAATAAGCCTAAAAAAATACAATGTTATTTTCATAATTTTGGCAAGACAAAGACTGTATTTGCCAAGAAGATGGTAACATTGGTTGGTTGGTTTCACCCTGAACAACAGTTTTATAATTCTTGGAGGACAGTAGACTTCTGAGAGATCACAGTTTTCCTTTGCACTGAGGGATTAATCACCTCTTTTATCCTCCAGATAAGTGGTTTAAATAATCTAAAACCTCTCTCCTAATCTGTCTGATGATATCACAGCATATGATTCTTACACAATGGTATTATTATGATGAGAAATGATGTTCAAAACTATGAAAATAAATCACAAGTTGTGATAATCCAGAATTATACTTTAACAGAATCATCCCTTTGACAGCTGTTTCTCAGTAAAATGATGCATTGGAGGAACAATGTAGTGCACGGACTACATTTTGCTGCGGCTTGTCCTCTTGTGTTTACTTGGTTGCCTCCAACAGTTTTTGTAACCATCACCTCTTTCACTGTGGACATTCAGCAAACACACTTTTACCTTTAGAAGCAGTTGAACAGTATGTTGCAGGAACTTTTCAGTATTTACAGTCTGGTCCATATTTGACATTATTAATAGATAATGAGGAAATTAAAGCATTTTTTGTTTTGATATTATATAATATTGGCGGGGTTGTGTGATATCATTGACTCTCTCTAGCTGCACCTACCTCTTGTAATGCAGGACTGTAATACATTGTTTCTGTTGTCACTTAACCTGCTACATTTAATTGAATTTTGAGATTGTGAAGCTGGACATTCCTAAAATTTAATTAACAGATGGCAAATCCTCTGTGGATGGAAAAAAAAGAACAGCATTCATTTTTAAAATGCTGAATCAGTCCTATTAATTTCCTGTGTCCTTTTTGTACTAAAGGTTGCTTTACTTTTTTCAGTGGCAATCTCCTTTAGCTCCAGTCAGGTTGAATAGGGAATAGTTTGATAGTATTCACTCCACTCTCCATGTCCAAGTGATTATACAAAATGGCGGCTGGCTGGTGTACTTGTGTGGAGGTTTCAAACTGACCGCCAGGTGAACAGATGCCATCACATGATGGATTTGTGGCCAAGGAGCGAGAGGAGGGACCTTTACAGCTGATGAGAATAAAACTGACTTGTGTGAAATCAGGCATCCACACAGTCATGAATCATTCAGCAGGTGTCACATGTTCGTTGGATAAGAGGTCAGCTGATTATCTTTGAGAACATCTGATACTCTTGTACTTAACTATATATGTGTGTGTGTGTGTGTGTGTATGTGTGTTTACCCAGCTAAATTATTGTTATCTATTGTCCTCTGCTGGGAAAATTGGGTTCTTGTGTTTTGCTGAGGCTTTTGTTTGCACTGAGACGATGAGCTTCATGACAGACACCTTATGCCTTATGCAATTTCTGAGCAGCACAAACACAATGGTCTGAGTCCAGTTCAGTGGGATTAGGCCCAGCAAATCCACTCTGCAAATTAATTACAGCTTGGACGAATTTGCGTCCAGAAAGTGCTCTGGTTCTCTGGTAGAAGGCAAAGTGGCCCGTCATGGTTGAAAGCATCCACATACATACTGGCTGTCTTTATATCTTATGTCTGAAAAAAATATGTGCCATTTTATTAACACATTTAGTCAGACAAACTAAGTCAAAGCCAAGTTTTATAACATTATTTCAGTTGATTGTGGGAAGTCTTGTACATATAAAACCATTTGAGAAAAATGACAACTGTTATACGTGCTGAAGTTTATTGGCATTTTCTCTCTAGGCCTGTTGAGTACAGAAATGTTTATATGAGCCTATGTCAAAAGGACACCAAGACTCTCCTGGGAACTGGTTGTTATCAGATGGTAGATGGTATCATACTGGAAAGCCATCTTTTCCCCTACACATCAATACATGTAATTAGAGCTATAATGCGTCTGGTTCTCCGCCATACTGTAAGAATTGGGGGTCTCCAAGGCTGTCTGTTTTCCCTACTGAGATTCTGAATGGAGAACCCATTATATTCTTTAATGATCTTCAACCAAGGCACTTCCCTCCCCTCTGAGAGGTTCCTAGATGTAGTGGTGGAGAGAGTGAGAGCTTCATATTCTTTCAGAACATTTATCTATCTCCCTCTCTACATGATTCACAGCTGCTTGTTCATATTTTTAACAGTCAGAGAAGAGGAGAGGAAATTGCCACTGACTTGTATTAGATACAGAGTTACACAGAGTGCAGGCTGCCCTGCTCCGCTGACAGTATTGATCCAAACATCTCTTTGTACTACCTCATCTTGAGATCAACATTTTGATGCATCACCTAAATGTAAACCTCTGCCTTCTCACTGTGGTTCTTATTGGACCTCTCTATTAAAGGGAAATCTACCATGAATCACTTTCTTTGGAAACAGCTGATGAAGTCTGTGTGTCTGGGCAAGGTTTGTTAGACCTTTTTAAAATAACTTTTTTAAAATAATTTTTATGTCTTTAAGTAAAGTGTGCCAACCACAAGAGTCGCACTGCAAACCAAGCGATCTGAGATGGTCAAAATGCAGTGGAAAGGATCTGCATTTGATCTGGTTTATACTGATCATTAACAAGTTTTTATAGTTTTAAATAGCTCAGTTATCTGGATTTACAGTGGTTTGGATGCAATTATGTAGTTTTATGCATGATTATGATGACTTTTATATGATGTAGTTCTTATGTTGCATCTCGTTGCCATTTCCATATACAGTGCATCCGGAAAGTATTCACAGCGCTTCACTTTTTCCACATTTTGTTATGTTACAGCCTTATTCCAAAATGGATTAAATTCATTTTTTACCTCAACATTCTACACATAATACCCCATAATGACAATGTGAAAAAAGTTAACTTGAAATTTTTGCAAATATATTAAAAATAAAAAACCAAAAAAATCACATGTACAAAAGTATTCACAGCCTTTGCCATGACACCCAAAATTGAGCTCAGGTGCATCCTGTTTCCACTGATCATCCTTCAGATGTTTCTACAACTTGACTGGAGTCCACCTGTGGTAAATTCAGTTGATTGGACATGATTTGGAAAGGCACACATATGTCTATATAAGGTCCCATAGTTGACAGTGCATGTCGGAGCACAAACCAAGCCATGAAGTCCAAGGAAATGTCTCTAGACTTCTGAGACAGGATTGTATCGAGGCACAGATCTGGGGAAGGGTACAGAAAAATATCTGCAGCATTGAAGGTCCCAATGAGCACAGTGGCCTCCATCATCTGTAAATGGAAGAAGTTTGGAACCACCAGGACTCTTCCTAGAGCTGGCCGCCCGGCCAATCTGGGCGATCGGGGCAGAAGGGCCTTAGTCAGGGAGGTGACCAAGAACCTGATGGTCACTGACAGTGCTCCAGCGTTGCTCTGTGGAGAGAGGAGAACCTTCCAGAAGGACAACCATTTCTGCAGCACTCCACCAATCAGGCCTGTATGGTAGAGTGGCCAGACGGAAGCCACTCCTCAGTAAAAGGCACATGACAGCTGCCTGGAGTTTGACACAAGGCACCTGAAGGGCTCCCAGACCATGTGAAACAAAATTCTCTGGTCTGATGAAACAAAGATTGAACTCTTTGGCCTGAATGCCAAGCATCATGTCTGGAGGAAACCGGGCACCGCTCATCACCTGGCCAATACCATCCCTACAGTGAAGCATGGTGGTGGCAGCATCAGGCTGTGGGGATGTTTTTTGGCAGCAGGAACTGGGAGACTAGTCAGGGTTGAGGGAAAGATGAATGCAGCAATGTGCAGAGACATCCTTGATGATAACCTGCTCCAGGGCGCTCTGGACCTCAGACTGGGGCAAAGGTTCATCTTCCAACAGGACAACAACCCTAAGCACACAGCCAAGATAGCAAAGGAGTGGCTTTCGGGACAACTCTGTGAATGTCCTTGAGTGGCCCAGCCAGAGCCCAGACTTGAACCCAATTGAACATCTCTGGAGAGATCTGAAAATGGCTGTGCACCGACGCTCCCCATCCAACCTGATGGAGCTTGGGAGGTTCTGCAAAGAAGAATGGGACAAACTGCCCAAAAATAGGTGTGCCAAGCTTGTAGCATCATACTCAAAAAGACTTGAGAATTTGCAAAAATTTGCAAAACTTTCAAGCTAACTTTTTTCACTTTGTCATTATGGAGTATTGTATGTAGAATTTTGAGGTAAAAAATTAATTTAATCCATTTTGGAATAAGGCTGCAACATAACAAAATGTGGAAAAAGTGAAGCACTGTGAATACTTTCAGGATGCACTGTATAGTCCACATCCATAGAGGGTATACAAAAATGGACATAGACTCCAGCTCCAGAAAATGAAGCCAATGTGGAAGTGCCTTAAATGTGCATTCTATTAAATGACCATCAGGGGGCGACTCCACTGGTTGCAAAAAGAAGTCATATTCTATAGAAGTCTATGGGAAAATGTCTCTAATTCTCACTTGGTTCTTTACCCCAGTAAACATTTTCTTAAGGAGTTTATGGTCTCAACTCTAGTTTCAAGTCTTGTTCAAAACAACATGATGTTACTTTTTTTTAAATTATGGTCCCATTTAGAGGAAAATAGAAGATAAAGTAGGGTTATGCATTGGGGCGTGGCTAACGTATGATTGACACATGGTGACTCAAGAGCCAATCAAGAGCAGTCCCTTTTCACGGAACCAATGATGCTGAAGTAGTCGTGAACTTGCTTTTGGGTGTGGTGTTGAATTTTCGTCTTAAAGCTTTTCACATACAGTTTGAATTTTGACCTTCCATCGTGTTTTCAGTTAGTGAAAGTTAATTTTAACATTTTGTTTGCCTAAAAATGTCTTGTTCAGCGTTTGGTTGTACCAAAAGACACACTAAGGAATAAGCTGTTCAGTTTATCCGGTAAGTACATTTCATTTTTAGCTTAAGTCTGTTTTCGCTAGCCAAAATTAGCATCCCCATTTCCCAAATAATAGCATACTTAAGATGAATTACGAATGCATCCTGCTAACCCAGCTAGCTAGCTAGCGTTAGCTGATTACCAAGCGTTTACTATACTAACGGGACCTAGCTCCGCCGGGGTGGATACCTGTTTACTGTAGAGGTGTTAATACATGCTTGAATATAATGTTAAAAGCCCAGTTAAAATTTACATATATCTGATGTTAAGGTACCAACGTTATTTTTTTGTTTCTGGAACACGCAGTCCAGGCGAAGTGTACTGCGTTAGTGAATTGTGCTCATATTGCCCTTGATTAGTGCAAGTTCTTAAAATGTCAATTTGGACATTGTGAAAGTTCAGGTGAACGTAACCTTTATGTAATTTAAATGTGGTTAACGTGTAGACTGCAAATTATGCTGACTGGAACAACAGAAGCCAATATTAAATTTTCTGATCAGGTCCACAGATCACAAGCGGCAGATAGTAGCTATAGCATTAATTGGATTTTTGATCCAAATATTGTTATTCAATCAAATATGCTCACAAAATATGCAGTAGCTTACCAGTTTTGTCACTGTGAAGTCAAGTGTTAATTGTGGTGTTACTTTTGATGTGTTGCAATACAGAGCGTTTAATATAACATATGTCTTCATACTTAGGTCCTTGTATGTGTGTCTATAAGTGTCCTGTGTTACACTGATGTCTGTCTTTTCACCTTTTGCAGAAGAAATTCTGTTTACACAAAAGGCACACGTTAGAATCTCTATTTAGAAACGCTGTTCATTCACGCTGATCATATCACAATACAGTGTGTTATGTATAATACACAATGTAGAAAATAACATTAGCACATAACATGTAGCAGTTCATACATTTAATACTGTAAGTGCATACACAATAGTCCTCAACTGAAAACCACTTCCAGTTCATGTGCCTCTGATGAAAGGACAGACCAGCTTTGTAGAAGTTTGTTTAATATTCTCTGTCCTTAGTGTTCACAGGTCTAGTTTCTTACTTTAACTTCTGCTGTTGTTGACAGGTGATGGTAACATTTTTAAAAACAGAATGTATAAATATTAAACTGATGGATCAACTTTAGTCACAACTTTCACAAATGAAAGTATTTCCCAATTTGAAATTTAAGGATCTTCACTGGACAACAGCTGGCACTGTCCAATCAGAACTGCAATCTGCAGCAGAGTGAAAGAAATTCATATTGCGTGTCCTTTTATGATTTTTCTTTTGTATTTGTACAGCTGATGTAAATTAGTTTTATTCATAACTACAGTTGTCATTGAAGTGTGTTTAATGTGCTTTTGCAATTTGTGATTGTAATTTTGTTTTATGAAATTTTAAATAAACCTACTGTAATTAAAGTGTGCTGAGAGCATTTTCTATTAACTACAGAAGTATTGCCTGGGTTTTCCAGATTTCCCATACACCTTGTGATTAATTTAACAGGACAGTTTGGCGAATTTGTGTTTTCAGTGTCATTGAAATTGTACAATCAGTACGTAAAACACATAGAAAGCTCAAACTCAAATATCTGTATATGTATATTTGTATTGTTTATGTTGTTTAATGAAGCTAACATAGAAATAGATTTGTAATCAAAAATTCTGGCAAAACCCCCATCAACACATTCTTGTATAATCTTGTATAAGTACAATACTGTGCATGTGGCTATTGTCAAAATTTATACCAGATATAATTCATACCATCAACAAACTTAGACCAAGAGATTCATAAATACTTTTATTGCTCCTTTAAAGACGACCAATTTCAACAATATCATAAACCATCAACAACAGTGGAAAGGTATGTAAAAGACTGTCATAAATGTAATAAATTAAGTAACTTTTATAGAAATAAAATACTTTCATGGATCAAGGTAAAGGTCACAACTTTGCATAATAAATTGTTCAATCCCTCATTTTTAGTAACAAGTAGTAGAAGTGTTAGACATGAGAAAACACAATATGGAGTTAATACTTCATGTATAGCTTACAGTGCTTGGTGCAGCAGTTGTACTCAATATAAGTAAAATCCAAAGCCTGGGTGAAGGAATACAAGCTGCCTTTACAATTTAAGTGAGGATTGTGGGTGAGCAGTCTGTAGGTTGGCTGTACAGTAATGCATAGTTGGAAAAAGCTGTTGGAGCTGTCCATATGTAATGCAAAAAATCCACAAGCCATTATTCATCATGAGTACTCGTGTGTAGTAAGCTTACAAGTATAGGGGGAGATGCTGTTCTGAAGCCTGTTCATGTGAACTGTTTCTTGGTTTACTTAGGTCACCATGAAAGGGACAGAAAGGCAACCACAGAGTATCTGAGTGTAAACTTGCCCCAGTGACAACCTCTCTAAATATGTGACGCTCTTGAGACAGCATTATAATTGAGAACTATGAACTACATGAACTATGAACTCTTTAAAAACTATTAACATTTTGTGACAGCTAGGTCAGAAAAAATATCATTTCCCCTCGTGGTGAAATGAATTCCATCTTGCAAAAATAGGCCAGGAGTGTCAAACCTTATGTTAGGGTGTTAGGGTGACAAAGCTGCCACTTGAACAATGAACATAAGTAGCCATAACATTGTTCACAAACTTGCGAGCCTTGTCGATCTTCCCTTCCACCTGCATCTCTGTGTTATGCCAGAAAAGATGATCTTCATGCCCAGGCACGGCAGGTGGAGGTGGTGCAGGTCCTCCTTGCTGTGACTAGGTTGATGCTTGACACATCCCCCAGGTCATTCCGGCCGCAGTGGATGAGGAGTACATCTGGTATTTTTCTTCCTTGTAGAAGAAAAACAGCTCTTCCACTTCAGACCACCCCAGCCAAACCAAGGTTGTGCCCCATGATCCCTGTAGCTCTCGGGGCTCAACGCCGGATATAGCTGTCCCCCATGATCCAGACCTTGGCTGGATGGAAAGAAACATTGTATTAGTGAGACATGTATGATATTCTAGTGAGAAAAAGGTAAAATAAGAAGCACTCTTATTAGATGAACTCCGCACAGTTATCTGAAAATACATCACTACCTCAGCTTAGTCGTAAAAAAAACAGTATGCTGGGTGGCCCGGTTGTTGAGTGGTTGGGGCGCGTACCAAGTGAGCGCAAGACGCTCTTAGCAGGCAGTCGCCGGTTCGACTCCCGACCAGCCCGACTCTTTCCTGCATGTCATTCCCCTCTCTCTACCCCCTTTCCTGTCAGTCTCCATTGTTCTATAATAAAGGCACAAAGAGCCCAAAAAAACAATAAAAAAAAAAAACAGTATGCTGTACTGTTGTACAATGAATAATAGAATAGAAACAAATACTCACTTCGGTGGGTGGGTGCTGATACTTATTCTTACAAAGAGAAAGAATAATTCCAACAGATGTTTGGATGCCTGTTTTCAACAATGAATTAACTGGAAAAACTAGCCAAACACTGAACCACATTTAATATTAATGCTCACTCACATGACGTTCAATCATACTTCATTCATTTAACTGGTAGAACACTCTTGAATCAAAAACACTGTTCTGTGGCGCAAAGCTTATTTCTGCTGATCTGCTGGGTCTCGAGGTCTCAAGCACACACAGCAGACACCAACAGTTCACTGTAATAACATTATCGTTCTGTAACTTAACTTAACACCGACAACCCGCTGTCATTGTTGACACTCATTAAGTCAGGTAACGTAACCTTTGATTCACAGAACCAATTTTAAAACTCAATTTCATAATGTACTATAATGTACTATTGATAAACAGTCTATGGTTTTACTACAAGATGTTTCACTACAGTTACATTACATCCATGCTTACACTGTGTGTAAGCTAACACACGGTAACTTTAGTTGCAATAACATTACTTTACTTATCGCTTGTGTAATATTTTCCAAATGTAGCCATGCATGCAATTAGCCATTAAAAGTACTTTAACACTTAGTAATAAAGTTTACTTCGACTTATGGAAAATGACTGATTGCGGATTCACATGGAGCAGCTTCACACCGAGCCTTGAACAGTCCGTCAGGTAACCAGTGTAGCTGGGTGTGCATAGTGACCTTGGCCTACCTCACTCCTCCGCAGCTCCACCCTCTCCTCCAAATATGGTTTCTTCTGGTTTCAAAAAACGAAGATGGCGATGTCCAAATTGTAAACTGGAGGATTTAAAACGGCAGTTCACTAACTAATGTGTGATGTCACGGTTGGCTGACACTTGGCCACATCAAATGGATTCATTTTGGGACATGGTCTGTTTTGTACAACCCTTTTGGTGCATCTCTCCAGGCTATGAACTAAACATGTGGCACCCATGTCCCCTATGGCTGGCTGACCTGAAGCCACATGACCGAAGGCCCAACCCATCCTTGAAGAGGCAGATATATATGTGTTCATATATGAATAGATGTTGTTTTTTTCTCTTTCTACTCACTGCAAGTGTTGGTGGAGTTTTGACCTCTTTGGACTTTTGTCTCTCTCCATGCACTGAAAGTAGGTGAAGTTGTACCAGAAACCTCACTTTGTCCTTATACTGATCCTCTGAAGTATGTGTAGGCCAGGCTCAGTATCAATCCTTAGGATTAGGTTGGGGTATCTTTACATCTGACACACACTGGCATAGAAATGTGACCAACTCTTTGTTCAGGCTTTTTCCATATATTTATGTGTTTTGGCCACCACCACAAAATAAAAAAAAGTTGGCATCTATGCATACTCTGTATTTTACAGACCAAGTCTAGTCTGGTTAGACTACTTTAGTGTGCTAAAGTAGTCTTTCATTTGACCACTTTTAGGCCAACAAAACAAGAAATATATTGTAAATAAATACATCAGTTCAATTTTTCCTCATCATAATGTTGTAATGTAGAAATTGGAGATGAATTAAACCTTTATACAGATAAAAGGAATACGCAAAAATTTAAATCATGAATAATTATAGAATTTTACAGACATTCTTTGTGTCTCCTCAAAATTTTCTGTGTGGGTGTAGAATTGTGTTGTTGTTTGGTTATTTTAGCTCAGTTCTGTGAAACAGGGTCATGGATTTAGACAGAATATAGCACTAAATTTTTTTTTTAAGTAGTTAGAAATAATTTAATTGTTGGGGTTAATCTTTTTATTTGGTTACAGAACCTCAGTATTTAAAATAAATATTTTTCTGTTTGTTCATTAAATGTGATTAATGTGTGATGATTCTTTGTTGGATTCTCAGAATAAATCTGAATCATGAAATAAGGTATAGACATGTCATATTGATAACTGCAATATAAAATGACCCAATAGAAGACTTTGTCCATATTGCTTTCTCCTAACATGCAGCAGCATTGTGTTAATAGATCCACTGCAGAAACAATGGAGAGCAAAACAGAGTTTGATGGCAGACATATTTTAATAATGTTAAACTAATGTTAAGCTCTAGTCAATCCTCATGTTAAATTCACTTTTCCCTGACCCCACCCACAGTGAAGCCCCTCCCACTCTCTCCATTGGAAGTCCAGTCATCAAGGCCAGTGGGTGGAGCAGGTGAACGGCAGGCCTTAGAGCTGCGGGTCCGGGCAGTGGAGGAGGAGAACCGTGCACTGCGTCGGGAGCTCAGCCGGCCACCCAGGAGCCCGTCAGCACGCCTTCCAAACAGCAGGCACCGTGGCAACCAAAGCCGAACCCATTCAGAAGAGGGCACTGGGGACAATGAGGGCCAGAAAGCTGCTGCAGTGGGTAATAGTTCAGACTGTGTGCAGCAGCCAGTGGTCGATAAGTGCGAGGTGAGATACATTTAAAGTGCATTTGTCATAGAAGCTTAAACTACAAGATGTTCATTTGGTAACTTTTTCTGCAGGAATGCAATATGACATTGAAGGTAGTTCCCAGGAACAGGAGTGCCATTAGCACATTGTGAGACCATATTATAGACTGGCATTAGCTTTCTATTAGCCTACTCCACCTGCAGTCATGGTGTTGGTGTGCTGTTAGGATATGGCTCTCTGTCAGAAGGCTGGATAACATTAGAGCTTTAACACGGCCATGCTGTGAAACCCATACAATAGTACCTCACAGCACCACAGCACATAACTGTTTAGCTCGGTGGGACTTTGTCTAGATGACAATCAGGTGTCGTGGTACAGTTTCAGGATCCTGGCTCAGTACTGAGAAAGTGGGTAATTGATTTTGACAGTATTCTTCAACCTTTACATTTTTTAAGTGTTTTGATAAATAGTCAGTGTAGTGGAGGTGCTGGAGTGAGACCTCTGAACAAAGTGGAGGAATTAACTAATTCTTTTCTGACTGCAATCTCCACAGAACAGTTGTGATCACTCTGATGTTTGATAATGCAAATCAGGAACCCACACAGTTATATCCATGCCACTCATTTATTTTAGATGCAGAATGTGGTTGAATGTGGTTTCTACACAGACAAAGTAAAATAAACTTAAACAGAAATGAAGAGTATGCATGATTATTAAACATAAAATATGGCATAAAACACAGTAAATTCTAATCCAATAAGGGAAATATCAATATAATATAATGATGCAATTCAGAATACACATTAATGGAGAACAATGTATGCTATTAAAGCGTCTAACAAATGAGCGACGGTCCATTGATCGCCGCGTTGGTCTACCATACAGTAAATTATAAGTTACAAAACATCCTGATCGGATGATAAGAACTTGTAACTGGCACCGACGACACCGTCACACATAAACGAACCAGACGTGACCGTCAGAAGATAAATATGAATGAACGGTGACAGTAGTACACGTCTTCAATAATAAACAAAACAACTCCCAGCTATGATCATATAGTCCAAACCGCGACGGCTCCACTTCCCCGACTCTCGTCGTTCTCCTCCTCAGCACAAACAATTGATCAGCCAGGTGATCGGAGACCCTCACCGCACCACGCCAGCACCACATGCACAGGGATGCTGATCATCAATGAACTGGGTGACCTTCTGTGCAGTCAGTGTAAATATATGTTTACATTTACATTTACTCATTTGGCAGATGCTGAGGGACATCACTAAAGTTTAGTGCAAAGTCAGATCATGATATATGGGCCGGTATTAATTTTAAAATGTAAACATATAACATAAAGAGATCTTTGATAAGTATCCTGAAATTTAGATATTAAAGAAATGTGGCTGACTTATGTTTTGAAAGGGACAGTTTAAAAAATAAGCCTGTCATGGGTGGACAAATTGTAAGACACTGTCTCTAAATGATCTCAAACATAACTTTGACCTTACTGAGATTTCTTGTTGCTTATTGACCAACATGTGGCAGTACTGGTATAGCTTCAGCAGGCTAATAATAGCCCAGCCAGTTTGGTGGTTAGTTGGGTTAATGATGATATTCTGTTCTCCCTATTATCAACAAACCCCATGCTAAGTGCCAAACCAACTATGAATGCTAACAAGTGTTGTGTGTGTATCAGAGCCTGATGATATACTTTATTATCTTCATCTGTGCCATAGAGTTCCACTGTTTCCAGAAGCCTTTAAAAACACATCAGTGAGCCACACTGTTACACTGGGTGACATGTGCCTTCATTACTATGAACACACACACTGTAGTTTATTTTGACTCAATCCCACATACACCATCCTGCAGCTAGAAATACTCACTAGAGTTCCAAATGTGGATAATCCACCGCTGAAAATACTCCCAGACAAATGCCTTAGTTCCACCTTTTTGAGTATTGTTTGGTAAAAGTTATGGTG
Source organism: Trachinotus anak (assembly GCF_046630095.1). Classification (NCBI taxonomy): domain Eukaryota; kingdom Metazoa; phylum Chordata; class Actinopteri; order Carangiformes; family Carangidae; genus Trachinotus; species Trachinotus anak. Next base: position 970,804 of record NW_027273869.1, read on the forward strand.
ATCAGCTTTTTAAGGAAATTACTGAGCCTTGTTAAAAATGAAGGAGATATTTGTGACATTTTTTTTTTATGCTTCGAGTAGGAACCAAACATTTAGGAGCTAACAGTTATTTTCTTCCGTCATTATTGTGGTTTTGGTCTTTTCATGGGATTCACAGACAATAAGAAAAGTGCAGAATAACAAGAGACTGGATTTTATGTGGTGAAACTGAGGTTTCCCCTAGCAAAGTCGTTAGTAGAGGCGGTAGTGGAAAACCCCAGACTGTCCATACAAACTTAAAACTAACTTCAACATGATGCAGACTTTGTCGGGAAAAACTGTTTCCAGCTGGTGATTACCAACTAACTTCACCCTCAGCAGCTGTCCATACGTTTGAAGTTGGACAAATCCCCACACTGCAATATGCTAAAATATGTGATAAAATCAGTCCATCACCCGCTGAGCTGAATCAGACAGATTCTTATGCACTTCAGCTCATTGTCACTGTAATTACTTGATGACAGTTAAAAGAGTCACGTCACTTATTAAAAACATACCTTTTGCTGTGTGATGTAGTCCTACTGCTTGTTTTCCCTGAAGTTTAATAAACCAAATATTATATTTTATCAATCATTTCTTCTGACTGCAGGTACTCTTTAGGTCTTTACGTCCCTTCCACTATGAAACAGGAAGAAATCCTGATGATATGATGTGATTGGAGGACTATGGTAACTCTTCAATTTACAGACTGTTAATTATGTAGTACTTACCTTGAAATTATTTTATTTTGGGCAGCAACAATGTTGACATGCTGACAGGTAATATATGAGACTTGGTTTTACCTGCTATCAGCCTGTCTTAAAAAGCAAGAAGGGATATGAATGCTATAGATTTTAATGGTAGCCTATAGAGAAATGACCCTCCTGTCTTACCCTGTATGTGGGCTATACAACATACCATGACTGTTAATTCCCTTATAATTGCTTACCGCCCCTCTTTATTCTGCGGCATTTACACTTTGCAATTACCTTAATTCCTGGTATTTATAATATTCCACTTGTCATTTTACCGATTTAACTTTGCTGTTATTTCTTGGCAATTTCTTAGCATTACCACAGAATTACTACATAATTGTCATCCTCCTTGGCTGTTAGTTCATGGTAATTTCTTCACATTACTAAATTTCTAGGTAATCACTACATAATTACGTCCTGTACGTTAACTACTGACTATGCTTATTTTCCAGTTATTAGAAAATAGCCTATACATTTTCCTTAAGTGATAACTCCACTGATTTTAGAAAAGCCTGTCTCCAGGTGGTGGGGAGCACTACAGCATAAGTGAAAACAAGTTTTATAAAGCCTCCTGAGTCTCCAGAGAAAGGTGTGTGAAATGATAAATGTGCTCATGTGGTGTCAGTTGAGTCTGCGTTAATTAATTCTGAAGAAGACAAGTTTGAAAATTTAAAGATCTGGGGCTGTCAGACTGAGCTGTCAGTGGTCAGGTTGCATTGTGGATAATGTGCCCACCAGGCTTTGACAAGGAATAAGAATCCATGGAATAAAGATGATATCTCTAATTCTGTTGTATCGATTTTTATCTTTTTTTTCTTTTTTTTTAACTGTCCAACGTCAGTCAGGCTGTAGGAGTACAAAGCTAAATCGGTGCATTCCAAAAATGGGATATCAGTCAGTGCAGAGTCTCACTGTCACTTTAATTAATGTATTATGAATGTTTGAAGAAAGGCTACATATGAATACCTTCATGATACATTTTCTTATCTCTTTATAGCTTAGATTAAGAATGAAAAACGAAAACTGAGCTGATTTTCCTCCTTGCACACAGACACGCATTTTCTCACTGGCAGGTGTGTGTGATTTGAGTGTAGTGCTCTGAATAAGCATATGCCCCCAGATCGTTTCTTATCACCACTCTTTACCTTCCTCCCACATCAGCTGTCATTCACACAGTTCTTAGCTACAACCAGGCATTGTTCAAAAGGCAGCTGACTGCAGAGAAGCAGAGCTGCTTCAGGGTCGGGAGGGAAGAGTTGTAGAGAAGGCTCTCTGACTGTAGCCCCCTTCCAGCAGTGCTTGAACATAACCCAAGCTCATTTGGAGGGTTAGCCTGGCTGCCCTGATCCGGACCGGATCCGGACCCCTGCTGGGAGATTACTGTAGAAACTGTGAGAGGGGAGAATAAAGTGCACAGGGAGTTTTAACATGTCTGACAGGGACGGACGGACGGACGGACGGACGGACCGACCGACCGACATTATTGATCCCTAGGGAATGTTCAGCTGGTGAAATGCTTCAAAGGAGGGAAACTCTAACTCTGCCTGAAGGTCATATTGTAGAAATGAGCAAAAATCACACTTCAGATAGCGTCAATTAATGTAGAATTAGTTGAGTTGAGTAAGTTGAGTAAGCTAACCTTCAGTCAAGCAATCTTCCCTGGGCATTTCACATAGTAAATTACAATTAGTGTGTGTGTAAGTGCATAAAACCTTGCACCCACAAAGAAATTAGCCAGTCCAAGGGAGTAAGCAATGAACAACTGAAGAAGAATCTGGGATGGGGCAAATGAGGCCCAACAGGTGAAATTTTCATCAATAAAAAATCACTAGTCGTTTGGTCACAACACCTGATAAATAATAGTAAGAAATCATCATTAACAATAAACTCATCATGAATCGTAGGAACAATAGGTAAATAGAGTTTATAGAAAATACTTTATAAATATACTTAAATACAAAACAAAATGTTGCATTGAACAGTACAATCTAAACATAAGTATAAGGTGAAGTTGGTGCATATAAATACACTCAGCGAGCACTTAATTAGGAATACCACACTAATACAGTTTAGGGCCTCAAACAGCCTCAGCTCTTCATGTCATGGATCCACAGATGATGAAACTTTCCTCTGAGACTCTGCTGCTCCTGCTGGAAGTCTGTCCATTCTCCTCTGACCTCTGACCTCTCTCACCAACACAGAGCTGCTGCTCACTGGATGGTTTTGTTATCAGCTCCATTCTGAGTAAAAACTGTTGTGTGTGAAAATGCTGGAGATCAGCAGTTTCAGAAACACTCAAACCAGTCACAGTAAAAAAGTTCAAAAAAGTTCTCCAGCAGTTTTCTCAACTATCACCAGACAGAAATAGATTGCTGAATAAACAGATATTCTCCATGCCTGAATGTTTTGCTGCAGTGCATATGTAGTTCACTTGATATTATTGTGGTTGATCGCAACCCTTGATACCATGATGTGAGTTAATGAATGTTCCAATTTATAATTTGACATCTTCTGAAAATAAAACAGTGCTTTCTGCTTTATACCTACAAATGACATGTTTTTCTTTTTTGGTAGTCCTCAGCAAATTATAAATCTGTCAATATTTTTGTACCATGTGTCATGCAGAATGAATGTCTGTTTTTCTTTTTAATTTCAATATATCCCTTCTAATCCTTGGCTCACTTTCCTCCACAGACGATCCATGTGGCCATCGTATGTGCAGGTTATAATGCAAGTCGAGATGTGGTGACACTGGTGAAATCAGTCCTTTTCCACAGGTACAGCAATGCTCTTTTTTCCTCTTATCCTTCTTACACTCACCCTGTCTCATAGAAAGCACATCTACTACTAATTTTCAACAGCAAGTACATTTTGAAGGTAATAACACCGGGTTTCCATTTGGTTGTAGCATTCAGAGGAAATGTTGTTAACCAGTATCAGTAAAATGTTCACCGAAAGCACGCAGTATTTGAACTGTTTTTCACCAAATATCCTGTTAGCTATATTAAACCAGTTTATAGTTATTTTTAAGCACTGGAAAGGATTTAGGTTTGCTTTTAGAAATGGCGGCACACAAATAAAAAAAGGAAAAGAAAGAAAAAGATATGCTATACTATAACCTCCACTGGACTTTTTATTCACTAACCCTATGTAAAACCACATTTACTTTCCTTGCTAGAGAAAAATGTATGAGAGATAGATCTGTTTGCATCTTGACTTCAAAGAACACTGTGCTTTACTAGGTTGTTTGTCATCTGTGCCAAATTCTTTCATATCTTGATGAACATATTAACTGTAATTGAAAATACAGATTCAGTTTTTTTTTCCATCCCAAAGAACATTTAGGGGTAGTGAGGTAATTTTTTCAGACCTGAGTAGTGTCAGTTGGTCTTCTCTTGAGTGTCCATAGGATCCCAACAACCTGCAACAACACGGTGAGGAAGGTTATATGTAGCCTGTGAGCCAAAGCCTAGGGCAAAAAAGCCTTTTAGAGACTTCTAGTTATAGTGGCCACCTGAGAAGACGTGTCTCAAACTGCTCTGCTTTAGCTTTTATAAGTCCTGCTGAAAACTCTCTCAACTGCAACAAAACTTCATAAGGTTGTGCTAGTGTGGGTGTTGTAATGCCGAGGGGTGACAAATTGAGCAAAGAAAAGAGCAAAGCGTCAAAGCAGCCAAAGTTAACTGAATATCGTCTTCCTACTGAAACTCAGAAACCTGGCTGAAGAGAAGGCTTGCAGAGAAGGGGAACTCTTGCAAAGGCAGAAGCAATACTGGCTGCTTTAAGCTCCATGAAAACAGAGTTCTCATCATGATTTGATGAAGTTATGATGGCAATGGAAGATATGAGGAAGGTGATAAGTGACTGCACTGAACAATTTAACAACTTGAGACTAGTGGGCCTACTAGAGGGAGGCGAAGGATGGGATCTGTGTTCCTTCCTGGAGAAAGGGATCCAGAGATACTGGATGCTGCGAATCCCCAGTGTGGTTTTACTTGGACGTGGCCACAGGGTAACACCAACTGAGGAAACAATGCAACCTAGTTAACCTAGTTCCCCAGGAGCTGCGCAACCTAGGTATCCGACACAGAGTGATTTATCCTGAGAGACTGTTGGTGACACGTAAAGAGTGCACCTGCACTTTCAAAACCCCAACCGAAGCAAAAGAGTTTCTCAAATCAAAGATATACTGGGAAGATATGAACATGATCAACATTAGCAGGACAACACATAATAGCAGGGGATTTTAATTGTACACTAAACCCCAGTAAGGATATATCTACAGGACTAGACCACTATCATAACAGGACTAGAACAGAGTCAGATGCACCAAATCAAAGGTGTCTCTTAAGTGGATGTTCTGAACCATTTCCTTATTTAATAGAAGATTTGTCTTATTTATTTATTTATAGTTTATATAGTTATTTTCAGCACTTCACTATAAAGAAACAGAAAATGGGATGGGCATGGGAATGAAGCAAAACCAAGACAGACAGCTGCCTGTTAAATGGGGTGAAGAAGATTTCCTGTCAGACCTGAAGGGTGGAGCCTCCACTCACATAGGAGCCCTTAACTATTCAACAGTGTGAAACATCACTTGGTGTTCAATGTGTGCCATTAGTCTTATGTAAACATGAATAATGAATGGTGTATTATGCGTTGGAGATGGAGGGTCCATTAGTAATCAGTCAGTGTGCATTCAGCATCACTGCTTCTAATGGCACTACTTGTTAATTAGCTCCAAAGCTGCAGGTGAATTAATCATAAGTGCAATTATAATTTAATTTCATATTGATAGAAACTTAGCTCTAACTCCTGCTGCTAGAGACTGTGTCATTTATTTTCTTTGACCACAGATACTTAAGCAGCACAGCACCTGTTTCTTTCATTTCATCCTGGCAGAAGTAACATAAGACTTCTGTCAGGATAAAATATGCCTCTTAATAAAGCAATTGGGGTTCTAAACAAAAAATTCAGTGAAATTACTGTTTACTGAAATAACTTGTTGCTTATTTTTAAATATTCTAATTTTTTTGTTTTGTTGTCAAGCGTCCAAATGGTTACAAATAAGAATCAAATCCAACTGTGTCTTGCCAATAAGTGAACATTTAACTCTTTGTAACTATCTGAAGCAATTGGCATGAAATGACACCTGTTTGTTTTTTTGTTTTTTTCTAAGAGTCAAAATTCTTTCAGATCAGAACACGCAGATGTCATGAACTTTCTGCTGGAATCAGCTGAGCTTATTCTCTCCACTGTTATCATTTTCCATTTAGTCTTGTTAAAAATCCTTAACAAACTCAGCCCTTGTAATCCTCAAATACAGACTTTTTATGAACAGAATCTAGCTTCTACATTGCAGTGCAAATAGGCAGCTAATGCAGCATGACTTTTCATGGTTACATTTATCAAAGGTGAATAAATATCGCTTAAAATCCCTTAAAAAACCAAAAACAAAAAAGTGCCAAGTGCCATTATCATTTTATCAAATTCATTTTATTAAATTCTATGAAATATTTAAAATGCCAATATTAAAACAATCAATGTTGTGCAATGTGCAGTGCATAAGATATTTATGTATGTTCTGTCACAACAAAGTGAATCACAAATGTACAGGCAGCAGCATGTCCCCCACAGGAAAGCGTTTAAAGTGAAGGATGTCTATCGTGGCCATCAGCTCTGCACCCAACTGTGATTGGACTATTGATTGATTTTCTACTCAAATCAATTGATTGTTTTTGTGGCCACAACTGGAAAATGTGATACGCAGCACAGGGTGTGAAATGTTGCTGAAATGGATCTGAAACACTGTAATAACAGCTCTAGGGCTCTGACTCATACAACTAATTTTACAAATATCAAATCCATGATTACCGTGGGATATGTTATTGAAACATCAAAACAAATTACAATTGTGTAGAACTTTTATTTTTTATTAGAAAATGTCCTAGAACATGTTTAGTACCATCTACACGCCAAATTAAGATTTTTCTGTAATTTTGAAAATAAGGCAAGGTCACTGTGCCATAAGAGTGGAAGTAAAGAGAGAGGAGTCTGAGGTTAGTTTAGGATTAGGTTGACAAAATAATGCTCAAAGTGTTAGGTTCCCTATTAGGTTAGGACCCCGGAGCAGAGACGCACAGAGACAGGAGTTAGAAACTGAAAACCTCTTTAATGACACGAACCCAAAAACAGTCCAACAGAGCAGGCGAAAAGTGGCAGGAGGCTGGCAGGCAGGTGAATGGCTGGACAAACAGAGCGACGGAGAATCTGGAGACTGGGTAGCCGGGGAACCGCATGCAGGGAGAGCGCATGGAATAATCTGGCAGAGAGTGGGTGATGAACCGGGGGTTTTAAACTGGCTTAATGACTAATGGGCTGCAGGTGGGTCAGGCTTCCACTGCTGCACCACGCCCCTGCCACACACAAGCTCTGCAGGGAAAAAACAGAAAAAGGGAGGGGGAACAGAAAGAGAGCAAAAAGTGCAACAAACAAAAACATACAACTCAAAACCGTAACACAAAGTGTATAATGATTCCTTTCTTAAATCTGAATCATGTGGAGGGTAGGGTTTTCCCTCAATTCAACAGATTTGCACTTCTTTTTTTTCTCTTGGGTGTGGGGACAGAAATTGTGGGACAAAGGACACTGATTGTCAAGATGACCTGCAGCTCTTATCAAATAGTCTCTTCAGCTGCATTTCTTCCCTACATTGTTGGTTTGTGATGCAATATTGAATATGCTATAAATTCCCTGTGAAACCAGATTTGAATGATGCAGTATTCCATTCTTTTTAGTCACCATACTGTCAGTTAATTTCCTGCAGTGCTATATTGTTTAGTCTGCACTGTAAATCATATATTTGCCATCAGTTCATCTCTTGCCTCAGTGATCGAGAGGCCTGTAGAATTGCTCATTGTGTGACTGATGCTGTTCCACCCGAAAGATGGCCTCTTTCTGGTGTATTCAGTCATACTGCAGGGCTTCTCATCATTGTGATATGTCCAACAGCAGCTGTGTGTCCTGGTGGGATAATCCATGACGACAGCATCAGATGTGTCTCTTCTTTATCAGAAGCAAAGACTGAAGTAACACAGTGTTGTGTAATTGCAACACATACTGTTAGCATTACACATACTGTTACTTATGGGTCACCCTGACCCCCTCTTTGGGAGGGTGTTGGGGTGAATAGCTGGAAGTACAGTGCGTTCTTTTGACACCAGAAACCACAGTGCACATGTCATCTCCTACCAAAAGTCAGCAGTGGTTTCATTTAACCATGACTACCTTCCCCTGCCTTCCTTACATGTCCTGCCAGTGGGGCTGCTTGTAGGGGTAAACTGGAGGACAGTGACAAACAACCAATCCATGTATCTATTACCACATAGATTGGAATAGATGAGAAGAAACAGAAAGTTATCAATGACAGCATCCCTATGGTGGGATCAGATTGACTGACGTACTAGGTAAATTGTTATAGAAACAGTTGCTTATAAATGTTGCTTTGGGGCGGTTTTCCCCATCCACACTAAAACGAGACTAAAACACTTGAATGGTTGGCATGACTGTAAAAGTTGCTTAGTGTGAATGGAAGGCCAAACAGAGTTGAGTTGATCTTTGTAATTCTTCATGTAAACCACACTAAACAGTGTGTGGTGCAGATACCGATGCACCAGCGCCAGTCACTGGTGTCTGCACTGATACTGACATTATTAAGAGAACCTCAATCTACATTATGTAATTCAGTTTTTCTGCCTTTAGCTGCATTTATTCAGTCACGATGAGCTGATGACTCAGGCTTTAGTGCTACAGTCATTCCTGATAACAGTGCCTTATTTATGACCATGTATATCTATGTAATGGCATTATCACAGAAGAACCTCCATTCAGCCATGTGTATTTGCTGTGGTCAGCTACTGCTGATATTAACTCATCAGTTCCTGATATAGATTTTCTTCAGCCAGATTTACACATAATTGGCTCTCTCTGTGTAGAAGCTGCTTTGAAAAAGTGCACGAATGAAATAGATTTTGTCCTGTTAAACAAAGCACAATAAAGGACAGGGGCTTAGGACTGACAGTACGTCTTCTTGACAACAACTCAGCTAAAGTGCACAGAAGACTATACATATGCAGAAGCATATAATTAAAACAACTATAAAGAGACAAAACAACCACAAAGTCATGCAAAACGACCACAAAGAGACAAAACAACCACATAATTACCACAAAGACACAGAATTAACACAAAGAGATGCAAAATGATGAAATGAGAATTATAAAACAACAATAGAAATTAACAACTACAGTAACTACAGAGACGAAGAATGGTTACAAAGAGACACTACAAAACTACTACAAGATGTTGGCATGTCTTTTGCTTTGGTTTCTTTGGTCTTATAATGAAGCAACATTTGTAAATCTAGAACTACACAATGCTGGTAGATACCATAAGAGGAGCTGTTCATGTTACATGTTGTAGACGAGTTGAACACGATGGTGTGTTTGGGTTCAGGTCTGGATATGGTAAACCTGAGGTTGGTTATAACAACACAGTCTTCTGAGAGATTATTAGGGGGTGATATGCAGTACCCTAACTTTTGAGAGAGAACCAGTTGGGTCAGTGCATCCCGACTCTACACACAGTGGAAGTAACTTCCTGTTTGCATCACGGTGAATTCTCCGGTTCAAGACAGTCCTTCACTCCTGTCTTTGTCAATGCGAGCACAATTAATCCAAATCAGTGTCCACTCAGAAAGTCTTCAGTGAAACAAGTTAACAACATCGCATTAGAAGATTAGGTGATCAGATTATTATGGGCCCAGCCCTGATAAATCAGGATGTACTTGTCATATTTTCTTAGTTACTGGCATCATCCCAAGCACCCAATGAAGGCCTTGTTCCTGTGGATGTGTGTGGATGTGGATCTGTTTGTACTGCTGTGGCTTATGGCTTGTATGAAGCCAGAGTTCTGAAACATTTTGACAGCTCCCAGCCTCCTGTACTTATTGAGCAAGTGCAGCTGACACATTCATTACCAAAGTCATTCACCACAAGACACCCAGGGGTGCTCACATCTTCAGTTCCGTGCCTACACTGTCCTGATGTAGGACATGTTCAGTCTTCTCTGAATGAAGCTTTGGGCATCCTCCCCACATTCCCAAATTATATATATTACTAAAGGTGACTAATAGTCTCAAATGAAGGCCAAGTATACTGTGGAACCCTTAACTGGATTTATGTTAAACATCTCTATCAAAAAAAATCAAATGAAAAAATCAATCAGGAACTATGTGACAAAAGAAGAAGTAAATACCACTACAAATCTGACCAGACATGTCATTACTGCCTATATCTACAGTTAAAAGTCTTGAAAGTATTCCAGTTTTATTGAAGTGTAATAATAAACAACTGCAGGAATCTTGCAAAGGAAAAGTCTGGTGTTATACTGTATTTTTCTTGTCAAAAATGTAGCCAGAAAACAACAATGTGATGATCTGTCTCAGTATTTTCCATTTCCGAGCCCATTAGTCACTACAGAAGAAGTAAATCATAAATAAAATGGCTCAAAAATATGTAGTTTTATGTTTTTAAAACACTCAAACAGGAAGTGGCAGTGCGTTGGTTTGGGGCTGTTATTAGTGGCGGATTAATCCACATTTGATGCAGTAAGATGGTGAATGTGGGACTGAGTCAAAATAAACTACAGTGTGTATGTTCGTGGTGATGAAGAAACATGTCACTCAGTGAAACACTGGGGCTTCTTGGTGTGTTTTTGGACAACAGTGGAGCTCTACTGAATGTCACAGAGGAATTAGATACATCAGGCTTTGCACACACAAACTTTTCCTGATTTACAATAAACATTTGTAATTGAATGGTCACTTGCTGAAAAACGGATATTAGCGGGTTTTCTGTGATATTTCATGATGCAATATGCCAAAGTATAAAATACAAATTTCTAAGTTCCTTTATGATGTGAAATGTCAGGTTTTTTGACAAGTTGATGTGGTTTTTCAGAATGGTTTTGCTTCCTAGTTAATTCAGACATTGTTCAACTTTAATTCACAGTTTTCCTGAATTTAGAAACCAGACAAATATTTTTAGTGGAGCAGTGGTGGAGAACACCCAGTGCGAATGTGTTGAAGCTTAAGAAATATCTAGTAAGTTGTTACTGAGGAAGAACAATTAACTTATTCAACCTTTGATGTGTGTGTGTGTTTATGTGTATCCCCAGACGGAACCCCCTACATTTCCACTTCATCACAGACTCCATCGCTCAGCAGATCCTATCCTCTCTGTTTCACACCTGGATGGTTCCTGCTGTCAGGGTGGACTTCTACGATGCAGATGAGCTGAAGGTGAGAAAGATTTTAACTGGATTAACAAACTAAATTAGCAAACAATCCAATTCCCGTGTTGGTGTTTTTCAGTCTGAGGTGTCATGGATCCCTAACAAACATTACTCTGGGATCTACGGTTTGATGAAGCTGGTGCTCACCAAGACTCTGCCCTCCGATCTGCAGAGAGTCATCGTTCTGGACACAGATATTACCTTTGCTACTGATATTGCTGAACTTTGGGCTGTCTTCCACAAGTTTAAAGGTAAAACAGTTTCTGTTTTCTCACTCTGTGCAAGTTGAGATGGATATTTTACCAAGGATTTGACCTGTTTGGTTTTTTAAAGGCTGTTTTGTCCTGAAACTGAGACTGCACGTTATTGTCTGGCATCATGTAGATAGATGAGGTATCTAAAGTTAAACCGTTAATTTAAACCAAATTAACAGTTTAACTTTAGATACCTCATCTATGACTATAAGCTCTACTCTCCAGCTCTGACACTGCACTAAAACTAAGTGTGGAGATAGGTCTGGTAGGGTTTATAAAGTGTAATATCGTCATCAGCTGATGTTAACCCTAACCCAGTCACATTCCTGTTTGGTGCGATGGGCTTCAAACTTTTTCTTTTTTCTTTTTTGTGCTGATGTGGAGTTTGTGTTGTTTGTGTCTGTGTTGTGCTGTGAGCTGGTCGTTTGTTGACGTTAGCTGACACCATTTCTAAGCTAACATTAGCTAGTGTTGCACACTGTTGTTGCTGTAGGGTAGTGGAGGAGCGACACTGAGGCAAGGCACTTGGGAGGATAGTCCCAGAAAATTTAGCCTGAGTCCTGGAGATAGAAATCAGTCCAGAGGCTGAGACAGAGAAAGAAACTGTCAGTGGAAAACTCTAAACAGTTAGTTGGTTGATTAGTTGTCTAATCTTGTGTCAAATGTGAAGACACATAAACTACTGCTAAATAAACTGCTAATTTTAATTTAGTCCAACAATCCTGGTGTTCTCCAGGACAGACTTTCTGAAAGTGTGTACTATTATGTCCATGTCTACACAATATGACTGTTAAAACTAACAGTAGCAAAGCCCTCTTGAGAAAGCTGGACTAAAAGTCCCCAGGCAGCACACATTAGAGCAGTATGGACATGACAAGCAACTGGAATCAGTACGATATGTCAGCTCTTAAAATTCTCTCAGGGTTATAACAACAAAGCCAATCATTGTCCACACATATAAGATATGGCAACAGAGAGCTCTCCTCCCAGTACAGGCTCCTCTGCACTCACTTTCTATACCTCCAGGTTAGACACTGTATCATCTCGGAGCAAGCTGGACATCTACAAGCACTGGAATAGTTGCCTCTGGATCATAAAACTCATGACCATCTAACTCCCCAAACATCCCCAAACTAACAGAGCTCACACAGAAGAATGTCAGCTGAGACACAGTTTAATTATCAACAACTCCTGTGCCTCACACACTGCACAGCAACAAGTGGGGCTATTTATGTAGCATCAAGATTATCATGCACATAGAGTCTCAGTCATAGTGACGTCATTACTAGTAAAACTTAACACTGAACACTGTCCTGTTGTGACTGCTATCAGAGGTTTTATTTGATTTTCTTTTAACTGACCAGGTCTTCAGCCACTGGGCCATGATTTTGTCTGTTGCCCGTGTTTTATAGTTAATAGGCTAATAAATTGTGAAATTTAGCACAGTTCTAGGGCAGGCTAACTGTTAGCTTCATCCTCATTTCCTTTCAAATGTCAACACTGATTATTTCTGACGTAGATCTTAAAATATGTAACTTGTAAAGTGGCGTAGCTACGTGAGTAGACACTATTGCAAAACTCTCTGTTGTGTTGCTGTAAGTCCAACAAGACTGTAAAACAGCAAATTTAAATAATATTTAGTAGTTGATTTAATAATGAAAACAAAACATACACACTAATAGGCTTTGTGGTCACTCAGACAGTTTAAGAAGCACTACATTTAAAACCTGATCGAGGGGTTGCTTGCAGACCGCTCTTTGAGAAAGGCTGCTCCAGATAAACTACGAGGGTTTATATCATATACTTACTCAAGAATTTTTCAGATCACTGGGGGGAGGAAGAAGACATTGAGTATAATTTTGAAAAAGTGGAATGGGAAGCACTGTGTATCGGCAGTCAGTATTTCCCTTTCAAGTTCTGCCCAAGATGTACAACTGGAATAGGAACACTGATACATATGCTCTGGGCCTCTATGTTCAATATGCTTCATGACAAATCTCTGATAGAAGTTAATAAAAACAAACTCAAATGTATCATAATTAGCCTCATCACAGCCAACAAACGTTAGCCATGCAGTGGAAAGATGAACTACTATATCCATCTGCAAGATGAGCTAATGAATTAGCATCATGTTTACCAAACGAAAAGATGATGTACAAAATGGAAGGGGAAGCCTGGAGAGTTCAAAAAGATTTGAGGATGGGTTTCTAACATTTCTGGAGACAGTCCACAGCATAGTACTCCTTTTATTTTCAAAGAATATTCAGAGTATTGAATCCAACTGTCATGTGCGAGTTAGATATGTTTTATGGTGTAGTCAAATTGATACAGATAGGCTATCTGTTCCTGATAATCTGCTTCTTTTTTCTTATTTGCAGTGGAAACTGCTTCTATCACAGTTACAGTGATCAGCTGTAAAGCTTGGGACACAATTGTTCCTATACAAATGCTGTTTAAATAACTCTCTTATAGTAATCAAGTAGTCAGTTTACAGCATTCATTTTGGGACTTTTCATACATGGCCACATATGTAAAAAAAAAAAAAAAAAAAAAATTAAACTTGTAGCCTACTGCAGCTGTCGTGTCCTCAGACTCTCTTCTAACTCATTTGTATGAGGTTTTTGTGAAATGACTGTCCCAGCCTGCTCTCCCAATATAAGTTCACTGTGTGTCTGTGTGTGTGTGTGTGTGTGTGTGTGTGTGTGTGTGGCCACATGGTATCTTCCCTGTTCATGTTTGGGACTTTGACAGTAGTTAATTATTGTCCCCACTCTCTCAGCAGCAGTAGTTGTGTTAACGTGAGTTAACGTACATACTAGGCTTGGAGCAGGAGACAGCCATGATCTAGTTTATGCAAACTTTGGTTATAATAATCATCTGCTTATAGTGATCAGTTTCATCCAGACAGACATGATTCCTTTCTCTTTGAACAGGTACTGCACAGATCAGGAAGAAATTAATGGTCGGATGTGAAGGGGTGGGTGGGATCTATGTGTGTGAGTAATGGTGATGGACTTTGTGGAGGGAGAGGTGGGTTATGGTGGGACGGAGGGGTTGGCTGATCTGCCACCTACATGATTATTTTTTTGTACGTTGTTGCATTATTCAGCTCAAGGGCTGTTATGTTACAAAACCAATGAAGAGAATTTTGATAAAAAAGATGGAGGAAGGCATGGCAGGAGGAAGGACTGAGGCGGTGGTGAGTCACTTCAAAGATTTATGGGTGGTAGCATCCTATATCGCAGCGGAGCCAGCAGGCGTTTGGATCAATCTTAATTAACAGCTGACTGTAATATAGCACCTCTGTCGCCCATGCCTTTTGCTGTTCAGTCTGGCTGAACTGTCTATACCCATTATGTTTAAGGCATTAAAACGATCCACTAAAGCACACTCCGTGACTCAGGCTTTAGCTTTGTTCAGATGACCAGCTTATACACAAGTTTATAAGGACAGTGAAGGAGAGCTTATTCAGTCAGCACTGTTCTTATTTCATCTGGTCAGTAACTTTATCAGCCTCATATAATGCTAATCTCTTCAAAACAGGTGTGTATTCACACATCAAGGAGTTTACAGCAACTGCATGTGGTCAGGTAGGGCCTATGTCACAAAGATACAGTATTTGAGACTGATCTTTAGTGTTTGTTGTGTTTTGCTTACACGCCGCAGAGAAAGTGAAGAGCAGTACAATGACAGCAAGTGAACCAGAGTAGTTCCATACCAATTTCTGAAGCTGTCTTGTCTGACTATTAGTATATATATTCAGATCTCACACAGTTGCAACATTTACCACACCTTACTCCAAATAAGGCTAAACTACAGTCTAAACATTCATGTGTGAAGATGCTATTGGACACCAAAATCTACATTGTCACATGTTCTTACCTAATTGATATTACATGTGTCTTGTTCTTTAACCTACTTAGCTCATACATGACACTAACTGGATTTGAACAATATCTTCTAAGTTTATGCTTTCCTTCTACCTCCTTATCTGTCAGACCTTGAGTATCCCAGCTATGGAGGATAACAGTGGCTCCATCAAGACACAAACCATCACAATAGAAGGTTTGTTATGGCCTGAACCCCCAGAGAGTGAGTGAGGACTAGGAAACAAGAGAAATCAGAATCAGAATCAGTTTTATTGCCAAGTATGTTTCCACATGCAAGGAATTTGTTCTGTTGATTGGTGCAATTGGAGGTATTCTGAAACACTGAAAGTGAAGAAAATTTCCTTCACACTGGCAACAGATAAGATCACACAACCCAACCACTCAGCCCCCAGACTGACTCTAAACTAAGAGTCATGGTTCCATAGTAAGTCAGTGACCTCTGTCAGTTGTGGTTGCTTGATCAGCCACCTAGAATTGACGGCAGATTGATCCTACTAAACAGCTCTGTGAAACAGATGAAATTTGACCAGTTTCTGAATTCTAACTGTTTGATCTAAGCAGTAATTAAAGCCTTCTTTCATCTGTAGACAGCAACTTGTCTTGATCTGTCCTGCTCCTCTCTCACTTTCTTTCATGTACCAACACAATTAGACAACTTCTCATCATCCTTTGTCTCCATTGTCCTCTCAAACCTTCTGTCTTGACTTTATTCAAACTCTATGTTTGTTGTTGTTGTCCCTCAGCCCAGAATTTTTCCTAAACTTACCCAGTGTGATACAGACTCTATTCTGTGACAAAGCATCTCAATTTCAGTTGGACATATTGAGTTCCTAAGCTTCTTATTTCAGTCCATCAACAGTCAACTTAATTACTTTGATGAAAACATAACCACAGAATGATCCTTTACAATTCAGTTTAGCATCAAATAAATTGTCCACCTTATTATTTCTTTGTCATTCAACCCTATCTCACAGTCCTCATTGGTGGGCAGTTGTCATGGAGATGAGTTGTGATGAAGTGATAACAGGTTATTGTATGTGGGGGGAGATGATAACCCTTGTCTCTGTTCTCTGTTTTTGGATGGTTTCTGATGTCAGACGTGAATGTCCTTGTTGATCTTTTTCAAGTCGTCCGCTGACTCCTGGTCCATGACCCTCAACCTCTTCCCAGTGGATGCTGTCAGTGGTTTTGGTCTGGTGTTCACTGACAGCTTATCTTGTTTGATTCTGGTGTTCATTCAGTATCTTGTCCATTGTCCTTGTTCTTTTGCCGCCACACTGGCAATAGCCAGAGCCGGAGTTGTTATGTTCTCGGGTTGTCTGGCTATCTGTCCACTCTTATGTTGGTCTCTCCCATTCTCAGTGACGCCTTGAGGGAACTTCAAAATTTGGCACAACTGAATGAACTGATTAGATTTTTTGTGGTCAAAGATCAAGGTCACTGTGACCTCACAAAACACATCTTCAGCAAGTGGCTGAAGCAAATACAGAAGTGCCAAAAACTGTAGTTCCTTGAATGACCACTAGAGTCTGGCTCCAACAATGAGTCCATCTCCATAGACTCCCATGTTACATTGTCCAACTTTACAGCAGAAATAAACATGTTTACAGCCTGGAACACAGAACAGTTTTAAAGCTTAAAGTTAAGCACAGTTGAGGGTGTGGCTGTTTTAAACGACAGGTGGATGAGCATATGATTGCCGCAAACTGAAATGCTCCAGAGTCTCTGCTCCACACACGCCCCACCTCTTTGCCCATTTTTGGATTGGCCAGGAGTAAGATGGAGTCAGGCACTGCCAAGATGGCAACAACGGAGAAGCTCACTCTGAGCTTCTAAACCACGCTTCAGAAGCCTGTGGGTGATGTCATGGAGGCTATGACCATCTTTATTTACAGTCCATTGGTTTTGGCCATAACTCTTAAATTCATAAAGTAATTATGAAACAATTTCACACAAATGTCTATTAGGATAAAATGATAAAGTGATGATATTTTATATCCAGAAAGTGAAAGGTCAACTTTACTGTGACGTCATAATTTTTAACACTTTTTTAACACTCTGGCTTTATTCAGTGGTGTAACTCAGGAAGGAGAGATTTTGACCATATTTCCTGAAACTTGGCTGGTTGGAAGAGGCTCACATCTGCGAGGCTGTAATTCTGGTTTTGTTGATGCAGTGTTTCTCACAGCTGTCACATGAGTCCTGTCTTTAGGGTGTACCAGCAGAGAGCATGCATTGTCTGTCAGAAATAAATCAGAAATTCAGTGAAAATGAAGAGAAATCCAACATTCAAGTATTCAAACTCCATGTAAACAGATAAAGCTGCAGTAGCAGCCATGCAGCAGACTCGCAGTCGATGTGAATACACATGCATGTTTTTCCACAGCAGATCAGCAACAGCAGCTGCGATGCACACGCCACACATCCAGTGTGTCTATGGCGTAAGGTTTTGAATGGTGTGTGGTGAGTGCTGAGTCCTTGTGACTTAAATACACTGGTTAGATATTCTGACAGTGCAGCCATATGTGGGGGTCCTTATGGGAGGCTAGTACTTAGTTACCAGTGTTTGTAATTGAATCATACAGTTCAACCGGAAAGTATTCACAGAGCTTCACTTTTTCCACATTTTGTTATGTTACAGCCTTATTCCAAAATGGATTAAATTCATTTTTTACACACAATACCCCATAATGTCAAAGTGAAAAAAGTTTGCTTGACGTTTTTGCAAATGTATTAAAAATCAAAAATCTTTTGATTTTTGAGTATTCACAGCCTTTGCCATGACACTCATAATTGAGTTCAGGTGCATCCTGTTTCCACTGATCATCCTTCAGATGTTTCTACAACTTGATTGGAGTCCATCTGTGGTAAATTCAGTTGATTGGACATGATTTGGAAAGGTACACATATGTCTATATAAGGTCCCATAGTTGACAGTGCAGGTCAGAGCACAAACCAAGCCATGAAGTCCAAGGAACTGTCTGTAGACCTCTGAGACAGGATTGTATCGAGGCACAGATCTGGGGAAGGGTACAGAAATATTTCTGCAGCATTGAAGGTCTCAATGAGCACAGTGGCCTCCATCATCTGTAAATGGAAGAAGTTTGGAACCACCAGGACTCTTCCTAGAGCTGGCTGCCTGACCAATCTGAGCGATCGGGGCAGAAGGGCCCTAGTTAGGGAGGTGACCAAGAACCTGATGGTCACTGACAGTGCTCCAGCGTTGCTCTGTGGAGAGAGGAGAACCTTCCAGAAAGGACAACCATTTCTGCAGCACTCCACCAATCAGGCCTGTATGGTAGAGTGGCCAGATGAAAGCCACTCCTCAGTAAAAGGCACATGACAGCCCACCTGGAGTTTGCCAAAATGCACCTGAAGGACTCTCAGACCATGTGAAACAAAATTCTCTGGTCTGATGAAACAAAGATTGAACTCTTTGGCCTGAGGAAACCGGGCACCGCTCATCACCTGGCCAATGCCATCCCTACAGTGAGGCATGGTGGTGGCAGCATCAGGCTGTGGGGATGTTTTTCAGCAGCAGGAACTGGGAGACTAGTCAGCGTCAAGGGAAAGATGAATGCAGCAATGTACAGAGACATCCTTGATGATAACCTGCTCCAGGGCGCTCTGGACCTCAGACTGGGGCGAAGGTTCATCTTCCAACAGGACAACGACACTAAGCACACAGCCAAGATAACAAAGGAGTGGCTTCGGGACAACTCTGTGAATGTCCTTGAGGGGCCCAGCCAGAGCCCAGACTTGAACCCAATTGAACATCTCTGGAGAGATCTGAAAATGGCTGTGCACCGATGCTCCCCATCCAACCTGATGGAGCTTGAGAGGTTCTGCAAAGAAGAATGGGACAAACTGCCCAAAAAGAGGTGTGCCAAGCTTGTAGCATCATACTCAAAAAGACTTGAGGCTGTAATTGCTGCCAAAGGCGCTTCAACAAAGTATTGAGCAAAGGCTGTGAAAATTATATTTATTTTAATTATAGTTATATTTTTGTTTTTTATTTTTAATAAATTTGCAAAAATTTCAAGCAAACTTTTTTCACTTTGTCATTATGGGGAATTGTGTGTAGAATTTTGAGGTAAAAAATGAATTTAATCTATTTTGGAATAAGGCTGTAACATAACAAAATGTGGAAAAAGTGAAGCACTGTGAATACTTTCCGGATGCACTGTAAGTTCAGTATTATATACATTCCCAACTTTCTCTTTCAAAAACAGTTTTCATTCACATACTGATTCCAGTCACTTCACTGTTGATTTTTTTCAATGCTGTTAAGTTACTGTAAGTGAAACACAAGCCTGTTTTAAACTGTCAAACTGTTTCCAAAAATGTTGGGACACTGTGTAAAATGTGAATAAAAACAGAATGTAATGATGTGCAAATCATTAGACAACAGAACAAATACAACATATCAAATGTTGAATTGCAGAAATTGTATTGTTTTATGAAAAATATCTGCTCAGTTTGAATTTGATGCCAGCAACACGTTTCAAAAAAGTTTGGACAGGGTCATGTTTACCACTGTGTTCATCAGCTCTTCTTTCAACGACACTCTGTATGCGTTTGGGAGCTGAGGAGATCAGCTGCTGGAGTTTGAAAGTGGATTGTCCCATTCTTGCCTGATATAGGACTTCAACGGCTCAACAGTTCGGGGTCTCCTTTATTGTATTATTTTTCATGTTTTCAGTGGGTGACAGGTCTGGACTGCAGACAGGCCAGTTTAGTGTCTGGACTCGGAGCCATGCTGCTGTAATACTCTCAGAATGTGGTTTGGCGTTGTCTTGCTGAAATATGCAAGGCCTTCTCTGAAAAAGACATTGTGTAGATGGCAGAATATGTTGCTCCAAAACCTTATATACCGTTCAGCATTAATGGTGTTTGAAATTAGAAATTTTGATTCATCAGACCACAGGACAGTTTTCCATTTCACCTCAGACCATCTTAAATGAGCTCAGGCCCAGAGAAGTCGGAGACGTTTCTGGATCATGTTTAGATATGATTTCTTCTTTGCATGGTAGAGTTTCAACCTGCATTTGTTGAAGCAGCAACGAACTGTGTTCACAGACAATGGTTTTCAGAAGTGTTCCTGAGCCCATGCAGTGATTTCCACTATAGAATCATTTCTGTTTTAATGCAGTGCTGCTGAGAACCTGAAGATCACGACCATCCAGTCCTGGCTTTCAGCCTTGTCCCTTTGCCTACAGAGATTTCTCTGGATTCTCTGAATCTTTTAATGATGTTATGAACTGTATATGCTGAAATCATAAATTCTTTGCAATTTTATGTTGAGGAACATTATTCTTCAACTGTTGCACTATTTCCCCACGCAGTCTTTCACAGAGTGGTGAACCTCTCCCCATTTTCACTTTCACTTCACTTTTTTGAAACATGTTGCTGCATCAACTTCAAATTTAGTAAATATTTTTCATAAAACAATAAAATTTCTCAGTGTCAACATTTGATATGTTGTCTTTGTTCTATTTTCAATTATGTATGGGTTTACATGATTTGCAAATCATCATATTCTGTTTATATTTACATTTTACACAGTGGCCCCACTTTTTTGGAAATGGGGTTATAAAGGTACATTGGAATCCCTATGCTGTTCTTCAGTCAGGGTGAAAAACAAACAAATTTACAATAGATTATAAAAAGAAACAATGATATTCACAGCACTGATAGTAAAGTTCTGGAGTGACAGTTACAGTGTAATACTGAAAAGCCTGTGTTCCTCCATCTGGATGGAAAGTGTCTGGGGTGATGGGGTCTCTGAGGATGGCCTGACCTTTGTTCCTGCAACTGTCAGTGTCTTGGAGAGGTTTCCATACCTCTGTGTGTTGTTTGCAAACCACACAGTGACTCCTGTGGTCAGGATGCTCTGATGAAAGAAAGCTGCTGCTGAGCTCTTTTGACTGTGGCCGTGTTGTTAGCTGACCAGCTCCCGATTCTGGAGATGGGTA
The DNA here is from genome assembly GCF_046630095.1 of Trachinotus anak. NCBI lineage: Eukaryota > Metazoa > Chordata > Actinopteri > Carangiformes > Carangidae > Trachinotus > Trachinotus anak. The sequence goes on from NW_027273869.1 coordinate 992,049, forward strand.
GGCCCAGAAACTTAAAGCTGTCAACTTGTTGATGCTCAGGGGCTGCAGAGGAAAAGCCTGTTTCCTGAAGTCCAGGACAAACTCCAATCACCAAGTCAGTCCCTCTATAGATGTGGGGACACACAGAGTGTTGGACCCAGACAGCTGCCTTGAGGGTTTCCTGTGTTCAGCATGAGCTCCACCGAGTTACGCAGCCTCCCCACTTGTTCTCTGTCTGTCAGAAAGTCCAGCATCCAGTTATGGGTGGAGGTGGGCAACCAGAGGTTCCCATCATTCCCCCAGTTTCAGTGGTAGGCAAGCTGCCAAAGGTGTGTGGTTTTCAGGATGGTGGTTTATATAGAACTAAACACTAGCTTCCCCAGGAGCCTCATGGCCACTGATGTGAGTGCCACAGGCCAAACGTCATTCATGCAGATGGTATTCATCTTTTTCGGAACTGGGAAATAATAGCTTAAAAATACCGCAAAGGATTTGGTAGTATACCTGGAGGAAGTATTAAGTTGCAAACACCAAACAGAACAGATCAGAAAACAAGGAGGCAAATAAAATCATGTATCTAATTCCAGGCCTGCTTCGTTTACACTTAATGTAAAGAATTTACAGTATGTACAATTGGGAATCAATACATTTAATTCCCATGTTCTACTTTGATGTCTTTCTCAACAGACAGAGCTTTTCAGTTGCTCTCACACCTATTGTGTAGTGACCACACACACATTTCCAGAATTTTTTCTGTCTTGGGTCCAGACATCAAGCCCACTGTGAAAAGAGTGTGGACAGGTTTATAGAGCCTCATATCTTATTTTGAGTAAAAAAAAATTTTCTTTTTTTTTTTTTTTTGTGGTGGTGTGGGGGTTTGTTTGAGATGACAGGGAACCTCATCTGTATTCCCTGCATGCTTTGGTTGATGTGGCCCTACAGAATTCTGCAGAGCATGTTTGTCCAATCCACTGTCATTGTTGGCAGAATGAAGCCCATATTTCACAGCTGGTTTGGTCACATTGTCAATTAATTGCTATGTCTATTTTATAGATTTTTCTTTCCAGCTTGTCTGCAAGCCTTTTCTTTCAGCCTCTCTCCTGTGCTTTATACATGAGCCTGGCAGCTCTTAAGAGGGTGAAACACTGAATGTGTGCCACTTTTCTCCCCTCAGCACTGAGTGTATGTTCTTGCTGATGGGCTCCAGGGCCACTCAAAGATGGTGATGTACACCATTTATCCATCCATTGTTAGAAATCACTGGTGCCTTGAGAGTTAACCCTCAAATTCTAATCAGCAGATATTCTGAGGTTAGGTGAGCCCCGGGGAAATTAACACTCCACTCAAACCCTCATGTTTCATTTTAGCCTCATTCCCATGCACCATGGCCTCTAGGGAGTACAATCCATGACCCTTGCCACTTGACAAATTTGACATGTGTGAGTGTATGTACCAAGGGGGAGAGGGCAGGCAGGCTGAGGTCAGGTGTAGAGGTGGGGAGGAGATTGAACAGACTGTTGAATGTATTTGAGTTCATTCATTCTTAAACATCTCTCAGGAGCTGTGTATAAAGCCCAGGTCATTTCTCTTCACTAGGCATTTTTCAACAAAACCACAAAACCATTTACAGTACTTTCCATGCTTCTAGGAAGTGTTCATTTGCATTAAGGTGCATTTTTTTAATTAATCTTTGCACTGGGAGTTGTTGTGATATTTATATTAAGGAAACAATGGGAAGTTAGTTATTGCAATTTGGCAGCAGCAGCAGCAGTTTGGTTCTGAAAACCTGAGGCTTGTGATTGTTGCAGTTGTCTCTGTGAAGTGTGGTTATACATTGAAGGCCGCCAAAATAAAAGTGAACATCTCCAGTTAATGTAAAATGCATATCAGTGTGTGATAGTCATAACACATGCAGGGAAACGTTGCCAAAGCAAGACACACGTGGCAAAGAACTTCAATATACCTGCCCCAATGACTGCCAGTATCTGCCATTCCAAAATGTTTTTTTAAAGATATTTATGGCCATTTTGCCTTTATTGGACAGGACAGTAGTGAGTAACAGGAAAGGGGCAGAGAGAGGGGGAATGACATGCAGAAACGAGTCGGGCTGGTCAGGTGTCGAACCGGCGACTGCCAGCTAAGAGCATCCACACTTATGTGATACGCACCGTAACCACTCGGCTATCAGGTCGCCCCCATTCAAAACTTTTTTGTTACTATTGCAACCGTCTGACTACTTGTTGGAGCATTTACACATTGGTGTCAAACAGCCTCACCTAATTTGGGAAAACTTCAATCCAAGCTACAAACTGGTCACTGAATAAACACAAAATAGAGCAGGCTTGTTTGACAGGAGATTTTTTTCCTGTTAAATGCTATTTACACAGGGAAATAAAAGTCCATGTCCACAGGCGGCTCTCCAACACTGCTCCAGTGGAACCAGCTTTTGCAAAGTGTGCACCCAATCTGACAGAAAAGGAAAAATAGTATAATCAAAGCTATTAATCAACTTCAAGGGCTCCATACTTGTCTTACCCAGTACTCGTGTGTCATGTTGCCCATTCTGCCGATACAGTTTAGACAAATGGACCCAAATCATCTGTTGCTTGCAGATAGTACTTGTACTTGCATCACAAGGAAATTCTGGAAAAAAATCTAAACCAACCTGTTTCCTTGATAAGCGTTTTGGCTATTTCCATTCTTAGATGGACAATCCTTTGAAATGAGAAATCCAGTGCCTCCTCCAAAAAAATCATGTCTGCCAACATAAAAAATGGGTTTGGGATATGTGGAAGCGCACTAATGTGTTTTTCTGAACTGATGGTAGATTAACAGCACAACTGCTTAATTTACACACATTAACGCCACATGAAGTTCCATCTTTTTGATGTGGGTCAGGCAGCGTTTCCCTGCATGTGTTACAACTATCACCACTTAACATGGGCATATCATCTAAAGCAGAAACAGATTTTAAACATGTGACAAAGTAAACATGATGCATAGGCATCAAAAACTACAGTGATTGAGTCTGTTAGCGGTGTAACAAGGTAAATGTCAGCTTGGTGATTTTACTGCTGTAGCTCAGCAGTTCGAATCCTTCGCATGGGGCTTCATTTATTTGTATATTTATTTTTGACCAACAAGTTTTGTTTTATTATCTGTAACCTGATATTGACATGGATATGCATTTTACATTAACTGGAGATGTTCACATTTATTTATAAAAAACCAAGGCCCACAGGACTAAATGACTACAGACCCATTGCCCTGACCTCTGTGGTCATGAAATCATTTGAGCGCCTTGTCCTGTCCCATCTCAAATCCTGGACCCCCTGCAGTTCGCCTACAGAGCCAACAGGTCTGTAGATGACGCCGTCAACATGGCTCTCCACTTCATCCTCCAGCACCTGGACTCCTCAGGGACCTATGCCAGGATCCTGTTTGTGGACTTCAGCTCTGCCTTCAACACCATCATCCCGGCTCTGCTGCAGGACAAGCTCTCCCAGCTGAGCGTGCCTGACTCCACCTGCAGGTGGATCACCGACTTCCTGTCTGACAGGAGGCAGCACGTGAAGCTAGGAAAGCACGTGTCTGACTCCCAGACCATCAGCACTGGATCCCCACAAGGCTGCGTTCTTTCTCCTCTGCTCTTCTCCCTGTACACCAACACCTGCACCTCCAGCCATCAGTCTGTCAAGCTCCTGAAGTTTGCAGACGACACCACTCTCATTGGACTCATCTCTGATGGCGATGAGTCTGTCTACAGGTGGGAGACTGAGCGTCTGGTGACCTGGTGCAGGCAGAACAACCTAGAGCTAAACGCTCTGAAGACAGTGGAAATGATAGTGGACTTCAGGAAGAGCCCAGCCCCACCCACCCCCATCTCCCTGTGTGACTCCCCCGTGGCTACCGTGGAGCATTTTCGCTTCTTGGGAACCACCATCACAGAGGATCTCAAATGGGAGCTGAACATCAGCTCCCTCATCAAAAAAGCTCAGCAGAGGATGTATTTCCTGAGGCAATTGAAGAAGTTCAACCTGCCAAGGACTATGATGGTGAACTTCTACACCTCCATCATTGAGTCCATCCTCACCTCCTCCATCACCATCTGGTACGCTGCTGCCACGGAGAGGGACAATAACAGACTGCAGCGTATCATCCACTCTGCTGAGAAGGTGATTGGCTGCAATCTTCCGTCCCTCCAGGACCTGTACGCCTCAAGGACTCTGAGGCGTGCAGGGAAGATTGTAGCTGACTCCTCCCACCCTGGACACAAACTCTTTGAGACACTCCCCTCTGGCAGGAGGCTGCGGTCCTTCAGGACCAAAACCTCTCGCCACAAAAATAGCTTCTTCCCATCTGCTATTAGCCTCATCAACAAGGCTAGAGAGCCCCACTGTTGCTGATCAATTGCACCAATCACCAGAAAAAATTCCTTGTATGTGAAAACATACTTGGCAATAAAACTGATTCTGATTCTGATTCTGATTCTGATTCTGATTTCAGCGAGGTCTTCAATGTATCACCACACTTCACAGACACACAGGTAGATCTACTACAGTGAAAATGACGAATCTGCGAATAGTGAGCACAGGAAGGGAAATGTGTCAACAAATATCACCAGATGACATGAACACCAGTTAAACTGGAACAACAGCTCTTCACGGAGGACTTCTTCAGAAACCGTCACGGTCAGAGCTTTATTTTCACAGGTTATTTCTGTAGTTCTCACTTGATGAGGCTGAACAGGGGCCAGCTTGTGAAGGTGGATCAGGTCTATCATCATCTTCTGGTTCAGGATCGGTCTCTGGCTCAAACCGATAAGGCAGAACCAAACAATAACAGCCACCACCGTTTGTTTACATCAGCATGTGAACAGAATGTGTAGTTGCCATGGTAGTTGCTAGCAAAATGACCAATCAGGGACTAACAGAATGTTTTACACAGAGGGTGAATAGAGAACAGTACAGGATGTACATAAGAAGAAAGATAATGTCTTTTTGTAAATCTATTTTAGCAGACACCAAGAATAAAATGATGAACACTAAAAAAGGCTGTAATAGGCCCTCTATTTATTCATATACACCCATCTTTCCCTAACATTACCCAAATTGTTATTTTAACCTTAACCATTTTTCCTAATCCTGGCCAAGTAGTTTTGTACCTAAACCTAACAATACTTCAATCATACCTTTGGCAGTCACTAATTTGGAAGGCAGTTGCAATGAGAAACAACAAGCTGTTCTTGCAAATATAAAGGCATGCATTCTTCATTCATTCATTCATTATCTATGCCGCTTATCTGTACACTGTAATACTGTCTCACACATTAGCACCTGCAGTCAGTCAGTTTTATCTCTTTACCACTGACCAGCTCCACAGGAGGTGTTTGGGGTTAACAGCCTCAGTATTTTTCACACAAACTGGGTCATATGATGCTGTTTGATCACATCTAAGGGCTAAAGTGTGTCTACCTTTGCCAAATGGCCATGCTGGAAGGTGGAGTGAAAAGCCTGCTGTCATAGCCTCCCTTCGAGTTTGTCCCACTGTATCTCTGATCTCTTTCCAAGAATTCTGTCTTCGCTGTGTGTGTGTGTATACTCTCAACATGGTGAAATGCACCACCACAACTTTGTCAGAGTGTCAGAGTGTGCAGAGGCCTGAAAGGATTTTTGAAACTGGGGCTTATTTTCCCTTGTGTGTCTGTGTAGTTTGTTTGTGGTATTATTTATAATAGCAATCTAATATGAATACAATACTGACAATAAATACTGATACAAATATACTGTTCTGCATATTGTATATATATACTGATCACATTGCAGCAGCCACTTAGTGGTTCTGGGTATACTCTTCTTGCTCAATAGTGGACCAGTTGCAAAGATTTTTATCCCTATCAATCATTTATACAAAAAAACTTAAGGAAATATGGCTCAGGTTCAAAAATGAAGTCATCCATTTGTGGCCTTGCTCAAGGGAACTGAAGGTATGAATGAGGGCCCAAGCACTGTTCTTTAACTCAGTCCCAAACTGAGGTATCTCTATGACAACTGAGCGAACTACCTTCCACTAGTGAAGACTGTGCAGGTAAAAGCTGCGTGTCTTTTGCAAGAAGAGGAAATAAGAAGAGGCCGCAAAATCAGTCTGTTACAATATGTTGCATAGCACTTTGCCTTTTGAAGGAACAAAAGGCAAAGTGGGCAGATTTATTTGCTTGCAGTGCCTAAATAAATTCAATGCATAGTAAACACTGTCCTCAAAGCTGTGTTTTTGAGAGGTCCAAGTGTATGGAAGGATTTATGTTAGGAGGAACGCAGTGTTTCGACCAAACATGACTCATGAATAGAATTCATTATGCATACACAGGCTCTTTGTGTGCATGATGGATGTGCATGTCCCTCTGTGTTTTTGTTGCTTTTTCTCTACATCTGACACACCCATGCATACATTTAACTAATATGCATGTGAGCATTTTCATGTGCGCCACACTATGACGCTATGCACAATTTGCTATTTACACAACCTTGCATTGATAAACAGACCAGTAATTGCTTCTAACTGGGCACAAGGATTATCTGTGGGAACTGGTGTGTCAGATCTCAGACATTGCAGAGGACGGTGCATGGAGTCAACAGACAGCTTCCAAGAAGAAGACCATTGATCACAAAACTGCAGATTAAACTTTGCTGAAGGATATGAAAAGAAACCTGAACAACCAGCACATTCTCTGATCCAAATAAATTGTTTGGATCAGATGGGGTCCAGCATGTTTGGTGTGGACCTGGCCACACCAAACATGCTGGACCCATGCTGTCCATGCTGACTGTCCACTGGTCTCTCTGACCAAGGTCCGTGTTGCCCAGGAAAAGTCTGTTAGTGCTCCTGAAAAACAAGTTCTAATCACATCTCAAGGATAATGAAAGCAAAGGGATGCACCTGATGCATCTGACCAAACACAATAAAGTGCACACACACACACACACACACACACACACATATATATATATATATATATATATATATGTGTATATGTATATGTATATATATATATATATGTACTTTCTGCTTCGTGAGGTGTAAAGTCTGCACTTTGCTGAAGGTAATGTAGTCAGGCTCAAACTGTTGCAAAATGATTCTGCCTCTAATCATGTTCAGAGAGTTACAGTGAGATGGAGCATGTTGAGGATAATTTGATTTATCCTCAGGTCTGCAGTTAGTCATTGTTCTGGACAATGGCAGTTCAGTCCACTGCCATGGTGACTGCTGCTGTTTCTCATCACCAAGGCTCAGTGAAATGAAAGGCTGCCAGCTACTTGTGTTCCTCAAATCTTTTAGTGTGATCACATTGTTAAATATCAGTCTTTAGGAGCTGATGACACCTTGACAATTCTGTCAAAGAATCCATTTTACCAGCAGTCATGCAGCTTTTACTTTCTTTGTTTCTTCTTTGTTATCTACAATTTACCTCAATTTTCTTGGTTGATATAAGAGTCAACGGAAATTGAGGCAGAGAGAGGAGAAATACACATACATAAGAGAAGCAGAGCCTTATCAGTGAACAGGGACTTGGCTTGATATCATTTTGATTGACATAAGCAATAATTGCCCATTACTGGTGCAATGAAGTCTTTCCACAAAGCTGGTGAGCTGGAACAAGCCCCGTTCACTGACACAGGGATTGTAACCCATCTAGCATCCCTCCGCCTCAGGACCCGTACTGCTGTGAACTGGAGCTTTTCCCTCTCAGTTGTCTGTCCCTGGTGGTAAAACTCATTCACAGGAGGTCAGTTAGATATAGTACTGTACCACACCATCTGCTGATTAAGCTGTCAATGCTGCTATGCAGTTTTAACTGAGGAACTTCCCCTCAGAAAATGATTGGTCAAGGAAAACTCACATACTGTATACTGCAAAGTACAGTAAGTAATTTATTTAACAAGGTGCTGTCTTCAATGATCAGCTGTGTCAATACTCCTGCAGCACTTGTACTGTAAAGAGCAACTGTATTGCATACACCATTGAACTTTTTGAGATGGAAGGTTTGTGAAAGTTTGAAACTTGGAGAGAGAATGACAAAAGATGAGAAAACAAAATATCCAAACTTGGATTGGAAGGAGTGTCACACATCAAAGTGAGGGCCAAAACACAGTTCAGTCTGATTTTCTTTTATGTTGGGATCTGATGAAACTGATTAATTACTCCTCAATATTTCACTGTCTTCAAATGCAGTTTCACAAGAGGACTTAATTTGTTGAAATCATTCTTTTCCCGAGGAGTTGTATAGGGTCAAGATTTTACAATTTGTCTCCTCTGGAGTTAGAAACTCTTCAAGTTTGAGTTGGGTATTAAAAACCCTCTTTGTCTTACTGCCCAGCAATGTGAAGAGTAAAATCAAAAGGTGTTTCTGTCAGGTGGTTTTTAGACATTACATACCACTCTGGTATGTTGGAAGAGCGGTACACAGCCTGTCATTACACACCAGGAGTATTTCAGCCTCAAGTCTGGGCAATGACAAAACTGACCTACAGACAGATTTGTAGATCTTCAGTATTACAGGTGTGTAACATCTAAACAAACAGCCAATGTAATAGTCTCAGGTTTACCCTGAAGCTAATTCCACTTAATCATAGCCATTTAGATCATTTTGTAAGTATATATTTTCTGATAAATCTTGGACACATGTACAGATTCATGAACAAATCTGTGTCCTTATCTGCAGATGTGTTCACATGTTAATGAATCAAAATACAAGCAGACAAACTAAGATACAGTTCACAACTCTCCACATTTTGGCCCCATAAGCAATGACAGATGACTTATTATGTTGTTTAGGTTGGAGGACCAGTTCCAAGAAATATAGGGAAAATGCATCACAGAAGATGATCCCTTTCCCTGAGATGCTCCATGACCTTTCCTTTTGTGCCACCTTAAGACTAGTGTGGGATTTCCAAATCTCAACTATGACTGCAAGTTTTTCTTATTATATAAAAGTCATACTCTATGAAATCTGCTGACCATTTTCATGCTCCCCAGAGACTGAACTCTTTTGATTTTAATAATGTCATGGCTTTCCTACAGCACCAACTGTAGAATAAACTTTAGCTTATAGCCTATAGCTTTTTTCACTTAAGCTCCATTAAGGCTCTGAGAAAAGCTAGATATATGATCCAAACTTTTCATATCATGTGGTATAACAAATGCTGCACCCTCTGCAGTATCAAGACATGGAGTTATATTTTTGAAATAATACATACTGATATCAGAATTAAAGGTTCTCATATATTTGCTAGTAAGTCCCAAAGACAGTTCTCAGGCCAGTCTCCAGGTAATCCAGGTAATTGAAACAGAGAGAGAGTTTTAAGTACCGTCATCAAAGCTACAGGCACTCTCTGCTCAGACAGACGAGGTAGATTAACCACGGGACAACCACCGGGCTCTTCAGTGAAAATGGAGGTCAGAGCCACTAAGACTGTTGACACTAGAAAGACTATGGCACTGTTATGTTACAGCTGTGTAGAAATATGTCAGCTCCAACAACTACTTTCAATACAAACATATACCTATAAGCTAACCTAAAGCACTTTTACATTCACTTGAACTGCACATAACATATTTATTCAGTCAGTGCATGTTAGCCGGTTTCTTAAGCCCCTGGTCACTGTTGGCTTTTTAAACCTAAAAGCACTTGAAAAGCAAAGACAGGAGAGAGGAACAAGGGGGAGGACAAGAGAAATTGCATATTATGCAAGTGATTGATGATGGAAGACTTTGCAGATGAGGTGGCTCTGTAGATTGTCTCCAGAGTCTAAAAAGTGTTGAATTATGGAAATGTTCTCCTCAGCTGCTCATAAATTAGAATTAAGGTTCATGCCTGAACCTCAATTCTCCAAGTTTGTGATATTAAAAGGAAGTCCTACTCACTGTAAATTTTATTCAAATTTATTCTGTAAAAATTGTCCTAATCTACAGGGAGAATTTCCAGAGCATGAATGTTGTGATTTTTCCAGATTTTTAAAAGGATGGTGATGAAGGTATACAGAAGATATATGCAGGAGACCCAGTTCAAACCTGTTCTCCTACTGCAGTTAATATGCAAAATGGCATCCATGCTAATACCACAAGTACCATCATGACAACACCCTGTACTGCATCATGACATCATACTTTCCCTCAATCCCCTGCCACCTGCAATCAACAGAACTAATGGCAGAGGATGCTTTGGCATTGTAACGTCCCAACATCCTGTCCTTGAATTAGGAACACTTAAGTGTATTGCATTTTCAAGAGCATGAGATGTCATTTCACTCTTATTCAGCAGTTCAACTCTCATGTGACAGAAACGCTTTTTAGCTGATCACTTGGCATTCAAGGGCTCTGGGACAGAGAAAGTCAGCTGCTACGTCATGGCAGCTCACTAACTAGCCTCTTGTTCAACCTGTTGCTTTTTCCGTGTGGTTTGGTGTGGTATCTGTGGAATTTAAGAAACATAAATAGGAAACAAAAATTGTGGTTTGTTCATTCACAAAACTTAATAGGTCATTTTCACAGAAGACACTGAAGGGCTGAATTCCATTTAGCTGCTATAGTTTCATGGTCCTGGTATTCCTGCTACCTCACTGTCATGACTAATAGGAACACTTAGAGCAGAGCAACACTGTTGGCACAGTTAGTAACACCTGTGCTTTTCCTACTGCGACAAGTCAAAATGTCTGTTGAGAAAAAAGGCCGATCCATTATTAAGTAATGTTACGTTAGATGTAGAACTCAGATGATGTTGTGCAGGAGGAGTCCAACTGAAATGAAATTGCATGTTTGTGTTTTTTTCTGCTGCGGCACACAGACCTCCAACATGAATTGTAGGGATGTGAATCTTTGGGTGTCTCACAATTCGATTCAAAATCGATTCTCGATTCAACCGATTCTCGATTCAAAATCGATTCTCGATTCAACCGATTCTCGATTCAAACGATTCTCGATTCAAAAATTTATACAATGCATAGTCTGTTAAGGCAAATTATGGCATCAAAACAATACAGTTTGTATAAGATAATGTGATTTTTAAATAAACTGATTCCAATGATGTAATCACACAAAGGCAAACTTAAGACAAAAGGCAACATTTATTCATGCTAAACAAATAAAAACTTACTTACTGTACAAGAAATAACTTGCATAAATACAATTGCCTAAATAAAAGCTTAGGCCAGCTGCCCCTTTCTTCCAGAAGTAAGTCTCAATTCTCAGTGACTACAAGAATAAGTTAAGGCATACAAAAAATAAAGCTTCTGTTAATAAATAAAATTGCCTAAATAAAAGCTTAGGCTGGCTACCTTTTCTCTCTCATAAAAGGTGCCCATTTCAAAATACACAACAATGAAACTGGTGTTTTCTTTGATATTTCAAAAATAACATTGTACAAATAACACTGCAAACTTTAACTGCTATTTTGTGTGATTTCTCAACAAATCACATAACAAGGGTGAACACATCTTGGGCTTGGTGTGTATGGATTACACAGTCCATAATTGTCCATGTGGGATTACTGTCCATCAGGAACATCTAGGTTCTTTTGCAGAAAAAGAAGCTCATCTACATGCTCTGGACTGAGATTGCTTCGCTGTGCTGTCACAATATCTCCAGCGGTGGAGAACACTCTTTCCGCTGCTACACTAGTACCAGGTATGCATAGGTAGTGTTTAGCTAATTTGGCTAGTAGAGGGAAAGCTGTCTCATGGTTCCTCCACCAATGAAGGGGGTCTTCTGAGAGAGAGAGTGGATCAGCCTCCAGCTGGTGCTGGCAGATTTAGGTGCCAGCACCTAATCAAACAGGCCAGAACCCTAACCTAACCCTAACCCTCACCCCAGTTAATGTCTTGCCCAACAGATTAAACAGCGCAGATGATTTTTTAGGAGCAGGGCCTTCTTCTGGATCTGACTCTGGATCCTTCTCAGGATTGTTCTCAGCCTCGCCTGGTGTCACCTCTTTCTGCAGAAAAAGTCAGCAGTCATATTAATTATCTTGCTGTTTTTATCCTTCATATACAGTGTTTAGTCATTTTGTTATTGCACTGTATTTTCATTGTGATCTGCTAAGGGACTAGATGCAAATTAACTTGAAGCTGCAATCTGGTGTGGTGCATCAAATGGTAGAATTTATGTTTGAGCTGTACCCTGTCAATTTTTAAATAAAATGAAATGAAAATGAAATCTATATGCACCTTATTACTTTAGTGACATGTTGTAACAGTGTATTATAAGTTAAACAATATGATGCTACTATATACTTTTTTTTAATGTGTTTTTTAAAGAGTGGACTAATTACCTGAAGTGCTGCAGCCTCTGCTATCACTTTGGCAGAGATGTCCAGCTGTTCATCTTTTGCAAGAAAAGGCAGTGCTTTGAACCTGGGGTCGAGTGTAGAGGCTGTGTAAAGAATGGTCTTGTTCTGGCCTGTTTGATTTCTCGGACGATTGGTGTGTCATTTTGGTGTGCGTCCGTGTCCTGGAGCAGCTGAGCATGCAACGGAGCGATCACTGACAGTGTGGGTGTGGGGTCCTCCGACATGATGCTGGTTGCGTCTTTCATAGGCTTGAGTGCTTTAGCTACTTCCTCAGCATTTGAAATGTCCGCTTCGCTCAGTGTCTAGATGTCACCTGAGCTACCACACCTCCTCAACTGTGGAGAGCGGCACAAATAGCCGCCTGCTGCTCCAGAAATCGTTCGATCGCTATTCCAGCGCGTAGGCGCGTCACTTTTCAGCTTGTGTAGCTGCAACTGCAGGAGCCTCTGTTTTTCCTGCAGGGCATGGGTGGCGATGCTGCTGCGGTGGAAAAATCCGGTGATGCGCCTAATCCTACCAAACACCGAATTTAACTTCATAGCTCGCTGAGCGGCGAGGTTTAGAGTATGTTCGAAACACTTGATGTGTGTCGAATTGTCCATCTGTGCCGCAGCAAGCATATTGGCAGCGTTATCTGTGACAATCACCAAATTCGCTAACTTTAGCTTCCATTCATGGGCGACAGAGTGAAACAACTCATTCATGTTCACAGCCGTGTGGCTTTCATGCATCGCCCTCGTTTGTAAAACACGAGACTCAAGCTGCCAGGCATCCGTGATGTAATGAGCGGTGAATGTGACGTAAGCCTGGGTCGCTCTGGATGTCCAGGCATCACAGGTCAGAGCTGTTCTGGTTGCTTTGGCCAGGGCTCCCGCCACTTTTGCCTTTGTTTCATTGTAAAGCTCAGGTACTGCTTTCTCTGTAAAAACCTGTCGTGATGGTATGACATACTTTGGTTCAGTGGTCTTGATCATGAATTTAAAGCCTGCGTTCTCGACTACGCTGTAGGGACGCAGGTCCTTCGAGATATAACAGGCGATGGATTTAGTTATTTTTTGGCCCGTTCAGAGTTGGCTGGGAGCTTGTTGACAAATTGGTGTCGTGTACGTTGGCTGGCTGCTGGAGGTGACTGTTGTTCCGCCGTCGCTCCTTTTAACTCTGGGTGGTGACGTGCGATGTGTGCACGGGCATTTGTAGTGTTTCCAAAGTACTTCACCTTCGTTTTGCAAACCTTGCATTCTGAATGATTCATGTCGAGCTGCTGTGTCCCAGGGAGATAATAAAACCCAAAATGAGTCCAAACTCCTGCCTTCATTGAAGATGGGACTGGCTGAATTTGTTGCTCCTCCTCCATGGCTCCTGCACCTTCACAGTAGAGTTGTGCCGCGTCTTTTTTTTTTTTTTCCAAGTTGGTGCAACTCTGTGTACGGAAGCCCGTGGGGGCGCGCAGAGAGACAGGAGAACGTTAATAAAAAATCGATTTTTGAAGTTTTTGAATCGATTCAGAATTGTGGATGATTAGAATCGCGATTCTTATGTGAATCGATTTTTCCCCCACCCCTAATGAATTGTATTTCCTGTGCTCTTGTTTGAGAGAAAAATTTAATCCAAAGGGAGAGATGTGTTTTGGTTTTATAAAGGCTAATCCATACAGTGCATCCAGAAAGTATTCACAGTGCTTCACTTTTTCCACATTTTGTTATGTTACAGCCTTATTCCAAAATGGATTAAATTCATTTTTTTACCTCAAAATTCTACACACAATACCCATAATGACAAAGTGAAAAAAGTTTGCTTGAAAAACAAAAAAAAAAATCGCATGTACATAAGTATTCACAGCCTTTGCCATGACACTCATAATTGAGTTCAGGTGCATCCTGTTTCCACTGATCATCCTTCAGATGTTTCTACAACTTGATTGGAGTCCACCTGTGATAAATTCAGTTGATTGGACATGATTTGGAAAGGCACACACCTGTCTATATAAGGTCCCATAGTTGACAGTGCAGGTCAGAGCACAAACTAAGCCATGAAGTCCAAGGAACTGTCTGTAGACCTCCGAGACCGGATTGTATCGAGGCACAGATCTGGGGAAGGGTACAGAAATATTTCTGCAGCATTGAAGGTCTCAATGAGCACAGTGGCCTCCATCATCTGTAAATGGAAGAAGTTTGGAACCACCAGGACTCTTCCTAGAGCTGGCTGCCTGACCAATCTGAGGGATCGGGGCAGAAGGGCCTTAGTCAGGGAGGAGACCAAGAACCTGATGGTCACTGACAGTGCTCCAGCGTTGCTCTGTGGAGAGAGGAGAACCTTCCAGAAGGACAACCATTTCTGCAGCACTCCACCAATCAGGCCTGTATGGTAGAGTGGCCAGATGAAAGCCACTCCTCAGTAAAAGGCACATGACAGCCCACCTGGAGTTTGACACTAGGCACCTGAAGGGCTCTCAGACCATGAGAAACAAATTCTCTGGTCTGATGAAACAAAGATTGAACTCTTTGGCCTGAGGAAACCGGGCACCGCTCATCACCTGGCCAATGCCATCCCTACAGTGAGGCATGGTGGTGGCAGCATCAGGCTGTGGGGATGTTTTTCAGCAGCAGGAACTGGGAGACTAGTCAGCGTCAAGGGAAAGATGAATGCAGCAATGTGCAGAGACATCCTTGATGATTACCTGCTCCAGGGCGCTCTGGACCTCAGACTGGGGCGAAGGTTCATCTTCCAACAGGACAACGACACTAAGCACACAGCCAAGATAACAAAGGAGTGGCTTCGGGACAACTCTGTGAATGTCCTTGAGGGGCCCAGCCAGAGCCCAGACTTGAACCCAATTGAACATCTCTGGAGAGATCTGAAAATGGCTGTGCACCGATGCTCCCCATCCAACCTGATGGAGCTTGAGAGGTTCTGCAAAGAAGAATGGGACAAACTGCCCAAAAATAGGTGTGCCAAGCTTGTAGCATCATACTCAAAAAGACTTGAGGCTGTAATTGCTGCCAAAGGCGCTTCAACAAAGTATTGAGCAAAGGCTGTGAATACTTATGTACCTGCTATATTTTTGTTTTTTATTTTTAATAAATTTGCAAAAATTTCAAGCAAACGTTTTTTACTTTGTCATTATGGGGTGTTGTGTGTGAAGCGCTGTGAATACTTTCCGGATGCACTGTATGTCTGTGCATTAACCAGTCAGAATGATGTTCATTGTCTATGTAGATGGAGAACTTCTTCTCTCATTGTTTGACAGTGACATGGGTCAGTGAGCAGCTTGACAACAAGAGCCACAGACTCTGAATCACAACCTAGAAAGCAAATGCCTGCTTCCTATCTACAAAGACACATGCCCCAAATAAACATGCACTCTGTTAAAATGCACTACTAACACCAGTTTGCAGACAGCTTAGCAAGTTAGTGGGGTGTCTGGAAAGCCAAATAGTTAAGGAGCATATTGATGTCCCTGGTTTGATTCCAGCTGTGGACCTTCATTACATGTCTGACCTCTTTCTCTCTCTGCCCATGTTTCCTGTCTCTACTATAACTATCAGGTTAGCTGATCAGGTAGTGAGTTGTATCACACCGAACAGCTTGAAAAAAGCAGTTGAGATGCTGTGGTGGTATGGCCTGGTCCTTACTTTTTGACACCACTGCTAACAAAGTCTGCGCTTGGCTTTGTCAGTTTGGCTCCAGCTCAGATGTCAGACACACACCAGTCTGCCCACTCAGAGCATGCCTGATATCCTCAAAGACCTTTTCCCTGTAGTGAAAAGAAAATATTTTATTAAAATGTGCCATGATTCTTGTAACTACCGTTTAGTCGTACTATATACCTGTGGAACTCCCTCTCATAATACACTTTACCATTACATAAAACCTCACATAACAGTAACTGACACAAAGGGCCACATACTGCAGTACAGGGGGATAGATGTCATTGGTTTTGACTTTTCTCAGTCAGGCATGTCCTAAGGTTTACAGCATGAGCCTTCTCTCCCTGTTCCTCAGTATGTTTCAAACTTGATTCAAACGCCTCAGACTTTTAATCAGACTGGCCAATCACAGCTCACACACCAGCCAACCCCAACTGTCCTATTTTCCTGCTGACTATACAGTACAAATTACATTCATAGGAAATAATACTGCATTTACTTAAGCTCAGTGTCCCTAGTCGGCTCAGTGTCCCTAATCGGCACTTCTGTGCAGTGTAGGGTTGCACATCTCTCTGTGATAAACGATTCGATATGCATCTAGATACACAGGTTACGATTCGATTCAAAAACGATATCCTTTTATTACAGACCGATTCGATACGAATCGATTCCATACAGTGTAAGAACGATAACCGGGTTACAGGCCGGACTCAGTTATAGTTGAACCCGCTGACACAGTGAAGGTCATTCATCTATAAAATAATAAGGCGGTTGTTGTGAGCGGATGACAAGCTGGTGAACTCCAGTCAGGATGAGACACTGCTGCTCACACATCACAGAAACTATCACACAGAAGCTCAATGACTTAAATTAAATTACCTGAAGAAACTGTTACAGAGGAAGCTATGAAAAATCATATCGGGGTCTTAGTGAATCCAGTTATGCGGCGAATATATCGATTAAAAACAACATTCCTGAAAAAAGTGTAAGAAGTGACGAATAAATGCGGCAAAAAAAATCACAAAATCAATGAACCTTGATGTGTGTAGAAGAAAACTCTCCTTTGTTGTTTATTCACTTTTCACACTAACTTGTTCTCGTCCTGACGACGCTAGCAGTAACCTAGCAACCATGCTCGTTCTCGAGACACAGCGGGACCGTGGATAGAGTGCACGTACACAGTAGTGACGTCACTCAGAAAAAAGACTTTTCTGGGCTTTTTCTGATCTTTGAAAAACTTTTACACAGATTAAAACCCCATGGCTTAAAAATATACATTAGAAAGATTGATATTTGGCTGTGTGCACAGCTGGAGGTGTCCTGTTAAAAGTTTTACAGGCCTCTCTTTTACTATTGCGCTCTATGGAAAAATGCTTTTTGGGCCGCAGGGGGATTTTTCGCTGCAATACCACGAGTGGCCACTGGGAAATATTGGCTGCGAGGCTGAGCGGCGGCGACGTATCCAGGTCTTATAATACATCCATGGTCGTCCCTTGTTTATCACTCATGCTAATACCAGCTAGGCAGCTACAGTGTTTCGCGGGCAGCCTCAGCTCTCGCGTTGTTTTAGAGACCTGGCGCGTGTGTAATGCTCATGCCGCCAACCGATTCAAAGTCTCTCAATACCCGATCCATGACTCTATAACCGATTCATCTAGGAATTCATTGATAATTCGTATCGATTGAGGAGGCTGCTACCGATGCAGCCGTATCTCTCACTTGTTGAACCGAATATCCGGTCGCATCGGTTTATCGTTCACAACCCTAGTGCTGTGGTGATATTCAGTGCCAGTGCAGTTAAAGTAGTGTCTCCTTGTAGTAGAGAAGTGTGTAGTAAGAGGTAATGGGGAAAAAAAACATTGCCATTGAACGTTAAACAACATTTACATTGAATGAAGTTTGGGCTTTTGTTGAATTGTGTAGCGACAAAGTAAGATTTCTGGCACAACTTCCCCTACTTCCAAGGTGCATGGACAAGGAGAAAAGTCCAAAGAGGTCAAAGTTCCAGCAACACTATGCTGTAAACTGGAGAACTTTATTTCATGTCACAACAAATTGACACATTTTGAGACATGGTCTCTTTTGTACAACCCTTTTGGTGCATCTCTCCAGGCTATGAACTAAACATGGTGGCACCCACGTCCCCTATTGGACATTCTTCAACATCCTGAGACAGTGATTGGCCTGATGATCATAGGCCCTACCCATTTTTGAAGAAGCCCCATAGGCAGATATGTATGTGCTCACATGATTGGCTGTTTTATATTTTTTAAGGCTGTCAGCATTAATTTGTTAATCTTGATGAGATTAAGAACCAAGCCTAACGCGTTATTTTTTTTTAATCATGTTATTCGCGTGCCGCCAAAGATTCTTTATTTTACACCTTTACTGGTGCTGTTAACAAAGATTCTAGAGCATTACGTTCTAGGATCTTTGGCTGCTACTATTTTTACCCATGGACACACCCTTACTTGTTGTCAAGCTGCCACGGACACTTCCTAGTGAACAAAGATTTTACATGGCAGAGCAAGATACTTCATGACAAGTCATGTCTATGGGAGCAAAAGGGGGGCGGTTCCAGTCTGTATAAAGGGGCGTGTTGGGAGACCTAAAGTGTTTCAATCCAATGCCTGAATCGTCGTTGGTGAAGATCGAATGAGTTGGAAAATAAAAAATAACTTACCCAGAGTTCATCTACAGATAAATAAATGATCAGACATCTTCATAATTACACATCAGACATGCTAACATTAGCTTCTAGTTCAGACAGACTGACAGTTATGTGTTGTCAAGCAAGAGAAAACTGTTCTGAAATTCAAAATAATCATGTGATAAAACATGCAATTAATCGCGATTAAGATAAAATTAATCGTTTGACAGCAATATTTTTTGTCTATCCTATTTAAATGTTACTTGTGATATGTTTTGTGATGAACCTGATGAAGGCCACAAGCCAAAACGCGTCAGTCTAATGAAGTTCTTCAGTTTAGTGCAAATGTTGCTGGAGTTTTTTCCATTTTGTTGAATCGTCCAATGTCAATGTTCCATTCTGGCGACAGGGTTGAACAATTAACTAGAACAGTAAAACCAAAGTGTATGATGAGGACTGTTTCAGCAGTAAAATATGTCAGTGGCACCTTCTGATTGGTTTTCAGTCCTTGGGAAATTCTTTCTTCTGTGGAGGAAAAATGTTATACTAACCATCAGAAACTAAATCTGGGCGTCCTAAAAACTTTCAGGCCTGACTAAAGCTGACTAAAAGATGCACCTCTATAAACTGGCTTGAAGAAACTCTCGCATACAAACATTAAGGCTACAAACAACTCATAATGCAACACTTTTTTTTACACCAGTACTCTCCACTCAAATGGAATATCCCAGTTCATAAACACACAGTTTGACTAGGTCTCAAATGTTGTACAATCCTAAAAAGTATTTTGTATATTTTGGTCACTATTGTTTAAACAGTATATCACACTATGTAAAATAACATAAAACGATTAAATAAATGTTTACTGCTATGAACTGCAGCCCTGTTATACAGTGCATACGTGAAGTTTTCAGACCCTTTTAAGTTGTCCACATTTTGTTATGTCTCAGACTGATCTTAAAATGGATTAAATTCATATCTTCATAGAGCAAAAAGACTTTTTTGGAATTACCTTACAAGCTTGACACACCTTTCTTTTCGAATATTCTTCCATTCTTCCTGGCAGATTCTTTCAAGCTCAACCAGGTTGGATGGGGAGTGTTGGTGCACAGCCATTTTCAGGTCTCTCCAGAGATGCTCTATGGGGTTCAGGTCTGGACTCTGGCTGGGCCACTCCAGGACATTCACAGAGTTTTCCTGAAGCCATTCCTTTGTTTTCGTGGCAGTATGTTTTGGGTCGTAGTCCTGTTGAAATGTAAACCTTCGCCTCAGCCTGAGATCCAGAGCACTCTGGAAAAGGTTTTCCCTGTGGATTGCTCTATATTTTTCAGCATCCAACTTCCCCTCTATCCTGACTAGTCTCCCAGTCCCTGTTGCAGCAAAACATCCCCACAGTATGATACTGCCACCACCATGTTTGACTATAGGGTGGTATTAATTAATTTATACTCAGTGCCTGGTTTCCTCCACACACGTCGTTGGGAATTGTGGCCAAATAGTTCAATCTTTGTTTCATCAGACCAGAGGATTTTGCTTCTCATGGTCTGCGAGTCCTTAAGGTGCTTCTTGGCAAACTCCCAGCAGGCTGTCATGTGCCTTTTAGTGAGGAACGGCTTCCATCTGGCCACTATACCATTAAGGCCTGATTGGTAGAGTGCTGCATTGATGCTTGCCCTTCTGTACGGTTCTCCCATCTCTGCAAAGGATCTCTGGATCTCATTCATAGTGACCATTGGGTTCTTGGTTACCTGCCAGACCAAGGCTCTTTGTCCCTAATTAATCAGTTGCATGGGTGACCAGATCTAGGAAGACTATTGGTGGTTCCAAATCTCTTCCATTTGAGAATGAGGTAGCTGTGCTCTTGGGCACTGTTAATGCTGCAGAAATTTTCTTGTCTCCTTCCCAAGATCTGTGTCTGGCCACAATGATGTCTCACAGGTCTACAGACAATTCTTTTCACCCCATGGCTTGGTTTTCACTCTGAAATCCTCCTTCAGCTGTGAAACCTTATATAGGCATGAATTTGTAAAACAACAACACATTATCATATTATGAGATTACAGGACCACTTCTCCAGCACTACTCTGGACCATAGTCCGTAGTCTAGTATGGACACTTAAAGAGACTTGTCAGTTATCGTTTGTTAAATGTATTTCCTGATAATGCTGTTGAATAATGTTCCCTGTGAGCTGCAGCGGGAGGATCAGGTGCTTGATTGAAGAGTGTATGTTGAGCCTGCTGACCCTGGCATTCATCTTTACTTGTATCAGCATCACTGACTCAGCAGTTAAAATTCCCACTGATCTCCTGGTACCTCTCCACAGCTAATTTAATAACCCCCACCATCAGCACCTGCATGCTGAGAAATAGACTGTGGGTGGCCTGAGGTTTGCTGTGTGAGTATTTTGCTGAGTGGGACATAGATACATACGATTATGTCCAACTTTGTAACGCATTCTTCCCAGACTGCAGTTGCCACAGTAAATAGCAGGTATTGGCTTTAATCCTTCAGAGGTTCACAGGCCAAATAACCAGTCAGTAAATTACAAAATCAATAGGAACTAAACAGCATAATGCAAATTCATCTGTTTTGAAGATTAAAAAGCTGATCCAGAGGATGTGGCTGTAGATTCACCTCTTTTTGATGGAATATTTTCTAGAGACATTATTGGAGAGCAGAAGATTTCCTTTTTGTTGAAACAGAGTGGAGCTTTATTAATTTTGTTTCCTTTTTCTTGCCTGTCATGGCTCTTGACTTGGAAACTGACTATTTGACTGTTTTTGAGAAAGTGGATGGTTACGGCCTCATGCTCAGTTGCATGTGAGTTTTTTTTCATTGTGAATGTCTGGATTTAGTCACAGGTGTCTGTAACCAAGTCAGGCTTGAGAAAGTAAATGTATTAACACTTTGTAGTCATTTAAAACACTTTCTTTTATTATATCCACATTAATCAAGTGTTTCATTTTGCTGGTCTGAAATGTTCTTATTCTTATTTCTTATTACTTTTTCTTAGTTTTATTCCTATTGTCTTTTAGTTTCAAATAATTACCACGTGAGCTCTATGGAACATTTTAGGCTAATTGTTTTTCTGCAAACTTTGCACTCATCAACCTTATTTCCAGCAGCAGCTGTTTTCAGTAAAAAAGCTGTGAGGCCACGGTCCACTTCCTGCTCAGCATCAACAGGCAGACAAACACAGTTGGAGACTTGATAGTGGAGCATTAAGCAACTACAGCGCCAGATATATTTCTCTTAAAAGTTGATGGAGTTGACAAAGCAGAATAAATATTGGACACAAACTGAATGATGATGTTGCTCTGTGTAAATAAAGTGCTAATGTGTCTGTGCCCAAGTGGAAAAACAGAGTTTGAACTTATCTCTTTCCTTTTTAATAGTTTGATTGTGAAGCATGTATATACAGTGATATACATTGTAGAATGGACATAGTGCTTCATTCAAGTGTGTAAAAGCTAAAGACTAGGGCCATTACTTGATTAAAATATTTAATCGCGATTCTTTGCATGATTGTCAATAGTACCCTCATGATTAATCGCATATTAATCACACATTTTTTTACCTGTTCTAAATGTACATTAACAGGATATTTTTCAAGTTATCAATACTCTTATCAAATTCAGAGTGGACAAATATGTTTTTGCTTTATGCAAATGTATATTTATTATTATTGCAACAATCCAAAACAATGACAAATACTGTTCGGAATATTCTCCAGAATAGAACTTCAAAGGTGCTGCGTGCAGGCTTTGAAGCTGAGCCTGTCGTTCAATACACCCTTTTCTTTATCCATTCCTGCTGAGAAGGCCATCCATTATGTCACTGCTGCGTCGCTTCCTGATTTGCCAAACTACAGAGCGGGCTAAAGGTCATAATCACAACAACAAACACCAAAATAAAAAAAAAAAACATATCTTGGAGCATACTTCACGTTTCCTGTGTGGAGAGTATCAGTCTGTTGCTTTCCAGGATTTAAATGTCGGCACATTTTCTTTCACCATAACAGGAAAACATGTTTCTTTGCACGAAGGACTGGAGATGATGTGTGCTAGAGTTTTCTAATGCAGAGTTTTCTAATGCACAGACTATAACCAACATCTTATTTGAGGTTTAAGCATTAATGAACAAACATGAATTAAGATAATTCAAACCCTTGTTCCAGATGTCATCTGCTCTTTCTATCCTCAGTTCTTTATCAGAGTCCTCTTTTATATCGTTCATATGTATTTGTCGAAGTTCTTGCCACATATGAATAAAAGAAATTGCATGTCTTTGTGCTCCACAGTCCCTCAGACACTGGTCCAATTTATCAGGTGCTGTGAACTGAAAATTATTAAGATGAGTCTTCATAAAGTCTCCCATCTGAAATAATCTGAAGAAAAAACAGAAACAAAAGTCACACATCTGCCGTCCACCATGACCCATAGAACATGAAATGAAACAATATATAAACCTAACAACGACAGGAAGGAACAATACAAACATGGATTTCATATTAGTGTAATTTAAAACCTTAAACCTAATACATTTTTTTAATTGATCAAGCAACATAATAAATGTTTCCTATAACTGATTATAAAAAAAATGTGGATTACACAGCAGTCCTTTGATCATAATAAAGATACCATTGTGAATGTTTAATTCTGGAGGAACTGACAGGTCACATGGAAGATATTGTCTTAATTAAATTAGATAAAGGTATCACAGGTATGCAGGTATTTTCAGTTTACCTTCCAATTAAAGTGTTTTAAATCATCTGGATGAACTGCTGGTTTGTTTCTACTATCATCTGACTGTGTTGCTCTGTTCCCACATATCAGCATTAACATGCTTAGCACAATGTTATCACAGCTGAGACCCGAGATGAAGTTAACTGGAGTTTGTAAAACTGAAGCACTGGAGTTAAATACAGTCACCTTGTGCTTTTTCACACAATTCAAGCATTAACTGTCCTTAATCACACAGGCTTGTTAATTGCAATAAAACATATTGATATTGATTAACCTTTCAATAGATGTGAAGTAGAATATAAACAGAAGGGATCTGCCAGTGACTGCTGACAATGAAATCAAGCGAACAGGCACTTTTCTGGTGAGGCCAAACAAAGGTAGAATCACCTGTGAGGTCTGTCCCAGGAAGAGCAGCAGTGTTTTGTTTTTTAGCTCTAATTTTCCTGCTCAGTCGTCACCTTGATGGCAGATCTCTGTTCTTTGTTTTGCAGCCTGCTCCAATAAGCTCTCATTAATCTTCCTTACAGCATTCATTAAAGCTGCCACTGCTACACCCATGCCTGCTCTCCAGGTTCCTGTCTCCTCCCTCATGCTTATCCCCCCGACCTTTATCTCTGCCCAGCGTGCCTTCTATAATCTGTCACCCTGAAGCCCACGTACATCCCTCCCCTCTCATCCCTTCATCTTCTGGATCCTTCCTCTTTATTTCATTCCACCTCCTTTCTTCCTCTATTGTCTAGTGGCTCACAAATTTTAAATTCATGAGTATTGAATTCAGTTTGCACCTTCTCCCATGGCAGCGATTATGCCATTTGTGAGGTGTTCTCTCCCAGTTTGTCATTGACTCAGACATAAAAGCTCACTTCATGTGGGGATTAGGCTTCTATTGGCTCCGTGTTGAAGTAGGTTACCCTGAACTGATCCGCTCCAACTTCTGTTTCTGTTTTGACACAAGTCAAACTGTAGGGAGGCCAAGAACAGCCACTTATCAGGAGATTGTGACTCAATTATCTCTAGATAAAACCAGCAAGAACAAATAATGTTTTATTATAATACGCCTTCCACACCACCGACAGCCGTGACCAGAGGCCTTGTTTTTGGGCTGTATGGACAGAAGGTCCATACAAGACTCAAAGATGAACACATTTTGGTGGACCTGACATCCGTCTCACTCTTGTGTGTATCAGAAATGCTTGGAGGGAATTTCATTACATTTGGCACGAACGTTCACTTAAACTCAAGGATGAACATTTACAGTACTGTATGCCAGTTATTTCTCCTGATGTTAAGATTACAGTTTTGTTTACTTTATCCAGATACATTTCTGTTTTCATCCTCTCTGGATTCGTTCAAGGCTGACAGAAAAAACTCATAAAAGAATAGATTTGTCCAAATGCTCCACAGCTTTTCCTGGGTTCTGACTGTATTTGAAAGGATCTTGAATAGATTCAAACAGAAAAGAAATGAAAATCAGCAGTTGATGCAAAACTAGTCAGGCCAAATTGAGGTGTGAACACCAAAACCATAAAAAAAGGCTCGGGGGACACCTTGAACATCATTTATTAAAGACATGCTGCATTGAAAGAAACCACCACATTACATCAGCCAAAACCCTCTAGACACAATATATAACTACAAAATAAATAGAAATAGAACAATGCATTAATAACTATTCAGACTATTAATAACTATTAACAAAAAGAGCATGGATAATAAAATAATGTCTGCAGTGAATTAGAATGAAAGAAGTGAAAGCTGCAAAGAAAATAAGTGAATGTTGTGTTTTCTGTGTTCAGGTCAACAGGTTCTGGGTCTGGTGGAGAACCAGAGTGACTGGTACCTGGGGAACCTGTGGAAGAACCATCGACCCTGGCCGGCTCTGGGCAGGGGCTTCAACACTGGTAAGATCACATGATGTTAGCATGGGTAGGATTTAAGTTTAAGTTTGTTTGCATTTTGAAAACAGAGGCAATTTTATCATGTCAATTGAATATATTAAAAGAGTAAGAGGGTGACAGAGGTTTCTCGTAGTAATGAACCTACAGAGAATTTGCACCTGAATGTGCAGCTCCACTTGACTTTACAGAGCT